>NW_024104588.1:0-525000 GCF_003945595.2 Pipra filicauda | reverse complement strand
AGACAAACAATGACACCAAAAACAAACCCAGACAATTGTCCTGGCAGACACGCTCACAAACACGTACACATTATGTGACAACCTTGATAAACCAGACACACTCACATACGGTAAAAATATCAGAAATTATAAAAAAACCAGAAAAACGTAGGAAACTCAGAATAACTTGGCAATATAAACACACCGAGATACAGTGGCACACATTCACACAAATTCAGACCAGCTCAGGAACATTCGACAACACTCACAAATGCTCAGACACTCTCTCAAATATTTGGCTGAAATTACGAACCCTCACACACATTCTCAACAACTCAGAAACATCGCACATATTACAACACAGACAAACACGAACACGTGCGCACGAATTCAAAGACACTCGAACTCACGCAAAATCAGTCAAATGCCTACACATTAAATAGATCTGGGAGTGTTTCCCAATTTCTCTGATTTTTTTTGCTGGGTTTGTCCGATTGCTTATTGAAGAAAACTGTGTGTGAGTGTATGCGAATACCTCTCATTTTGTGTGAAAAGGAGAATGAGTTTCTGCTACTGTGTCTCTCCCCAACAGTTTAAGATGGTGTGCGAACGTGTATCTTATTCTGAGTAATTGTGAGCCTCTCCGAGTCTTTCTTACTCTGTCTCAATGAGTGTGAAAGTGTGAGACTTTCTACGAAAGAGTCAAATCTAAGGATGTCTGATTCTGTGACTGAATGTTATTGGTGTGTCTGTGTGCGAACGGGTGCTAGTCAGTTTGCCTTTGGCTGTTTTCGAGTGCTTAAAAGTACGTTCGTATCGCTGAGTGATAGTAAAGTGTTTGAGGTGGTTCAAGTATGTCTGAACCAGTTTGATTGTGTCTGAGATTCTCAGAGTATCTCTGATGGTGTGGGACTGTGTCAGTGTTATCAAGTCCGTCTAAACTTGTGCGTGCCTGACGGAATGTGTCTGAGTGTGATATATGTTTTCTGACTTTTTGCGTGTCAGAGTGTGCCTCTTTGTCTTGGTGTGCGAGTATGTCTGCGTCTGAATGGATAAGAATAAGTCTCAGTGCGCATGACTGTCTCTGAGAGAGGCTACGTGCCAGAGTGTCTGCGTGTTTATGTGACCAAGAGAGTGCGACTGTGTCTGATCCTGTGTGACTCTAAGAAGGTGTGTCTGATTTTATCTGTGTGTGCGCGAGACCTTCACTGCATCTGCGCGGGAATGAATGTGTGTGACTGTATCTGTGTGTGTTTGAGTGTGATCAAGTGGTTCTCTCATTGCCAACGCGTCTGAGTCTGGTTGTGTGTGAGTCTCGGTGTACCTCCGTGTGCCTCAGCGTGGTATGGTGTATCTGAGTCTGTCTGTGTGTGCCAGTGTTTCTCTGTGTACCTCAGTGAGTGTGAAAACTTATTTAAGTGCATGAATTTTTGGAATAGCGCGTGAGTGAGTATGAGTGTGTTCAAGTGAATCTGAATATTTGCGAATCTCTCAGAGTGCGGTTGAGTATGTGAGACGGTGTCTGAATCTGTGCGAATATTTCTGAGTGTGTCTGGATGTTTGGTATTTTGCTCAATTTTGTTTGAGTGTGTACGAGTGTGTCTGACCGTCTCTCAGTATTCCTGAGTGTGCTGGGAGTGTCTGAGTGTGCCTGAGTGTGTCTGACAGTGTGTGAGTGTTTTGAGTGGGTAAAAGTGTGTCTGAATGTGTGCAAATGTTTCTGAGTGTGTCTGTATGCGAGGGAGTGTGCATGAGTCATTCTGAGTGAGTCTGTGTTTTTTTGAGTGCGCTCAAGTACGTCTGAGTGGATGCGAGTGAGTCTGAGCGTCTCCCAGTGTACCTGTGTGTGTCTGAGACTGTCTGAGTGTGTCTGGTTGTGTACGAGTGTTTCCGAGTGTGTCTGAGCATATCTGAGTGTGTGGGAATGTGTCTGGGATTGTCTGAGCGTTTCTGAGTTGGTGTGAGTGTATCCGGGTGTCTGAGGGTCTGTGAGAGTGTCTGAGAGTATCTGAGTGTGGCTGAGTGTGATGGAGTGTGTTTGAGTTGGTGCGAGTTTCCGCGAACATGTGCGAGTGTGTGCAAGTTTGTGTGACGGTGTGCGTGTGAGTGAGCTGAGTGTACCTGAGTGTGCCTGAGTGTGCTTGAGTGTTTCTGAGTGTGTGTGAGTAGGTGCGGGTGTGTCTGAGTATGTGCGAGTGTGTCTGAGCGTGTGCGAATATGTCTGAGTGTGTCTGCTTCTTCCTGTGTGTCCCTTAGTGTGCCGGAGTATATCTGAGTGTGTCTGGATTTATGCGAGTGTGTTTGAGTGTGCGTGAGCGTGTCTGAGTATGCCTGAGTGTTTCTGGGTTAACCTGAGTGGGTCTGAGTCTGCCGGAATATATCTAAGTATGTCTGAGCGTGTGCGTGTCTGAATGTTTTTGAGTAAGTCTGAGCTTATCGAGTGTCGGAGCGTGTCTGAGTGTTTCTGTGTATTTGGGACTGTACTTCACTGTGTCTGAGTGTGTTTAAGTGTATCTGGCTTTGTGCAACGTTGTCTGAGTGTATCTGAGTGTGAGTGAACGTGTCTGGGTTTGTGCGAGTGCGTCTAAATGTGTCTGAGTGTACGAGAGCGTTAGTTGTTGTGTCTGAGCATGGGCGAGGGTTTCTTAGTGGTTTTTAGCCTTTCTGAGTGTGTCTGAGCGGGTCTGAGCGTGACTGAGTGTGTGTGAGAATGTGCGAGGGTGTCTGAGTGTGTCTAGGTTAGTTTGAGTGTGTCTAAGTGTGTCTGCCTTCCAGAGACTGTGTCTGAGTGTGCTTGAGTGTTTCTGAGCGTTTCGTAGTATATCCAAGTGTGTCTGGGTGTGTGCAAGTGCATCTGAGTGTGTCTGAGCGTGTCTGAGTCTGTCTGGATGTGTGGGACTGTGCTTGAGTGCGTCTCATTGTGTTTAAGTATATCTGCTGTGTGCGAGTGTGTCTGAGTGTGCCTAAGCGTATGTGAGTGTCTGAGTATGTCTGAGTGTGTCTGCGTCTACCTGAGTGTTTCTGGGTGTGTCGGAGTATATCTGAGTGTGTTTGGGTTTATGTGAATTTGCTTGACTGTGTCTGAGTGTGTCTAAGTACGTCTGAGTGTGAATGAGTGTTTCTGGGTTAGCTTGAGTGTGTCTGAGCGTATCTGAGTCTGTCTCAGAGCGTGAGTTTTTCTGAGAGCGTGAGATTGTGTCTGAGGGACTAGAGTGCGTCTTAATGTGTGCAAATATTTCTGATAGTGTCTGGATCTGTGGGAGAGTCCTTAAGTGTGTCTGAGTGTGTGTGATCGTGTCTGTCTCTTAGTGTGTCTAAGTGTGCGAGTCTGCTTGCCGTGTGTGCGAGTGTGCCTGAGTGTTTTTGAGTGTGTCTGATTGTGTTTGTGTCTGCCTGTGTGGGAATTTGAGTGTGTCTCAGGGTGTCTAAGTGTGTCTTAGATTCTCTGAGCGTGTCTGATCGTGTGTTAGTGCGTCAGAATATATCTGTGTCCTGATTTTTGCGAATGCGTCTCAGTGCGTGTGAGTGTTTATTTATGAGTCTGATTTTTTCAGTGTTTCCAGGTGTGTCCGAGTGTATGGGATTGTGTCTGAGCGTGTCTGAGTGTGCCTCATTGTGTGGGTCTGCTCTTGAATGTATATGAGTGTGTGCGAGTGTGTCTGAGAGTGTCTGGGTTTACCTCAGTCTGTCTGATTGTGTCGGAATGTATCTGATTGTGTCTGAGCGTGTGCGTGTCTGAGCGTATATGACTCTGTCGGAATGTGACTGATTGTGTTTGAATGTGTCTGTGTGGTCTAAGTGTGTATGATTGTGTCAGAGTGAGTGTGAGTTTGTTTGAGTCTTTCTGAGTGTGTCTGATTGTGCCTGAGTGTACCTGAGGGTGTCTGAGCCGGTCTGAGTGTGCCTGAGCGAGTGTGGGTTTGTGCGAGTGTGGGACAGTGCTTCAGTGTCTCTAAGTGTACTTAAGTGTGTCTAGCTTTGTCGGATTGTATCTGAGTGTGTCTGAGTGAGTCTGAGTGTTTCTGAGTGTGACTGAAAGTGTGTGAGTGTTTCTGAGTGTGTGAGTGTGTCTGAATGCATGCGAATGTTGCGAATGTGTCTGGATGTGTGGGAGTGTGCCACTGTGTCTTATTGTGTTTGAGTGTGCTCAATGTGTCTGTGTGCGAGAGTGTATGAGCGTCTTTCCGTGTGCCTGAAAGTGTCTGAGAGTGCTTGAGTGTTTCTAGGTGTGTCTGGGTGTGCGGGAGTGTGTATTAGTGTGTCTGATTGTTTTTAAGTGTGTCTGGCTATGTGCGAGGGTGTCTGAGTGCGCCTTAGCGTAACTGAGTGTGTCTGAGCCTGTCTGAGTGTGTTTGTGAGTGTGTGAGAATGTGTGCAAGTGTGTGTGAGTGTGCCTGACTGTGCCTGATTGTGCCTGAGTGTGTTAGTGTGTGAATCTGAGTATGTGCGACTGTGTCTGATTATAGGCGTGTAGGTCTGAGTGTGTCTGCATCTACCTGAGTGTGTCTGAATGTGTCGGAGTATATCTGGGTATGTCTGGGTTTATGCGAGTGTGTTTGAATGTGTCTGATTGTGCCTGAATGTTTCTGGTTTAGCCTGAGTGTGACGAAATCTATCTGTGTATGAGCGTGAGCGAGTGTGTAGGAATTTTTCTGAGTGTGTCTAAGCGTATCTCAGATCGTGAGTGTGTCTGACTCTGTGCGAGTGTGTCTGAGAGAGCATGAGTGTGTTTGAATGCGTGCAAATATTTCTGGGATTGTCTGCATGTGTGGAAGTGAGCCTGAGTGTGTCTCAGGATGTCTGAGTGTCTCTTAATATGTCTGAGTGTGTGGGAGTGTGCTTGAGTGTGTCTGAGTGCATTTAAGCGTGTCTGGCTGTGTGCGAGAGTGTTTGAGTGTGTCTGAGCGTATCAGAGTGTGAGCGAATCTCTCTGCATGTGTGCGAGTGTGTCTGGGTGTGTGCGAGTGTGTCTGAGTGTTTGTGAGTGTTTCTGAGTGTGTCTGGGTGTGTGGGACTGGACTTGAGTGTGTCTGAGTGTGTTTAATTTTGTCGGGCTCTGTGCGATTGTGTCTGAGTGTGTCTGAGCGTATCTGGGTGTGAACGAATGTGTCTGGGTGTGTGCGAGAGTGTCTATGTCTGAGTGTGTGAGTCTGTTTGGCGCTTTGTCTGAGCGTGTGCGAGTGTGTCAGAGAGTTTATGAGTGTGTCAGAATGTGTTTAAGTGTGTCTATCTGTATGGGAGTTTGTCGTAGTGTGTTTCAGTCTGTCTAAGTGTGTCTGAGCGTGTGCGAGTGTGTACGAATGTTTCTGAGTGTGCCTGAGCGTATCTGAGTGTGTCTCAGAGCGTGAGTGTGTGCGAGTGTGTCTGAGAGAGCATGAGTGTGTCTGAATTTGTTCAAATGCTTCTGAGAGTGTTCGGATGTGTGGGAGTGTTCTTGAGTGTGTCTGAATGTGTCTGAGTGTGTCTGAGCGTCTTTTAGTGTCTCTGGGTGTGTGGGAGTGTGCTTGATTGTGTCTGAGTGTTTTTAAGCGTGTCTGGCTGTGTGTGAGTGTGTCTGAGCGTGTCTGAGCGTCTGCGAGTGTGTCGGAGCATATCTGAGTGTGTCCTGGGTTTCTGCGAATGTGTCTCAGTGTGTGTGAGAGTGCCCAAGCATTTATTTATGAGTCTGATTTTTTGTCAGTGTTTGGGGGTGTGTCAGATTGTATGCGACTGTGTCTGAGCGTGTCTGGGTGTGTCTGAGTGTGTTGGACTGTTCTTGAGTGTATGTGAGTGTGTGTTTGAGAGTATTTGACAGTGCCTGAATGTGATTGAGGGTGTGTGATTTTGTGTGAATTCGTCTGAGTGTGTCTAAGTATGTCTGCGTGTGTCTGAGTGTGTGTGAGTTTGTGAGAGTGTGGGACTGTGCTTTAGTGTTTGTGAGTGTTTTTAAGGGTATCTGGCTGTGTGTGAGTGTGTCTGAATATGTCTGAGCGTATCTGAGAGAGAACGAATGAGTTTGGGTGAGTCTAAGTGTGTCTGAGTGTGTCGGAGCGTATCTGAATGTGAGCGAAGGTATCTCGGTGCGTGCGAGTGTGTCTAGGTGTGTCTGAGTGTGCGGGAGTGTTTTTTCTTGCGTCTGAGGATGTGCGAGTGTATCTTAATATTTTTTAGTGTGTCTGAGCGTGCCTTAGTGTGACTGAGTTTTTCTGGGTTTGTTTGAATGTTTCTAAGTGTGTCTGGCTTCTTGAGAGTGTGTCTGAGAATATCTGTGTGTGCGCGAATGCGTCTGGGTGTGTTCGAGTGTGTTTAGTTGTGCCTGAGTGTGTCTGAGAATGTGTGAGTGTTTCTGAGTGTGTCTGAAAGTTTGCAAATGTTTCTGAGTGTGTCTGGATTTGTGGGACTGTGCCTGAGTGTGTCTGAGTGAGTCTGAGTGTGCCTGAGTATGTAGTTATAGGTCTGATTGTTTCCCAGTGTTTGAAGGTGTGTCTGAGTGTGTCTGAGCGTTTGCAGCTGTGTCTGAGTGTGTCTAACAAGATGTGAGTGTATGTGAAAGACTCTGAGTGTGTCTGAGTCTGTGCCAATATGTCTGAGAGTGCCTCAGTGTGTCTGAGCGTGTGAGAGTGTGTCGCAATGTGTGAGAATGTTTCTGAGTGTGTCTGGATGTGTGGGAGTGTGCTTGACTGTGTCTGAGTGTGTTTGAGTGTGCTCAAGTGTGTCTGTGTGTCAGTATGTCTGAGCATCTCTCCGTGTGCCTGAGAGTGTCTGAATGTGTCTGAGTGTGTCCGGGTGTGTGGGAGTGTGCTTGAGTGTGTCTGAGTGTGTTTAAGTGTGTCTGGTTGTGTGCGAGTGTGTCTGATTGTGCCTTAGCCTATCTGAGTGTGTGTCAGTGTGTATGAGTGTGTGTGAGTTAGTGCGATAGTGTCTGAGTCTGAGGTTGTCTGAGCGTATCTGAGTGTGAGTGAATGTGACTGAATGTGTGAGTGTGTGTTGGAGTGTATGAGAGTGTGTGCGTGGGTCCGAGCATCTCTTAATGTGCCTTTATGTGTCTGAGAGTGTCTGAGTGTGTCTGTGTGTCTGGACTTGTGGGAGTGTGTTTGAGTGTTTCTGGGTGTGTCTAAGTGTGTCTGGCTGTGTGCGAGGGTGTCTGACTGTGTCTGAGCGTGTCTGAGTGTGAGAGAATGTGTCTGGGTGTGCACGATTTTGTCAAAGTGTGTCTGATTGTGCAAGTCTGTTTGCCGTTTTGTCTGAATATGTGTGAGTGTGCCTGAGTTTTTATGAGTGTGTCTGAGTGTGACTGAGTGTGTGTGTGCGCGGATATGTCTTAGTGTGTCTGGGTGTGCTTGAGTGTGTCTGAGTGTGTCGGAGTATATCTGAGTGTGTCTGGGTTTGTTTGATCGTGTCTGAGTGTGGGTGACTGTGCCTGAGCATATATTTATGGGTCTGATTGTCAGTGTTTGCAAGTGATTCTGAGTGTGCTTGATTGTTTCTGAGTGTGTCTGAATGTGTCTGAGCGTATCTCAGTGTTTGCGAGTGCGTCTGAGTGTGTGCGAGTGTGTATGAGTGTGTCTGGGTGTGCCTGAGTGTGTCTTAGAGTGTCGGAGTATATCTGAGTGTGTCTGGGTTTGTGCGAGTGTGTCTCAGTGTGGGTGAGAGTGCCTGAGCATATATTTATGGGTCTGATTGTCTGTCGGTGTTTGCAGTTGATTCTGAGTGTGTCTGTGTGTGCCTGAGTGTGTCTGAGAGTGTGTGAGTGTTTCTGAGTATGTCCGAGAATACCTGTGTGTGTGCGATTGTGTCTGGGTGTGTGCCGGTGTGTCTGGGTGTGTGCGGCTACTATCCAAACAGGAAAGAAATCCATGATTTTTTGTCTCTCCTGAGAGGGTGTTGCGCCAGTCTCGGAACTTCATAATGCTCTTCTACTCCGGGTACCTTTGCTCTGCGAGCAATATACTTCCTTATACAATTTTGACCCTCGGACGCTCAACTTTCTCATCTCCCATCCGTTGGAGGTAGCCCACGCCACACAATGCTGGCCATCTTCACCCTCAAAAACGGAAAGCCAAACTCACGAACCAAAACATCACATCACCCGTGCCATGCCGAGTGGTGACCCACCCTCTTGGTCTTCTGCTCTGCTTTTTTCCGATTCTGCTGGACACCCTGTCTGCTGGCCTGTGAACTAAGAAAAAAAAAAGGACTCTTCAGCTCACCTAACAAGCTCAATGAAATCTCAGTGAACCTTTTCATAGTTCTCAAGTTCAGTCAGGAAAACTAGGTCATCTACATTCTGCATTCATCCTCACGGCCAGTCTTCTCCAACGATTTGAGAAAGGCCTCTACCCACTTTTGCTACAAGCGCGATTGTGATACAGGGCTTTGGAAAGGCGGGTAAGGCCTTCGAGCTTGCGGAATGGATTTTTTGAGGTGAGACTCTCTGAGCTGAACTGAGCCTACACTTTAAACCTAAGGTTCATCTGCTGGAGCCGAGCGAGCTTGGACCGTGGCAACCATGTCCTCAGGACGTAGGTTTGGTTTGAAGTGATCTTCCCTTAGATGGATAGCCTTAGAGGGCTGAACGAGCTCCACCTACCTCCCCCTCATCTAAACATCAGGGCAGAGCAACTCCAGGACAAACACACGCACACCTGACAGTACACGACAAACGTGATGTACAATGATGAGAAAGTTCTGAGCAAGAAGCAGAACTCAGGGAATCGAGATGCTCTTGAGCAAGAAGACCTACGCAACTGCGACGGCGAGCTGAGAATGCCCTACGGAAGCCTTCGGAAAAACTCCAAGATAACCGCCTTGGTAAAGAAGGGCCTGTCAAAACAGCAGAGAGGGACGTGCCACAACGCTATGTGGCATGGAAGATTGGGAGGATGCGAAGAACAATACACCTTCCTTTACGGTGGATGGCTGGAGAGCGTGGCCGACGACACAGCCGGAAACGTGGACGCAGAATACACCCGACTATAAAATTCCAAGATGCGATTACGATGCAAGATTGCATGTCAAGGAACAGATGGTATGGGCACCGTGCCGAGGAGACGCGCAAGACCCTGGGGATGATGCCTGAGTCTTCTTATGAATTTATTTCGGGGTAGAACGCAAAGACATCTAAACTGAGAAACGATGAGACACACAAGACGGACTAGACAAACTACGCGACAGAGACCGGAACTGCTCTGCCCTGCACAACCCAGTGTTTTGCTCAAAATTAAGCCACTCCCCCTAGGTGCACTACGGGGCCTGTTATTTTACATGTCTTCCCATACGCTCATTTCTAAAACCATCCCTGCCATGCCAAGCCTGCTACCCTCCCCTCTCCATTACACAGCCCTCCACCTATTTTTCCGAGAGCCAGGGATACGAGAACCTTCTTCAACGCAAGACAAGGTCGTCTCGGCTACATCAGAGTTTCCTGCAGCCGCCGGCTTTTCCTCCTTGTCATCTAGTAGAAAGAAGACTTGAAGGAGTTTAGCAGCAGCTCAGCCAAAACCCCACAATTCCCATACTCACGCTCTCCCAGGCGCACCGAGGCCCTCGGAGTCACCGGCTCCAGCCAGAGTCCCAGGTTGCAGCTGTCATCACACGGGATACCTGGGTGATCCACACACAAATACCGTGGCATTTCGGAAAGCTCGGTGCAGCCCTGCTCTTCCTGCCACCGCCCCGACTCACTTCCAACGCTCCTCTCTTTCCCAAAGGCCACCTGGGCAGCACCTGCAAATAGAAAATGTTAGGGTTAGGGCTCATCGCTGAACCCTGTAATACTTTGGGATTTCTCATGAGACTAGTCCTAGACCATCAAATTTTGTCACTAAAAGCTAGGCATGTTTGTACCTTTACAACACCAGGAAAGTGCCATCTACTTCTGTTCTTGGGTCCGTGCTCGTTTTGATCACTATGGCTAATCTGGCTTACTTCCAGGCTTTTGTTCATAGTTTTTTCCACCAATTTGTACAGAACGGGTCAGGACAGAAAAGTCCTGCTCTCCCTTAGCTCTTCCGGTAACCTGTCGCCTACACCCTAAATCTTGGGTCTACGTGGTTTCGTTCGGAATTAAGAGAATTGTTCTTCCTTCTCAGAAAGGCAGCACGAAAGTATTGATTTCCTCTTAATGAATTGAAACACTCCCCTACTGAATATTTAAGTTATTACATTCTAAATATACACTCATTCCCCTAGATTTTACCTTCAATTTTATGGTCAAAATATTCATGTCATTCCTGACTTACCTAGATTTTACAAAAAACCTTTCTCTTCTTGTCTCATCTGCAAAGTGTTCATTGTCAAACCTCTAGCGAAGTTTGTGATATCTTCAGCTGAGAGGAGGAAACAGTATTTTGCATCTCCATTGGTACAGGTGTCGATAGAGGCCAAGAGAACTTTTGATTTTTCAGACAATCGCACAGTTTCTTGATTCTCTGGCTGCTTGCAAGGAGGTCTGTGACTTACATCCGTGCAGGTCTCCCATACAGGTAGCTATACATATTTTCTCAAGCCTATGCAGAGCCAAGATTTCCTTACCCTTTATATCCCAAGGTGACTATTCCTTTACTGAGTACAGCAACCCCCCCCTTTGCAATCAAGGAACCGTTTTCAGTGGCCATTTTTCTCTAAGGGTTAGGATTTTTTTTAAACTGCTGTCGTGCCACCAAACCTGCTTGGGATCTCCCCCCACTTTTGACTGTCCTTGGCCACAAAAAATTTCCTCAAAACCTGTTCCCCAAAACCTTCTACTCGGAACACTGTACAAAACAGCATTTGGCAATAAAACTTTGGTGCATTCAAAATAGCCAAATTCTTGGATGGTTGCTATTTGCTTCACCTCACTGCTGTTGTTCCTTCCGAAATTCTACCCAGAGTCACGTTACTGCTTATTTCTTCAAGCACATGCTTCTCTGGTACTACCAGCACATATACACAGTCAAATTTGTTTTAGGCTTAGGGTTAGGCCTAGGGTTTAGACTTCGGTCTAGGTTTAGGTTTATGCTCACAATTAGGCTTAGGTTTTTGGGTTAGATTTAGGTTTAAGCTTAACCTTAGGCCTAGGCTTAGGCTTAAACTTAGTCTTAGATTTAGGCTTAGTCTTAGGTTTAGGCTGAGGTTTAGCATTAGTTCTAGGTTTAGGCTTAGGCCTAGGCTTTAGGGTTTAGGTTTAGGCCTAGGCTTACTTTTAGGCTTAGGTTTAGTTTTAGCCTAACACAAAGTATAAGCCTAAGTCTAAAAGCAAGCCTAAGCCTAAACCTACACCTAGACCTAAGCCTAAACCTAGGCCTAACGACAAGCCTCAGCCAAAACCTAAGACTAAACCTAAGACTAATTTTAAGACTAAGCCTAAACCTAAGGCTAAGCTTAAGTCTTAACACTAAGGCCAAAGACTAAGCCTAAACCTAAACCTAGGCTTTAGTGTTTAGGTTTAGTCTTAGATTTAGCTTTAGGCTTAGGCTTTAGTGTTTAGTCTTAGGGTTAGACTTAGTCTTAATATTAATCTTAGGTTTAGTCTTAGGTTTAGGCTAAGGCTTAGCATTAGGACTAGGTTTAGGTTTAGGCCGAGGCTTAGGACTTGTTATAGGCTAAGGTTTTAGAGTTTAGGCTTAGGCCTAGGCTTAGGCTTAGGCTTTAGGGTTTAGGTTTAGGCCTAGGTTTAGGTTTAGGCTTAGGTTTTAGGGTTTAGGCTTAGGCTTTAGGGTTTAGGTTTAGGATTAGGCTTTAAAGTTTAGGCTTAGGCTTCGGATTTAGGGTTTACTTTTAGGCTTAGTTTTAAACTTAATCTTATGCTTTGTCTTTGGCTTAGGCTTAGTGTTTAAGGTTTAGGCTTAGGGCTAGACTTTGCCTTCGACTATGGTCTAGGTTCTAGGGTTAAGCTTAGCCTTAGACCTGGGCTTTAGCGTTTAGACTTAAGTTTAGCATTAGCCTTAGGTTTAACCGTAGGCTTTAGGGTTTAGGCTTAGTTTTAGGGTTAGGTTTAGGCTTTGTCTTAAAATTAGGCACCCAAAACCGACTTAAAAAAACCCCAGAGTCCAGAGAGAAGCGTCGCGAACCGACGCGGACACTGGCCCCCGGCTGGCACCGACCCCTCCCACCAGCTCCCACCGTGTCGCGCCTCCTCCTCTCCCCGCGCGCCCGTCTGTTTCTCCACCCGCCCTGCTCTCCCCTCCCATGCGGGGCAGCCCCAGGTGTGACCAATGAGGATGACGAAGTGGCAGGGCAAACCCCAGGTGTAGCCACTGAGGATAATGAGGGACGGGCCCTGCTGGGTGCACTTTCTGTAGGGAGCTTCTGCAGGGGAGCTGTCGGTTCCGGGGTTCTCTCAAGCAGTGATTATGAGAGCTTGTCGCAGGGGTTGGGGGAAGAGCCTGATGTACCTGGATTATCGCTGGAGGAAGGTACCGAGGGATGAGCCCTGTTCCAGGAAGCAGCGCAGGAGAGGAGCAGCACAGGTGAACAGGTGGGAGAGTATGGGAGTGCAGGGAAGAGGCAACTCGGACTAGAGGAAGAACTTGGAAATTTCTTTTATTGATACGAACCTGCAAAGCAGAGAGGAAGGTGGAATATAAGCACCGTAGGTGCTCGGGCAGGTGAGCCAGGACTTAGGGGAGGGAATCGCTTTCCTGAGCACCTAAAGTTCCAATTGTCTCTCTCAGGAGCGGTCGAGAAGAGTTTCTACCTTGGGGCTGATCTCCAAAGGAAGGCACCTGAAATTGTTTCGGGAAGCTTAGTGTTGTAAACAGACAGTAATTGCCCCCGATATTATAGCTACTAAACCCGATGAGTTTTATTTCCTCTATGCACAAAACCTGATGCTCTTTGTTAAACTCACTTGCTAAGTTATGCACTGCTTGACGAAACTCTTGGCTCGTTTCCTAGAGAGATGATTGCTCTTGCCTTGAAAGAAAGAGAATGTTCTGGTGTCCGCGCTTTTTGCCATTTCCCCCCCCGGTTTTTCTTGTGGTGAGTCATTTTGACTGGGACACGCCCCCAAGGTGAGTATTCTTGTTACTGAGTACAGCAACCCCCCCTCTTTTTGCACTTAAGGAACCGTTTTCAGTGGCCATTTCTCTCTAAGGGTTAGGATTTTTTTAAACTACTCTCGTGCCACCAAACCTGCTTGGGATCTCCCCCAGCTTTTGACTGTCCTTGGATTTAAAAAGCACACGCTCCCATCTTTCAACAGCAAACCCACAAAGTGCTCCTGACCCACAGTGTAACCTTAAGGATGGGCACTCCCACCTCACCATTCTGACGGAGAGTCGTCGAGCATCCTCAACCCACCAATCGGATCTGAGTATAGCAGCACAGACACGGCAATGCCGAGGGCAGGAAAATCAGCCCCGCTGATGGCATTCGTGCAACCGGAGACCCGCACAGAGGGACAAGGAGAGAAAGGCTTTTTGTAAAATCTAGGTAATTCAGGGATGAAATGAATATTATGACCATAAAACTGAAGGTAAAATCTAGGGGACAGAGTGTATATTTAGAATGTAATAACTCAGTGACTCACACTCAGTGACCATCAGACACGCTCAGAAACACTCAGAAACTCTAACACAGTCAAATACACTTGAGCACATTCAAACACACCCAGACAAACTGAAACACATTTGAAAGCACTAAGACACACTCAGACACACTTAGGCACACCCAGACACACTCAGACACATTCGCAGACACACAGATATTCTCAGACAGACTCAGACACACTCTCACAAAGACAGACACACGTAAACACACTCAGACACACTCAGGAACACACAGACACACTCAGATACACTCGCTCACACACTGTAAACACACTCGCACACTCAGGTGAACTTAAACAACCTCACACCCAGAAACATTCCATCCCACTCAGATATGCTCAGACACAATCAGTCACATTCGCATACAACCAGACACAATTAAACACACTTAGACACAGTCAAGCACAGTCCCACACACCCAGACACACTCAGACACACTTGAGCACACTCAAACACACTCAGACACAGTCAGACAAAGGCAAACACACTCCCACATATCCAGACACACTCAGAAATATTCGCAAACATTCACACACACTCTCACACTCTCAGACACACTCGGACACATTCACACAGACTCACACACACTCAGAGACACTCAGACACACTCGCACTCGCTAGGACACAACTGCAAACACAGTCGCACGCTCAGAAACCCTTAGACACGCACACACCCAGACAAATTCCCTCACACTCAGATATGCTCAGATTCACTCAGACACACTCGCACACAGCCAGACACACTTAAACACACTCAGGCACACTCACACACACCCAGACACACTCAGATACACTCAGACACACCCAGAAACACTCGCATACACTTGCACACACTCCCACACACCCAGACGTACTCAGACATACTCAGGCAGCCTCAGACAGCCTCAGACACAATCACAGACACTCAAACACACCTGCAAACACTGAAAAACAAGCAGAACAATAAATATATACTCAGGCACACTCTCGAACCCTGAGACACACTCGGACACACCCAGACACACTAAGATACATTCCGACACGCTAAGACACACTCAGGTAAACCCAGAATAATTCAGACACACTCGCACACACTCACACACACTCAGGCACACTCAGACACGCTCATACACACTTCCACATGCTCGGACTCAACTGCAAACACACGCACACTCAGACACACTTAGACATACTCGCACAGAGTAAGACACATTCGCTCACATTCAGACACATTCAAACACACTTTCACAAAGCCAGACACACTTAGACACACTTAGACACAATGAGACACACTCACAAACACTCGCAGACACCCAGACACACTCAGATACACTCAGACACACTCGAACTCACTCAGACACACTTAGATACACTCAGACACACTTAGACACACTCAGGCACGCCCAGACACACTCGCATACACTTGCACACACTCAGACACACTCAGACACACTCAGACACTCTCAGACACAGACACCCTCAGAAACACTCAGACACACTCCCACACGCTCAGACACACTCAGACAAACCCGGACACACTCAGACACACTCAGGAACACTCAGGCACACACGGAGATATAACTACAAACACACTCGCACACTCAGACACGCTCAGACACACTCGCATACACTCAGATAAAACTGCAAACACTGACAAACAATCAGACAAATAAATATGCTCAGGCACACTAAGGAATGCGCAGAAACACTCGAACACATGCTGACACGGTCACATACACTCGAACACACTGAGACAAGCACACACACACTCCGTCGCTCTTAGACACAATCAGAGATACTCAGATACAATCACACAGACAAACTCATACACAAGTGCCAACACTCAGACTCATCAATGCACACTCAGACTACACTCAGGCAAAGTCACACACACTCAGACACACCTGCGAACACTGAGAAGCAATCATAATCATAAATACATGCTCAGGAGCACTCAGGCACAGTGAGACTCAATCACGTACACACAGCCACACTCAGATACACTCAGACCCTTTGACACACACTCGGACACACTCAGAGAGAGTCGAATACTCTGAGACACAATCTAGCACACTACCACACGTCTAGACACACTCAGAAATATCCGCAGAGAATCAGACACACTCTCTCACGTTCAGCCATACCCTGACGAACTCGCACACCCATACATACTGAGACAGATTCACACACTCAGAATCGAACACACTCAGACACACTCATACACTTCCCGACACATTCAGAAATTTAAATACGTTCTCAGACTCTCTCAGGCACACAAACACTAAAACACACAGACACACTCAGATATATTCAGACACGCTCAGAGACAGACCCACACACTCACACACGCGCAGACACAGAGAAAGACTCGCACACACTCAGATAAACTCAGACGCAATCTGAGAGTCACACAGAATCAGGCACTCTCGCACTCCCTGAGACAAATAAAGACGCAAACACTCTCACAAGTAAAATCACTGAGAGACACTCTTGTTCTCTCAGATGTGTTCTTCCGCATTTACACACACATAGTCGTACACTCGCAAAGAGACACACTCTGATACGTTCTATCACACTGAGATACACTTACTCAGGCACACACAAATTTAGACACACTTTAAAACACCCTGACACAGCCCCACACTATCAGATATACTCTAAGAATCTCAGAGGCAATCAAACAGGCTCAGACCTACTTGCACAACCTCAAACACTTTACAATCACTGAGAGAGACGAACGGACTCATAAGCACTCGAAAACAGTCGAAGGCGAGAAGTCTAACACGCGCTCAGGCACAGACACACCCAGAAACACTTATTCACAGAATCAGACATCTTTAGACACCTCGGACAAGATTAGGCTGTATCTATCACAATCAGACAGACTCAAGCACGATGAGGCACTTCTGCAGAAAGTCTCGCACTCTCTCGCTCCTTGGACTCAGTAAACAAGCCTCGGAGAGGCTCACAATTACTCAGACATAGATACAGGTTTCACACAACCTTAAACTTCTGAGACATAGTAGCAGATACTCATTCTCCTTTTCACACACAATGAGAGATACTCGCATACGCTCTCACACCTGTCTTTAATAAAAAAATCGGAAATACATTCTCCTGTAGAAGTACGAAAAATCTCAGGAAAAAATCAGACAAATTGGGAAACACTCCGAGTCCTATTTAATGTGTGCGCATTTGTCTGAATGTGCGTGTGTTCGAGTGTCGGTGAGTTCGTACGAGCATGTTTGTGTTTGTCTGTGTTGTAACAGGTACGAATGTGTCTGAGTTGTAGAGAATGTGCATAAGGGTGCGTAATTTCAGTCAAATGTGTGAGTTTGTCTGAGCATCTGTGAGTGTGGTCGACTGTTCCTGAACCAGTCTGATTTTGTGCGAATGTGTGCGAGTGTATTTTGCTGTGTTTCAATTATCGCATTCTTCTAAGTTTTTCTTGGTTTTCTATCATTTCTACCTGTTTTACTGTGTAAGCGTGTGTGGTTTTAACAAGGCTATCAGATAATGTGCGAGAGGACGTGTAAGTGTTTGTGGGCTTGTCTGCCTGTAAGATTTTATGAATTTGTTCATGGGTGTCACTGTGTGTCTGGGTGTGTCATAGTGTTTTCACGGGTGCGTCAAATTTTTTTAGTTTTTGCGAGTGTGTCTTAGGCTTTCCGACTGTTTCTCTTTTTTTGGCCCTAATTGCTACTTTGTATTATTGTGTATTGATGTACCTAGTTGTGCAGGATTTTTTCCTCAGTGTGTCTATGTGTGTATGGGAGTGCGTTTGTTGAAATTTTTTTCGTGTGCAGTTGTTTGTGACGGCGTCTGGGTGTTTCTGACTCTGTCTTGTGTTTGTGTGTATTTGCATGTGTTGGTTTTTGTATGGTTTTTTGTTAGAGTGTTTGGTTGAAACCCATTGTGTCCGGGATTTTATGAGTTTGGATGTTTGCAAGGACGTCCGGTGGATTGCATGTGTGTTTTCGTGTGTTATGCTTGTGCAGATTTTTTTTTGTGTTCTCCCTTGTGCACGGGTCTGTCGACCTTTACAAAGTTGTGGATGGGTGTGCTCGTGTGTTCTTGTGCTTTTACAGGTAAACCTGAGTGTGCTCGGGTTTGCACAAGTGCGATTGGTTGCGTTTGGCTGAACCTGCCTGTGTTCCTTTCTGCACGGGTTCACTTCGGTGTTCTCGACCGTATAGGGTGTTTTTCGGTGCCCTCACCTGCGCAACCCCGTGTACACAGAAGAACACGCGACCGGCGAATGACTGACCTTGCAGCTAGGAAAGAAAGCCCTGAGGCCTCCATCTCTTTTCTGCTGCTGCACCACTCTCTGCACTACATCTACAGCATGCTCTTTCTGCCAGGATCTTTTTGCTCTGGGAGTAATATATTTCTGTATTTAACTGTGACTTCGGACTGCAACTTTCAAGACAGTTGGCTTCCAATTGAGAGAGTGCTCTTCGAGAAACGAAAGAAAGGCCTTACCCTCTGTTTCTCTTATGCAGTTGCTGCGCAGATTTCCTCACAACATTCACAACAAGATCTTTCTGCGGAGGAATATTTCTGGTAAAAATCTTCTTCCATATTGAATTTTGACCCCCGCACATCTTCTCACTTCACAGTGCGCCTACCTGCAAACAACTGCCATTCCAGCCAATGTCACTCCGTCTCTACTGCGCAGTTTTTTCTCCACTCTAGGCACAACAGGCACAGCTAGTGTTATATTCCCGGCCCCTTTTTTTCTTAAAGGACACTGCCCCTGTGGAAAATTCTTGGTGTTGACATAGTGCCGTTACTGGTGCAGCAACGGCATTTGAGAGAGAGGGTCAGACCTCTCTTTCCTGCTGGGAAGGCAGTACTTCACCTGCTGATTTTCATGGGTGCTTTCGCGTGGTCTCCCGAGTTAACTCACCAAACAGACCTCAGAACACACAAACCCCGTCGTTCACACTCAAACACACTTGTGCACACCAGAACACACACTGGAAGACCAAAACAGAGCCGTGCACACCTGAGCACACCCGTGAACACAGCATACCCAGGCATACACTTGCGCATTATTTTTCACCCGCACACAACCAGAAAAACCAAAAGTCAGTCACACACAGGCATTCGCACACACTAAGAGACAATAAAAAAAGTTTTATTTTTGTGTACGTGTGTCTATCTCTGTGTGCGAAACTGTTTGTGGTTGGTTACAGGAGTGTTTCTCGGTGAGTTCTTGCAGGTGTATTTGGATTTTCTCCGGTGTGCCCGGGTGTGCACAGGTATTATTGGTTTTGCTCTCATGTGCACGAGTCTCTTTGGTTGTGCACGGATGCGCTTGGGGCATTTCAGTGTTTTCAGTTCTGCGAACGTGTTCTTTTTTCTCTTCCCGTGTGCCCAGGTGAGTATAGGGAAACACATCTCTGCAAACCTGCCGGTGAACAAAATACTATCCAAAAAGGAAAGAAATCCATGATCTTTGGTCGCTCCTGAGAGGGTGTTACTCAATTCTCCGAACTTCATAATGCTCTTCTACTCCGGGTAGCTTTGCTCTGCGAGCAATATACTTCCTTATACAATTTTGACCCTCGGACGCTCAACTTTCTCTTCTCCCATCCAGTACAGGTAGCCCACACCACACAGGGTTGGCCATCTTCACGCTCAAAAACTGAAAGCCAAACTCATGGACACAAAAATCATGTCGCCCATGCCACGCCGAGTGGTGACACACCCTCTCGCTCTTCTGCTCTGCTTTCCTCCGATTCTGCTGGACACCGTGTCTGCTGGCCTCTGAACAAAAAAAAAGCACTCTTCACCTCACCTAAGAAGCTCAATGAAATCTCAGTGAACCTTTTCATAGTTCTCAAGGTCAGTCAGGAAAACTAGGTTATTTACATTCTGCATTCATCCTCACGGTCAATCTTCTCCAACGATTTGAGAAAAGCCTCTACCCACTTTTGCTACAAGAGTGGGGGTGACAGAGGGCTTTGGAACGGCGGGTAAGACCTTCAAGCTTAGACTTTAAGCGTTGAACTGAGCCTACCCTTTAAAGCTAAGGCTCATCTGCTGGAGCCGAGAGAGTTTGGACGGTGGCAACCATGTCCTCAGGACGTAGGTTGCGTTTGAAGAGATCTTCCCTTAGATGGATAGCCTTACAGGGCTGAACGAGCTCCATCCGCCCTGGTTTAGAGTTGTCCGTCTATTCTGCATTAATACATGTAAAACAACAAGAAAAAAATCACGACCTTGCCAGGCAGTTCCCATCATGTCCACAAAACCCTATTTCAGGTCTGCGTTTAGAAGGACAATGACTGTCCCATCCAAAGGAATTACACAGTCATCCTATCAGGCAGCTAGGTGCACCCACGAGGGCTCTTATATCTACTCCACCTACCTCCCCGTCATCTACACATCAGGGTAGAGCAGCTCCAGGACAAACACATGCACACCTGACACAGGACACCAAAAACGTGCGGTGAAATGAGGAGAGAAAGCATTGAACAAGAAGCAGAACTCAAAGAATCGAGACGCTCTTGAGCGAGAAAACCTACGCAATTGTGACGGTGAGCTGAGAATGCAGTACGGAAGCCTGCGGAAAAACTACAAGATAACCGCCTTGGTAAAGAAGGGCCTTTCAAAAGAGCTCACAGAGACGTGCCACAATGCTACGTGGTACGGAAGAGTGGGAGGATGAGAAGAACAATACACCTTCCTTTAGGTGGATGGCTGGAGAGCGTGACCGACGACACAGCCGGAAACGTGGACGCAGAATACACCCGACTATAAAATTCCAAGATGCGATTACGATGCAAGATTGCATGTCAAGGAACAGATGGTATGGGCACCGTGCCGAGGAGACGCGCAAGACCCTGGGGTTGATGCCTGAGTCTTCTTATGAATTTATTTCGGGGTAGAACGCAAAGACATCTAAACTGAGAAACGATGAGACACACCAGACGGACTAGACAAACTACGCGACAGAGACCGGAACTGCTCTGCCCTGCACAACCCAGTGTTGTGCTCAAAATTAAGCCACTCCCCCTAGGTGCACTACGGGGCCTGTTATTTGACATGTCTTCCCATACGCTCATTTCTAAAACCATCCCTGCCATGCCAAGCCTGCTACCCTCCCCTCTCCATTACACAGCCCTCCACCTATTTTTCCGAGAGCCAGGGATACGAGAACCTTCTTCAACGCAAGACAAGGTCGTCTCGGCTACATCAGAGTTTCCTGCAGCCGCCGGCTTTTCCTCCTTGTCATCTACTAGAAAGAAGACTTGAAGGAGTTTAGCAGCAGCTCAGCCAAAACCCCACAATTCCCATACTCACGCTCTCTCAGGCGCACCGAGGCCCTCGGAGTCACCGGCTCCAGCCAGAGTCCCAGGTTGCAGCTGTCTTCACACGGGATACCTGGGTGATCCACACACAAATACCGTGGCATTTCGGAAATCTCGGTGCAGCCCTGCTCTTCCTGCCACCGCCCCGACTCACCTCCAACGCTCCTCTCTTTCCCAAGGCCACTTGGGAAGCACCTGCAAATAGAAAAGTTTTAGGGTAACGGTTAGGGCTCATCGCTGAACCCTGAAATACTTCGGGATTTATCATGAGGATAGTCCTAAACCATCAAATATTGTCACTAAAAGCTAGGCATGTTTGTTCCTTTACAACACCAGGAATGTGCCACCTACTTCTGTTCTGAGGTCCGTGCTCGTTTTGATCACTATGGCTAATCTGGCTCACTCCCAGGCTTTTTTTCATAACTTTTTCCACCTATTTGTACGGAAAGGTTCAGGACAGAAGTGTCCTTCTCTCCCTTAGCTCTTCTGACTGCAACATAAATCTTGGGTCTACGTGGTTTCGTTCGGAATTAAGAGAATTTTTATTCCATCTAAGAAAGGCAGTAACAAAGTGTTGATTTTCTCTTAATGATTCGAAACATTAACATACTGAAATGTGTCTGAGTGTGTCTTAGTGGGTTTCAATGTGTAAGAGTGTGCCTTAATGTGAGAGAGTGTCTGAGTGTGTCGGAGTGTGTTCAAGTGTGTCTGAATGTGTCTAAATATGTCAGAGTGTGTGTGAGAGTGTGCTCTTGTGTCTCGGTGTGACTGAGTGTTTCTGAGCGTGTCGGAATATATATGAGTGTGTCTGTGCGTTCCTGAGTGTGCCTGAGCGTTTCCGAGTGTGCCTGAGCGAGTATGAGTGCGCCTCAGTGTGCGAGTGTGTGTTTCTGAGTGTGTCTGAGCGTGTCGGAGTGTGTCTGAATGTGTCTGGGTGTGGGCGTGTGTGTGAGGGTGTCTGAGCATTTCTAAATGTGCCTTTGTTCGTCTGAGAGTATATGAGTGTTTCTGAGTGTGTGTCTGAATGCGTGCGAATGTTTCTGAATGTGTCTAAATGTGTGGGAGTGTGCTTGAGTGTGTTTGAGTGTGTCTGAGTGAGTTTCAGTGTGCTCAAGTGTTTCTGTGTCTGTGCAAGTGTGTCTGGGCATCTCTCAGTGTACCTGAGTCTGTCTGGCTGTGTGCAAGTGTGTCTTAGCGTGTCGGAGTGTGTCTGAGTGTGTGCGAATCTCTCTGAGTGTTCCTGAGTTTGCCTGAGCTTCTATTTATGGGCCTGATTTTTTCTCAGTCTTTGCAGGTGTGTCTGAGTGTTTGCAGTTGTGTCTCATGGTGTCTGAGTGTGTGAGAGAGTGTCTGAGTGTGTCGGAGTGTGCTCAAGTGTGTCTGAGTGTGTCTAGGTGTGTCAGAGTATATGCGAGTGTGTGCGAGTGTTTCTGAGTGTTTCTGAGTGTGTCTGAGCTTGTCAGAGTGTATCTGAGTGTTTCTGGGTGTGTGCGAATGTGGTTGAGTGTGTCTGAGTGTATTTAATTTTGTCTGACTTTGAGCGAGTGTGCCAGAGTCTGTCTGTGTCTGAGAGTGTGCGAGTGTCTCTGAGCGTGTCTGAGCGAGTCTGAGTGTGCCTGAGTGTGCGACTGCGTCTGAGTGTGTCTGAGTGTGCCTGAGTGTTTCTAAACCTGTCGCAGTGTATCTGAGTGTTTCTGGGTGTGTGCGTGTGTCTGAGTGTACCTGAGTGTGCCTGAGCGTGTCTGATTGTGTCTTAGTTCATCTCAGTGTGTAAGAGGGTGTCTTAGTGTGCCTGAGTTTGCCTGAGCTTCTATTTAAGGGTGAGATTTCTTCTCAGTCTTTGCAGGTGTGTCTGAGTATTTGCAGATGTGTCTCAGTGTGTAAGAGTGTGCCTTAGTGTGTGAGAGAGTGCCTGAGTGTGTCGGAGTGTGTTCAAGTGTGTCAGAGTGTGTGCGAGTGTGTGCGAGTGTGTCTGAAAGTGCCAGAGTGTTTTTGAGTGTGTCTGAGTGAGTCTGGGTGTGTGGGAGTGTTCTTGAGTGTGTCAGAGTGTGTTTAAGTGTGTCTGAGGGTGTGAGGTTGTGCCTGAGTGTGTCTGAGCGTATCTGAGTGTGACTGAATGTTTCTGGGTGTGTCCGAGTGTGTCTGAGTGTATGTGAGTGTGTCTGAGTGTTTCTGAGTGTGTCTGAGTGTGCCTAAGCGTGTGTGGGAGTGTGTCTGGGTGGGCCTGAGTGTTTCTGAGCGTGTTGGAGTGTATCTGAGTGTGTCTGGGTGTGTACAAGTGTGCCTGAGTGTGCCTGAGTGTGCCTGAGTGTGTCTGAGTGTTTCTGAGCGTGTCTGAGTGTGTCAGAGTGTGCGAGTGTGTCCGAGTGTGCCTGAGTGTTTCTGTGCGTGTTGGATTGTGTCTGTCTGTGTGTGTGCGAGTGTGTCTGTGTGTGCCCGAGTTTGCCTGATCTTCTATTTATGGGCCTGATTGTTTCTCAGTGTTTGCAGGTGTGTTTGAGTGTTTGCAGGTGTGTCTCAATGTGTCTGAGTGTGTGGAGGTGCATCTGAGTGTGCTTGAGTCTGTATGAGTGTGTCTGAGTGTGTCTTAGTGCGTCTCAGTGTGTAAGAGTGTCCCTTAGTGTGTGCGAGAGTGTCTGAGTGTGTCGGAGTGTGTTCAAGTGTGTCTGAGTGTTTCTGAGTGTGTCTGAGTGTGCCTGAGCGTGTCTGAGTGAGTTTATCTGAGGGTGTCTGGGTGTGTGCAAGTGTGCCTGAGTGTGCCTGAGTGTTTCTGAGTGTGTCTGAGTGTGTCTGGGTGTGTGGGACTGTGCTTCTCTGTGTCTGAGTGTGTTTAAGTGTGTCTGGCTGTGTGCGAGTGTGCCTGAGGGTGTCTGAGCGTATCTGAGTGTGAGTGAATGTTTCTGGGTGTGTGCGAGTGTGTCTGAGTGTGTTTGAGTGGGTCTGATTTTTTGTGAGCGTTTGCAGGTGTGTCTGAGTGTCTGGCTTTCTAAAGAAGCAGATAAATCACTCCCTCATGAAACCACATGAGGGAGTGGTTGAGGGCACTTGGCTTGCTCAGCTGGAGGAGACTGACATCAGACCTCATCAAGGGTTGCAGCTCCTCTCGAGGGGCAGGTCTGATCTCAGCTATCTGTGACCAAGGACCCAAGGGAACGGCTGGAGCTGTGTCAGGGCAGATTCAAGTTGGGTCTCAGGAAAAGGTTCTTCCCCCAGAGGGTGTTTGGGCACTGATCAGGCTCCCCAGGGCAGTGGGCACAGCACCAAGGCTGCCAGAGCTCCAGGAGGGTTTTGACAACGCTCTGAGGGGCATGGTGGGGATGTTGGGGTGTCTGCAGGGCCAGGAGTTGGGCTGGGCGGTCTTTGTGGGTCCCTTCCAACTCAGCATATTCCATGATTCTATGAATCCAGCTAGAAACTCTCTTCACTTTAAACTCTTATTCTGAAAATATATTTTAAGGAGGAGAACAGAGTTCAAGAAATATAGAGGTATTATAGTGATGCACAATATAAAAAACCCCATCCAAGTGGAATGGCAATGAGATGTGCGTATGTGTCAAAAATAACTGAAACTGGCCAAGAGGTATATGAATCTTCTAAACTTGGGAATTCCATCATTATATCAATATTGCCTTGCCTCTGGGACTCTTGGTTTTGGAGAGAGTGCTCACATGTTATATATGAGAACAAAATAAGTACACTATACTGTTGGAAAGCTTTTTTATATATATGATGTGGCTTCTCCCATTGAGCACCAGGGTCTCTGAGTTTTGCACCATGTGTTATACATTTACTTTTAAAACTATTATCTTCAAAGCTCTGTGACACTGAATAGTCACATGATTCAAATAAGCCTTGTGACTTAAACAATGGATCATTCTTCTTCAGCACAATTCAGTCTTCTAATAAAAAGGAAACTATACAAATGTAATCAAAGCCACATTTATGGCACAGTTGCTGTCTTTTACAGTTCAGTTCACATACTAAAATACAAGTAGCGTTCAATATCTAACTTGGAAAAGTAACTTAATTTATTGAAACAAGTTTAATTTTCTTTAATTAGTTAATTATAATTATTAAAGTCAATTCTTTTGACTTAAAAGAACTTTATAAATCCCAGTTAATGGATTGCCATGGCAATCTGGAGGATCAGGAAACATTCCTTCCCGAGGCAGGAGGAAAGAGATGCCAAACGAGCAGCATCACACTGCGGGTCATCCACAAGATGGCAATAGTGGGATGAGTTCCTAAAAGTTCAAGCGTTTATAAAACTGTCCTCTTTGTATCTGATGCTTATTTGGAAATTTAATTTGGATCAGAGAAAAGCTGGGACAAAAGTTGGTTGCTTTGTCATTCTCTTGTTCACAGAAACATAAGATGATTGTAAAACATGTAGCATAAATTCGCAGTCAAACCTCACTGACCTTATTTAAAATATTTAAATTTTTTTAAGCTGGTCATTGATACAGCAGAATTTCTGCTACAAAAAATGCTGTGAATGACATTTCTTTTTTTTTCCCTCTATCCAAATTCTATTTTCCATTAAGGAACCAAACTCAAATATTTTGAACATTTGTATTTCTCAAAGGTCTATACAAATGTTTTCTTGGAATTAAGCACTTGAATAAATGTCCCAGTTTTCAGTGATGCTAAACATGTCGCAGTACCTGTGCACTTGAGGGAGATCTGATTGCAAATAGCTATTTCTCCAAAGAATTTGGAAAATGTATTTATTACCTCTCACTATATGTTTCGGAGAGCTTATTCCTCTCTGCTGTTACATTTTGAAGCATTTCAATTGTCTTAAAAGAAAAACAAAGCAAAAAAACACCACCAATAAAGGAACTCTCTTTAGCATTTTTTAATAAATGCTCTCTATTAAAATTCTAATTAAATCTCTAATTAAAATTCTTTGCCAAATTAATTAAATAAATAACGATGATAGTCCTTCATTTCTTCCAGTACCTGAAGGAAACTGACAAAAAAGATGGAGAGAAACTATTTACAAGGGCCTGGAGTGACAGGACAAGGGGGAATGACTTCACACTGACGGAGAGTAGGTTTAGACTGGATATAGGAAGAAATTGTTTCCTGTGAGGGTGGGGAGGCCCTGGCACAGGTTGTCCAGAGAAGCTGTGGCTACCTCATCCCTGGAAGTGTCCAAGGCTAGGTTGACCAGGGTTGGAGCAACGTGGGCTAGTGGAAGGTGTTCCTGCCCATGGCAGGGTATGGTACGAGATGAGCCTAAAGGTCCCTTCCAACCCAAATCGTTCTATGATTTATGATTTTTGACATGGATAGGGCTGATGGATTCATGTTCCTAAGGTTTAGATGCCCATCATTCCTAATGAGAAGCTATATCCCTCTGGTCAAGTATGGGATTTCAGCACCTGAACTCTCACCAAGGTCTGGTCTGTTTGTTTTAGCAAAATTGGATGGGGAAAAGCATGCTTGAAAACAACAGGTATCATATAATCAATAAACACCTCACAGTGTTAATGAGTTGAATCATCCCTGGAACTTGCCTCTCTCCACTGTCCATACAGGTAGCCTACAATGACCAGGTAGATTGGGCAGATGTCTTTAGCCAAGGACCTCTCCACTGGGTGAAAGATTTTATTATACAAGACTGCAGTCCTTTGTCTGAGTGCTTTCATACAATAGAATTTGATTCTGGACATATTTTTGCTCCCTTTCCTGACATGCAGAATATGTTTCACTTATTTGTAAATGTCCAACCAAACCTTGAACTTCTTCACAATATATTAATATAATAAAGGCAGATGAAGTGTATATATCTCATACTTTTAAAATCATTGCTGATATTTCATAAAGTTTTCTTTTTCTAAGGTGAGCATGTAGGTCAATATTGCTGTAAGTGAATTTATTGCAGATTTGCATAAAGAAAAAACAGGTACCTTATTGATGTGGAAACAGAAATTACAAAAAAATACTTTAGATATTTATTTCAGTGATTTGGATAAACACAAAGTGTCGTTTGGATTTACACATATTTTTGAGGAAGAAAACATGATATGACAGTTACATATGTGAATGGTTACACATGTATCGACTAAAAAAAATGTTCAGTCTTTTGCTCTCCTTACTAACCTGTTCACTAATGATCTAAAAGGTGACTGCCCGAATGATCTTGCAACAACATATCTCTGTAGTGGTTTGGACTTTGTTTTCCCCGAGAGGTTAAGAAAAGTGGTAGACCCCAAGGGGTGGAAACCCCTGCAAATTTTGAAGTTCTGCCCAATGGGCGCTCCTGCAAAAATGTCAATATTCCACAAGCTCACCGGAAGAGATGAGTTGTAGTTTGGTGGTTGAGGAGTGGTGGCCATGTTGTAGAGCCATGAGGAAGGGGCTCTGAGCCCCTCGGGGCCTCTGGGGCCTCCCAACCCCTGTCTGGGGGGGACTGCAAAGACTTAGAACAGTGTTAGACTGAGCTAAGTGTTTGTGTTAAGCTGGGAGATGTTTTCTCCAAAGTGGGCAGCGGAGACAGAGCAGAAAGCAGAGACGCAGCGCCCAGAGACTCTGGCAGAGAGCCAGGACAGATAAGAACTGAACCGGAGAAGCAGAAGAGATGCAACTGAATAAGGAAGACACTGAGTTGTGTTGGAGAGCCGAGAAGGAGAGTCAGCAGCTGAGAGACAGAGTTCTGGGGGTAAGAACTGTACCACACACCCCCAAAATCCTTTGAGACCTCCTGGAAGGAGGAAGATGATGGACTCTTGCTTGAAAGAGCCTTGAAGTGCGACATGCACTGCAGAAAGGAGCTAGAGAGCTCCAAGAGGAATGCAGAGGGGGTGACCTTGGCTCCCCCCTCGCACTGCTGCCAAGGTGGCAGCCTAAAAGCAGGGCACAGAGGCCCTGCAAGGAACTTGAATCTCCTGGAGATACCAGACCGTCACGAAGACCCCCTGCATCTTGTGATACGACCATGGTGGAACGACCTTGTCTGGGGTGACGTAGTCCACGGAAAACCCCTTTGCCTGCGTCAAGGGCCCAAGGGAGCTTGGATACCTCCCTCGTGAGTGCTGGCAGAAATCCAGCTATCAGCTGCTGCATGTGGAGAGGACAGACAGATCGCTGCCTTAGAAGATGCTGCTGCTTGAGACTGGAAGGTATCTGTCCTTCTTTCCCTCCTGGACTTTTATTTGGAGGGGAGAAGAGATCTGACCCATTGTAAATACTATATGTCATGGTAGAGATAGTTGTAATCGTGTGTAAAATGTGTTATAATATTTATTTGTATAGTCATTTTAATATATTCCCTTTCCCCCATTTGGAGTCTGGTGTGTTTTGTCTGGAAAAAACCCATCTCACATTAGGTTGAGATGTGGGAGGGGACTTCGAATAGGGAATTTGGATTTTGGGGATATCTCAAACCATGAAAATCTCAAAAATCATTCATCTATCCACAAACACTGAGTGAACATATATGTGAACTTACAATGTCAGCTTTGACAAATTATCTATTGCATATATTTTGGTATATCCAGCAATATCAAAAGATACAGAAGAAGATGATGAAATCTTGAAGGGACTGTTAAACAACCCATCAGTTATTGGGTCAGAACAACCTCGTGGGGAGTGTGTGTGTGTGTGGAAGGGGCAGGGATGGGTCAAACCTTATGGTGTTGAGGTGATGTTGTATCTCTCATGGCAGGCCCCAGGAGCCCATATAAGAGAGCCCCAGAGTAGCTGTCAGTCACAAACAGCCCAGGAAAACTATGACACACCACACATCCTGCAGCCCCTCACCCAGCCTCAGATTGGCAAGGACAGTGAGAATACTGACCCTCATCCTGGCCTGGAACTCCAGGGTGGCTACTGGGTCAGAAACTCCACCTGGAGGGCTTGGCCACAGGAACCAGAGTAAATAAAACCAAGGACGTTTTTGCCTCATGTTGCAGCCCTGCCATCTGGACGTGTGAGAGCTGGTCTTCCACAAGGCTTTGGTGGTAGCTATATGATCTGTCTCTCCCTCTTTCTTCTTCTCTCTTCTTGCTCCCTCTGCTTCTCTTTCTCTGCTCCTTTCCTGATGCTTAGGGTGTCTTAGAGCTGGAGGGATTGAATCTTGATTTAAGTGTTGTGGAATGGGTTAGGGTTTTGCCTTAAGTGTTGTGCATTAATAGTATATGTTAAATCAGTATTGTTGTGGAACATTTTTGTCTAGTTTGTGTGGTGTCCTTTTGAACTTTGGCCAACTCCTCTTATTTACTCCCCTAAATTAATAAAGAAATTCCTTGCGAACAAGCCTGTGGCTTATTGTCTTGATGCTATCTTGAGGTATTAAAGAACCTGATATCTATATATTAAAGTAAAACTCATAGCCAATCCTGTGTACCAGCTGCTCCGGGGGCTGGAGTTATAGAGAGAAACAGGTCTTATCTTTAATGAAAATTGCCAAAAGCATATTAAAAAATAACACGGCATAGGCAATATTGGTATATATCTTTTTTATTACTCTGGCTCAAGAGCAGGACAAGGGTGTTCATTGACTATGCAGATGTTTTGAATCTAAAAGACCTTTTTGGTACCACAGAAGGGAAGAAATGGTCCATCATTTTGCCTGAAAAAAATAGAGGATGACAGTGATTATCCTCCTTTGCTTGTTTTCTTGTTACTGGTTGTCTGTAGCTCATAAGTTCAGGTGAACTATTTTCTTTCTTTAGATTTTCATTAGATGAATTCAAGGCAGAGGAAGCAGGGGTTAAAATGTAATCTTTTCAGACTAAGTCTCAATTCCTAGTTTTCTATAATTAAAGAGTTCAATTCAAGTCTAGGGCATTCCCACATAATTAGACCTTTGGATTACAGATGTTTGTCAAATCCAGGCTCATATTTTCATTGTTGTCCTTGCTTAGTTGTACAAATTGTGGCTCATGTTTATTAGTGTTGTGTGAGGATTTCTCATTTGCTAAATTCATGTTATCTTACTCTTACTTTCTAAATTGATACCACCTTTGCCCATGAGTTGTTGACATGAGTGGGTTTTGCATTTTAGGTTTTTGTCAGATAATAAACCTAGTCTAAACCTAGTCTAAACTGGTTATTTAAACTTCTGTTCCCATTAAACCAATGTTTAGGTTTACCTTTACCTAGTGTAGATACTTAGCTTTAGCAATCTAGAAGACAAGTGAGATGAATCCTGGGTGTGACCCTGTTATCACATTCACTAAAGAACTAATAATATACTCTATGGCATAGAAGAACTGAGTCTTTAAATTAGGATACAATTTTTGGGATTGCTAGTAAAATGCAGACATTTTTATTTATATGTAAGCATATAGTAGCTCTGCTGTCTTCTTTAATTAATGGAGATGTTCAAAAATTATATATCACTCAATGCAATTTACAATTCTTTCCTCTTGTATTTTTAATTTGGCAGAGAATATAGAAACACCAGACTCTCAGATGAGTAAAGACAATTAACTATTAATCAAATCTCCAGTATATGCTAATTTGACACAAATTACTTTGTTATAATTCATTAATAAATATTTAATTTGGCCTTGAGCATGTACTGCTTGTTTGTTCCTGTAAAGACCGAGCATGAAACTTCGTTTCTCAGAAATCCTTCCCTGTGAGGGTGGGGAGGCCCTGCCCACAGAAACTGTGGCTGCCCCATCCCTTGGAGTGTCCAAGTCCAGGTTGGACAAGGTTTGGAGCAACCTGGGTTAGTGGAAGGTGTCCCTGCCCATGGCAGGGGGTGGAAATGGGTGGTCTTTAGGGAACCTTCCAACCCAAGCCATTCTGTGATCCTATAATATGATCCTAGATTTTGAATGTATCTAAAGTCCCATCATCTAAATAATTTTGGAGACTTGGGTTATGATACAATCTGTGAGTATTTCTTAGCAGGAGAGTTGTTTTACCTGATACTACAGTGAGCACCCATAGAGGTAAATGCCCAGTTGTAGTCAGCCAGTACAGATTTCTGCTTTTTTGGTGACCTCACAACATTTTATTTTTGAGCAGAGAGATGTAATGTGATTTCCACAGTATTACCCCCATCCACATTCAGATGGACAAGCAGCCATGAATAGGGATGATGAAAATGTACAGTGGGGGTATAAACAGTAGTAATCCAGAAATAAGGAAGCTCTGAACATGATTTCAACTCATAGACCTATATTGGTTGCTGGCACTTCTGAAGAATATTCCTAACCCTTAAAATCAGAAGACTGGCTTGTACAAGGTCTTTAACTGGTGCACATTTCTCCTAGATATTCAATGTCATTCTAAATGACTGTTCAAATATATCTGAATTTTTAAAATGGATATTTTTGTCCTGCGTTTATAATTATGGACTACATTTTAACTCTTGGTGTCCTTGATATTAATAGCATGTGTATGCAGAGATTAAACACAGGTATTGCTTTTTTCCCCTCTCATTCCTACTGCCAACATCTGAAAGCCTCGTTCACCTCCTCTCTGTCTAATGATTAGATATTAAAATCAGATAAGCTCACTAAGCATTCATACTTACTTGAAAGGAATAAAACAAATTAATTCAATAATATGAGACTTTAAACTTAAATCTTTTGAGAATTAATTTTTTCACCTATTCTGTAATACGGAGGTGGGGTGGATTTCCTGTAATTGCTGAAGCTGTAACTGGCATTGTTTGCTAATCTAACACATTGAATAGAATCCCTGTTGGTTTTCAATAGTGGTAAATACAAGAAAAAATAAAAGTCTGGAAATGATGACTGAACCAAAAACCCTGGGTTATGTATCTGTTCCTGAAATGGTAGTCATAAGCACATTCATTTGCACCCTACTTCCTATGCCCTCCTCTTCGTGTGTATGGTTTTTGTTAAAAAAGGGACAAAGTGAAAAGTACAAGTAGATGAATGAGCCAAAAGCATTCTCATAATCTAAGTTCTATGCCTTTGTATCACAGGAGGAGAAATTACTCTTTTACAGACATGCATTAAATTGAAGCTTATTGGTTCTGTGCAAGGCAGATTGACACTTGTGGATAATTGATATCCTATATCCAATATCAAATTCTGTGTTATTTTTCCTATTCCCTTTCATCCTAGCTAGAGGATCAATAGCAATAGTCACATTTATATAGTCAAATTTAAATAGCACAGTGTTCATATATACCAGTGTAGTTGATAAACAGGGCAGAAGAAAGCTCATTTCATTTTGCTGCCCTACCAGGTGAACATAAATCACCTGATAGCATGATTATAACAACTATATATTGGTTGAAAGGGATCTCTGAAGATCATTTGATCTGACACCCTTCTCAGAACAAGTTGAGTAGCACATTCTGGTACTTCACAGAGGGTTTATAAAGAAAAGAAAACTTTAAAAATCTCTTATTGTGGCAGTTTGAGCCACATGAGAAATCCAAAATCCAATTTTCAGGCTTCCCCTACCCCTTCCGATAATTTGTCTCAACACCGAAGAGAAAACTTTCAGGTAAGAAGCTTCTATAGGGGAAAGGGGAAGTATATTTACATTTATTCTACACAATAAATACAGAATAAATACTGTACAAGCTAAAAGCAACTATATATATAGATATATATTACACTTCGAAGCTTCTCCCTCAATTAGTCCAGGAAAAACCTTTTCAGGCTTTTCAGTCTCTCTCTCGTGGGAGTGTTCAGGGAACCTGAAACACTCCCCCCCACCAACCTCCAGCTCTTTGCTGAAGTTCTTTCTCACTTACGAAGTCCAAGATAGTTCTGAGTCCTTTCTCCTTGGTTCTGTGCCATTTCTGCTGTGTGATCTCTCTCATCATACCTCGGTTCTGTAGGCTACTGTAGTTCAGTCAGCTTATCATACATACGTGTCCTGGAATGTTGATTCCTCCTCCAAGTTTTAGGATGCCCCCTGTCAAACCTTGGCAGGGCACTTCCCGAGCCTCTCTTTGGCCCATCTCCAATTTCACCTGGGATTTTTCTCCCTGACACCGAGCTGCACTCAGCCCGTCCACTTGGTTCCACTCCAATGCTGAGCATCTCCTCCACTCACAGTGGGAGGGAAAGAAAAAGCCTAACTGCAGAGGGGGGGGGAAGAGGGTTTGGCTGCAAGGCCTGCCTCTCTCTCTCTCTCGCTTACCAGTTGTTTGTGAGTCGCATCCATCACAAACACAGACTCACTCCAATGCTGCCTCCAACACTGGTTTAGGCAGGGCTTTGGGCTGCAGGGCCCCTCTTCCCCCCGGAGGGGAAAAAAAGGGCCCTGCCACCCCCCAGCCTTCTCATACACACACCCACACACAGCAGCAGACACAGACTGAATTGCTGTCTGTGTACCACCTGCTCTTCTTTTTCTTCATCCACTAGACCAAAACTCTCACCTTCTGACCAGTTTGCGATGACTTCTAGGATCCCAGGGCGATTCAGATTTCCAATACGGGCACGCTGTGTGAGCAGAGCAATCCACTTACTCCATGTAGCATCAGTGGCATGATGTGTAGAGGGCGTCTTTCCCTTAAACATCCAGTTCAGCACTGGTAGTCGAGGTGCCAGGAGCAGCTGTTCTTTTGTGCCAATCACCTCTGAGGCAGCTTGTACTCCTTCATAAGCCGCTAGGATCTCCTTCTCTGTTTGGGTGTCGTTGGCTTCAGATCCTCTGTAACTTCGGCTCCAGAACCCAAGTGGGCAGCCTCGGGTCTCACCAGGCACCTTTTGCCAGAGGCTCCAGGAGAGACCTTTATTCCCAGCTGCAGAATAGAGTACATTTTTTACATCTGTCCCGGTCCTGACTGACCCAAGGGCTACAGCGTGTGCAATCTCTCGTTTAATCTGTTTGAATGCTTGTTGCTGTTCCGGGCCCCACTGGAAATCATTCTTTTTTTGGGTTACCAGATAGAGAGGGCTTACGATTTGACTGTACTCCGGGATGTGTATCCTCCAGAAACCTATGGCACCCAGAAAAGCTTGCGTTTCCTTCTTGCTCGTCAGTGGGGTCATTGCTGTGATCTTATCGATGACTTTTGTCGGGATCTGACGATGTCCATCTTGCCATTTCACCCCCAGGAACTGGATCTCTCAGGTAGGTCCCTTGACCTTACTCTTCTTTATGGCAAAACCTGCTCCCAGGAGGATCTGGATGATTTTCTTCCCTTTCTTGGAAACCTCCTCTGCTGTGTCCCCCCATATGATGATGTCATCAATGTACTGCAGGTGTTCTGGAGCCTCACCCTTCTCTAGTGTGGCCTGGATCAGTCCGTGGCAGATGGTGGGACTGTGTTTCCACCCCTGGGGCAGTCGGTTCCAAGTGTACTGCCCACCCCTCCAGGTGAAAGCGAACTGTGGCCTACATTCTACTGCTAAGGGAATGGAGAAGAATGCGTTCGCGATGTCAATAGTGGCATACCACTTCGCTGTCTTGGACTCCAGCTCATACTGGAGGTCCAACATGTCTGGAACAGCAGCACTCAGAGGTGGAGTGGCTTCATTCAAGCCATGATAGTCCACAGACAATCTCCATTCTGCGTTAGACTTACGCACGGGCCAGATGGGACTGTTGAAAGGTGAATGGGTCTTGCTGATCACCCCTTGGCTCTCTAGCTCACGGATCATCTTATGAATGGGAACCACAGAGTCTCAGTTCATCCGGTACTGCCGGCGATGCACTATTGTGGTGGCGATTGGCACTTGCTGTTCCTCGACTTTCAGCAACCCCACTGCCGATGGGCTCTCCGAGAGACGAGGCAACGAGTTCAACTGTTTAGCCGCCTCCATCTCCACAGCAGCTATTCCAAAAGCCCACCTATGTCCTTTGGGGTCCTTGAAGTACCCATTCTTGAGATAGTCAATGCCCAGGATACATGGGGCATCTGGACCAGTCACAATGGGGTGTTTCTGCCAGTCTTTCCCGGTCAAACTCACCTCAGCTTCCACCATGGTCAACTCTTGAGACCCTCCAGTCACCCCAGAAATGGAAATAGTCTCTGGTCTCACATGTCCTGAGGGCATTAATGTACACTGAGCGCCAGTATCAACCAAAGCCTGGTATTTTTGTGGGTCTGACATGGCAGGCCATCTGATCCACACGGTCCAATAGACACGGTTGTCCCGTGCCTCTACCTGGCTAGAGGCAGGGCCCCTCTAACATTGGTCTTCATCCTGCCAGTCACCGTTTTCCTCTTGTGAATACCAATGGGAGGTGCTCTCTAGCGGGTCAGATCCCTGCCCAGAGGATACTGGTACGGCACTCACTTTCGCAGACTTCCCCTTTTCTTTCTCTTTCACCTCTTGTACTCGGGCTGCTAGGGCACAGGTAGGTTTCCTGTCCCACCATCTCATGTCTTCTCCATGGTCAGCTAGGAAGTACCACAACTCAGGTGGTGAGGTCTGTCTGCTCTCTCTAGCTGGGGGGCATCTGATTCTCACTGGGGCCATATGGAAATTGCTTCCCTCAACCTTCTCTTTCAACCCTGTAGTTAATTCCTTGAGCTCATTAATCAATGTCTCTACAGTGGAGATGTGGGCCTGTAGCGGTCCTTCGATCATACTGTCGTACAACCGAAGTTTATTTATTATGGACATTGTTGCCGTGGGATTTAAGTGCTGAAAAATCTCCAGAGCAGTTAATTAGGGGTGAGATAAGAAAGGGTTTATTATGCCAAGGCTAAGGTGTTACAAGATGCGCACACATCCCTGTACCCGAGATGCTACAGTTTATAATACCATCCATCCAATCCCAGAAGTGTCCACCCTGTGGCCTTTATTCTGGTCAGCTCTGAGTCCACCCCCTGAGAATTGAGTCGGGGGGCTTTTTGGGACCACCTATTCATCCATCTTCATCTTCATCAGAACACAAAGGGTACATAATTACCTAATTCTTGACCGTATTCTGTGGTTTAGGCCCTGATATGCTGTTCTGCCAACAATCTAGGCCTTGCCTTGACAAAAGACTAAACATTTCTGCTGTATTTGAGAGTAGGGGTGATATAGGGAGCATAGAATGGGGTAAGAGGGTTAAGGAATGTGTAAACAAGGGTGCTAGAGAGAAAGGGATAAGGGACAAAGGAGGGAGGGTTGCTGCTTTTAGAGTTTACTTCCACTACTTATAAAACTTACAAGTCTTACAAATATTAGAAAAATAAAAAAAAATTAGGGGCTTAAGGCATCAACATCACTGGCTCCTACTTCTTCCCAACCTGCAATGATGTCAGGTAACCTTTATGTGTGGACGACCCCATATGTGTGAAGCTCCACCACATCTGTGGTGTACACTTAACCTTGTCAGTATCACTGGTGGGTTGCCCATCCCCTCCAAACAATACTTCCAGCAATGTCATTTCCCTCAGATGTAGGATCCTTTTTCTGTGGTCTTCCAGCCCATGGTATAATGATCTGCCTGTAAGGAATCTCTGTAAATGAACCTCTCCCTCACACCATCCAAAAGCCGTGCCCAGAGAGACAAGGACTTTGATTCCCTCACAAACGCCTCCTCAATACCCATGTCCTGGGCAATAGACCTCAAGAACCTCACTTCACCGCCATCAAGGTTTACGGCATCACCTGTAGAGTCCCAAACTCGGATCATCCAGGCCAGAACGGGCTCATTCGGACGATGAGTAACATCTGTCCATAAGGTTGTTATACTATAAAGACTCAGTGATGATTTCTGGCTCTGGAGCAGACGCCTGTGAGGATCCTGCCTCCCCATCATCGTCAACTGGGTGAACTGATTTGGTTTTATATTTCTTCCTTTGGATAGGGGCAACCTCTGTTGACTTGGTCTGCCCCTTTGATTTGGCCTTATCTTGAGTCACCTTGGTATTAGGCATTTTGTTTTCATCTTTTCCTTTTCCCTGGAAGTGCTGCACCATACCAAGCAACTTTTGGTAGGCAATGGCCAAAGCCCCACATGCAGCTGCCAACTGCCTCTCCATGGATCCATCATGACCTCTCTCCCTCATGGCTTTCATTATTTTTGTAGGGTTCAAGAGTTGCTCAAGGGTGAGCTTCCATGTTATGGGAGCTGAACAACTTTCTAAGAATTTATCCATGTCCTCCCATAACCCATGCCACTCGAGGTTTTCCACCCCTGGGTCAGGCTCCTGGATGCCTTCTTGGTAATTCTTGGCCTTGGCTTCATATATTAGGTATACTATAATGGCACAAACTAGGATAGAAGCCCAACAAGTAGAATGTCTCTGAAATCTAAAGAGGATTTAAACTTCCCAGAGACCATTGTATTGTATCCAAAGGGAATCTGAATAAAGGGTTGGGCAAATACATTCCCCTGTGTTTCTCTGTAGCAATGGGTGCTATTATCCTTAAAACCCCAGAGGAAACAGTTTAGGCTAGAACAGTAATGCATCCTTGAGGACATATTCTGGATGAAAATCACAGGTGCTGAGTTTGCCATGTCATATACCCAATGCACAAACGCAAAGGTACTTATCGCAATGAGAGTACTAGTATCTGAACTGAAACACATTGACAGGTGGGACAGATATCTTGGCATGGTTATATGCCAGAGGAAAGCAACCACCCCTAACATCATGATGCCTACAGGTTCAAAATGCATGTCAATCACACAAGGGATTCAAAACGTGCGTAACTCACACAGAGGGTAGTTATTCTTTTTCCACCTCCTCTTTCCAGGTCCCACGTTGGGCGCCAAAAATCTCAGTCTGAGGGGACTGGAATGTTTGCTAAAGAGGATGAGTTATGAGATAGACCAAACTCCTCTCTCTCAGTAATTGTAAATTCAAAATTAAGGGGCTTTAATCCAGGAAGTGTGGAAAAAACAGAAGAAATAATAACCCTTTATTAAAAGATATATGTATGTTGGCAAACACAGTAACACAACACAAAAAAACTACACAGTAGTCCTAGAAGAAAACCACACACACGCACAAAAAAAGGTCTGAATGAATACTTCTCTGTCCTTTAGCTCAGTCCCAATTGTGGCCTGCAGGGGGCGCTGTTGGATCGCCGAAGGTGCAGAGCCTGCAGTACTCTGTGGTGGTCGGCAGGGGGCGCTGTTGGGCGGGAAGGGGGTCTGCGGGGGGTCTCGAAGCGCAGGAGAAACTGAAAGGAAAAATGGAGACCCTTCCCGCCAGTGGGAAAAAGGCAGAAGGAAAAGTAGCTCATCCCTACGGGACTCACTGTTCCCAGATGACGGTGTTCCAAGGCTCTCCCCTCCTCTCCCAGCAAGCACAGACCTCTCCGATGAAAAGAAGAAAAACAACCAGTAGGTCCCGGTGGGAGTCACGAGGCAGTGGTGGCGCAGGGCCGGTGGTCAGGCCTCACCAGGACAAAAGAACCAGAAAAACTGACTTCCAGGTTTTTTCTCCAGAAATGCCCAGATACAGTCTCTGTCTCCGTCCCAGTGAGAGAACTTTGTGGTCTGACCTGTCCTCTGTCCGGGCGGCCAGCTCCCCAAATCTCCAAAACCTTCCCTCCCTCACTCCAGCCTTCGAATGGGCCATTAGCATGGAATGAAGTCTGGTCAGCCATTCATTTTGTAAGGCTAATTGATTCCCTTTCTCCCTTCCCTATTCGAACTCTGTTTCTCTTACAGGGAAGCAGGGAAAGAAAAATTCCTCTCTCAGATTTATAACCTACAACAATTGCCAACAACTTCCGCTGGTTGTGTATATATGATTTTTCAGCAGGAGTGAAGACGAGCGGTGATTGGCCCTCCAGGGAACAATGCTCTGGTACCCAATCACCTCTGAGCTCCCCTGCTCTCAGGGGGGCTAATCTCAACCCATGACACTTATTGAGAGGGTTTGCATAAAATTCGACCATTTCTTTCCTGTTACTCATAATTTCACAAGAAATGAATGAGAAAGTGGCTTTATGAATACAGTTTCAGTGGAGGGTGTTGCTTGTGTGGGCTCACTGCCATGTTAGGAGATGATTCAGCTGCTTCTGTTTCTCTATGGGGAGGCAAATTTTACATTTTGATATTGCTACATAGGGAGGATTTTAGGGGATGGGTATTTTTTGGACAACAGGTAGACACATGGGATGTACAAAGTGATTGGGGGAGATTGAAAACATACTGGTCTATGTCATTTATTTTGAAATGGTACATATTCCCAGGATCATTTATCTGCAACAGAAATCAAAATTAATTGATTTTCAAACACTGCCAGTACAGATGTTTTCCACAGAAGTCAGTGCGGAATTTTGTCCTGTATGTTTGATAGTGTTTGTTTGTCTCCACTATGACTCCTTAGTTTTCTATAGCAAAACCACATTGAATTACTGTTATGTTTCTGGCTTCCCAGAGTAGGTAGGGTTGTTCTTTGCAGGAGCAAATCAGAACTGCACAAAGTTTGGTGAAGACATGACCTAGGCTCTTTCTCTAGCCTTGAAAAATAGTTTTCTGAAATTTTTCAGAATAAATTTTGTATGTGTGGAATAAGGGGAGAACACTAGCAGACATTGTAGACATTGAAACAATTCTGATAGAAGACTTCCTCTTTGGATACCTCTGGTAGGGAAGGGCACCAATCCCAATTCCAGATAGGAAAGGAGTGAGTGTTCTTCATTCAAATGAATTGAATGAATGCCACACCACACTTTGTAAGAAGCTGAAACCACTGCTAGGAAATATTGGAATTAGGCAAGTCAGTGAACAAGCACTGCCTTAATACAACTTACTGAAAACAATTAACTTGGGAAAAGACAGAATGATCTTAATATCAACTTCAAATAACTGTTTTATTAACAGTTTTCTAGAATTGAAAATATAAAATGTAATAATTCTTCATTTTCTTATCAAAATACCAAGCTTTGAGAAAATAGGTAGTGAGAAACAACTTCAAAAGCCCAGAGAAAATGCCCCACAAGAGCAGAACTACATTCAATATATTTTAGGCTAAGATTTAAATAAAGTATGTCACGGTGACGAAAGATAGTGAAAGACACTTTGGTTAGTCTTCCCCCCATACATCCTCTCTCCTTTGGGATTGTTTCTGATGGACAACATGATTTGTCCTAAGAGAAGAACCCCAGGTGGGAACCGTCCTAAGAAAAGAACTCTCCAGGTGGGAATTGCAGGAGAAACTCTCTAGATGCTCAAATAATAAATATATTGCAGACATGAAGAGATGTGATGGTTGACATTGACTTTGGTGCACATTGACCTGCAAAAGGGTATAAAATACTGCTGGAGACTGGGACAATGGGCAAGCTGGTCTCCCGAGGTTGCAGGCAGGTTCCAGGTGGATCCCTTCCCTGGCCTTCCCTGTACTACTCTGCCATAAAGTATTAATAGGTGCTTAAAACTGAAATTCTAGTTTGGTGTTCAAACTCTTTGTTGGGTGAGTTTCCCGTCAACATCCTGAATGAATACAATGGGTGTTGGTTATGTCTGACAGTCAGTTAACTAAGGGTGGGATTTACCCCTAGACTTGAGAGGCTGGGTTTTTTTTAAAGTTTTGACTTATAGACATATAAGAGTTATAGATTTGTATTGAAAGACTCAAAAACTTTTATTTATTTTTTTTTTAATTCTGTAGAAAAATATATACATATACCCTACAATTATGGGTTTCAGCCTATCATGTAGCCTAGTTTAAGTGGTCCTTTATCAAAATATTGGGCCTCCACGACAGAGAACGGGGTTTTTATCTGTATATTATCTCTAATTGTATTTTTAATTTAATCATGAAAGTCATTTAAATGATCTTGTGATATGGTGAAAATGATCCCAGAGACATTTGGTCATAAAAGTGAGAGGCTCTCAGCAGCAGTCTCCAGGTAGCCAGTCAGTCAGAGGGTCAGCCAGTCAGGTGGTGAGCAAGTGAGAGAGGCTTAGATGGTCTTCCAGACATGGAAAATGTACAGCTCAGTTGCAGAGGTGAGTTCAGTGTTTCCAAATACTGGTATAGGGAAGAGCATTTTATTGTATGTTTTAATGATAAAGTACAGACATAAGTTCATCTTTGGAGATGTCAACTGAAACAATTGACCTACTTACCTTTAGAGACTGTTTCTTCATTTATCTCCAATTTAGTTCAGAGATCACCCTGATCTTGCCAGTATATCCCAGGTACATTTTCTCTAGCTGACATAGCATGTACTTGGAGCCAGGCTGTCTGCTCTGCTGATGGCTGTAGGGTATCCCTTTGGACAATTTGCTTTTGGCAGTATTCTATTGTTGATCCATGACTTCTGGGTCAGCATGGATCTCATCAGCAAGCAGAATAGATCAGTGAGGATCACTAGTGTAACTTTGCAGAGGGGCTGAGGGAGGGAAGCAATTATCCAGACAGCCTCATGCACGCAGCAGAGCTTCATGCACAACAGTCACTAGTTGGCTACCAAATTATAACCAAGCCCTAAGGTCGGCATGTGCTGAGCCAAACAAGAGTACTAAACCGTTAACCCAAACACAAGTCATGGAATTAGCAACAAAACAGAAGACCAAACACAAGTAATAGGAGCCTATTTCTCTTCAGTGGCAACAAAAAGCTTTCATAGGTGTTGACTGTGACAGTGACCAGTTCTGGCTCCCCTGTTCTGAAGTGTGGTGCCAACACAACCAGGGATTTTCTTGTAGATTCATATACACAACAAAATATGCTATTAGTTCTGAGCCGGTTTCCCAGGTGCCTTCTCAGTTCTAGATGCAGTAAAATTTGGCTGAGGAAGAGTTCACACAGAGGCTCTGACTGCAGCCATTTCAGCTTGACTAGTCAGCTCAGGTATCTTGCTTTATGGTGAGCTTGCCACCGGCTGCTGCAAGAGAGGAGCCCTGAAGAGAAGATACAAGGACTCCCTGAAACAATATCTCAGCCTCAGCCATATTGATCAACATAACTGGTCTACCCTGGCCTCAAATCGGGAGGCCTAGAGACACACCATCTATAATGTTGCTGTCTCCTTCGAGAACACAGGATCACTCTCGAGGAGAAAAGACAACGCAGAAAGAATTGTGTCTTGCAGAATGTACCACCTAAGGAGTCTTTCTGCTGTGCCTTTTGCAATCGGATATGTCTGTCTCGTATTGGCCTCATTAGCCACCAGCGTACTTGTAACAAAGGTGGATAGAGCCTTCCTAAATCTTCGTTCGTGAAGCCTAGCCACGATGATGAGGAGTCAGCTCAGGTGTGGTACATGTATCCATGCTGCAGCCCAATTTCTTTCCTTGTGTCTGCTCTGTCATCACTTTCCTACATCCACACATTCCACCAGCTCTTTGCTCTGCATGCAGGAATTGCCTCATCCACTTGCTCTGGACTCTGCGTCACAGTTCAACTCTTACCTGCTGCCCATTAACTCCTCTGGCTCTCTGATATTTTCAGTCTCTCTTCCTCAATTTGCTACTCACAACTGTAATAGTACTGTGTTTTGGGCCATTCAGGCAGATTTTAAGCAATGATTAGGTGCCCTTCTAGGGAAACATTGATGACTCTGGAGTTTAAAATGTGCACCTGCAGCTGGATGGTGGAGAAACTTGGGTAAATTGAAAGCTCGTTATGGAAGTCCTAAAGAATTTAGGCACCTTCCAAGGTTCAGCAGTGCTATAAACAAGGCTAACTGGATCAGAGACTGTGATTTGGTCAATTTTATGTGCCTAAAATCCCTTTTAGGGAATTTACATCCTAACCTAATTTTTTGTCTCCAGTGGCTGCTTTGGGCATCACATGCAAATAGTCTGCCACAGTTTGGAAATACACCAGCTGCGGTCACTGTATTTAACACCTGTGGGGATGTGTGCCTGATTTGGCAGGGGAGGGCAGAGGAAGGGAAGACAGATTGCTGCATCCATTCCTAGCAAATAAAGGTTTGGATTACTGAATATGGAATCCATTTCCCCTGCTGATGCCCAGATGACAAATTATAACTCAGATGCCAGAGATGAATAGAAGGGGATCTCTGTTTCATTTACTCCTCCTAATCAATTTTGCATCTCTCAGCTAGAAGAGAAATATTCTTATCTCACCACAGACTTTGCTCCAAATATTGCTTTATTATCTGATTGTCAGACAAACATGCCAAGTAATAAATTGATTTTCACAGAAAACACAGTAGGTGAAACCAGTATGTCAGCAGAGAGTCTTTTGGAAGCCATGTGACAAACAAAGGCACAAATTGAGTTAGAGAGGTACAATACAGTCCCTCTGACTTGCTATGAGGTAAAGAGGGACAGAAAATGCCAGTTGTTTTGATAAATCATTTGTTCCATTTAAGACATAAAAATATGTCTTAAATAAAATAATAAGTTTAAAATAACTGTGTATTACTAATAAGGGTTGTGAATTAACCCTCCTCAAAAAATAAATATATATATGTTCATCAAATCGCATATCTGTGCTTGTTCTTGATGTCGATAATGTGAACAAGCTGAAATGGCTTTTGGAACCAATTATATTCAGATGGGATCAGTCATGCAGTATGTTATGCTTAGCTCTGTAAATAGCCAGTGGTTTGCTCTGCTTCTCATTCTTGTGACAATACAGTGAAGACTCAGCATCACTTGTCATCATGAATTTGTGTATTTTCTTTCCAAAGTCCTTCAAGATTTTTTCATAGAATAGAATCATGGAATGGCCTGGGTTGAAAGGGACCTTTAGGCTCATCTCGTTCCACCCCCTGCCATGGGCAGGGACACTTTCTACTATGCCAGGTTGCTCCAGCCCCATCCAACTTGGCCTTGGACACTTTCAGGGATGGGCCAGCCACGGCTTCTCTGGGCAACCTGGGTCAGGGCCTCAACACCCTCCAGCCAAGAATTCCTTCCCAATATCCCATCTAACCCTGCCCTCTGTCCGTGGGAAGCCATTCCCCCTGTCCTGTCACTCCAGCCCTTGTCAATAGTCTCTCTCCATCTTTCTTGCAGGCCCCTTCAGGCCCTGCAAGGCCACAATCCGGTCCCCCCAAAGCTTCTCCTCTCCAGGCTGAACAATCCCAACTCTCCCAACCTTTCCTCCCAGCAGAGCTGCTCCATCCCTCTGCTCATCTTGGTGCCTCCTCTGGACTCTCTGCAGCAGCTCCATGTCCTGCTGTGCTGTTCCCCAGGCCTGGAGCAGCTCTGCAGGGGGGTCTCACCTGAGGGGGCAAGGGGCAGAATGCCCTCTCTATTCCCTCCTAGAGATGTAATGACAGTTGTATCTTCTAGAAGGGACAAAGATAAAATTAATTCCAGATTCAATTGACATTAGGACTATTTGGAAGTTCAAGAACTGTGTTTTGGAAATCATTACAGTTATGAAGCTGTAACAGTGGACCATGAACATGTTTCTTTAAAGCCTTATGAAGAACCTTCTTACAAGGATTCCCCCAGATGCTTTAAGAACAGGAGAGATGCAAAAAAAAATCGCTGGGATAGTAAATACTTTTTTGTGCCTACATTTTGAGCCCCTTTATAGCAGTTTCACTTACAGTAACTGCTTGATCTCACCTTGCAGATATGAAAACTTCAAAATATGAAAATGTTTTGAAGTTCTCAGTGTGCCCTGAAGGCACAGGACAAGGTCTTGAGGTAGTGAACATCACTGCATACCACCACTGAAACTAATATTTTAAAAGTCAAGGATCTGTCTCACCAAGTTCTCTAAGTTTCTTAAAAAATCCACATTGCTTGCAGCAAATTGCATTTACATATTCGGCCTTAAGGACTCTGGATTGTTAATGCTGAAAATAGTTATGTTCTTAACAGATACCCTGCAACAGAGGGTTACTGCAGAGAAAACAAAATGAAAGGAAACAGGAACATGATTTTGGGCATATTTGAGAAAATTATTTTGTGGAAGTTGAAAACAAAGTACAGCTTAGACTTTGTTTTTAATTACCAATTTAAACTTCACTTTCTTCTTTTTATAAAATTGTTTTAAGGTAAAGGTAGGAAAACTAACCAATGGATGTTGCTGCTACAAACATTTTTTTTAAATTAAAATATGTATATGTTGTATTGGCAAAAAAACCAAAATTATCATCATAATTAGGATACAGATACATACATACTTGGGTATGAATGGCATTGTACCTATAGTTTTAGACGATTTAAACAGCTGCTCTTTATTTGGGATAGCTGTTATTAATAATTATCTGGCTCTACAAAAGCAATTGTTAAAACTAGAGAAGTCTTCAGAGAAAACAATCGTATGTCATCAGCCACAATAAAGGCTTATGCAAAGCATGTGAAAGCATAAAGGCTTCATTAGTTATTAATTTGTGAAGCGATGTACGTCTGTGAGAGAAGTGGAAAGACAAGAAACATCTGTGTGAGGCAGGAGTGAAAAAGAAATGTTAGAGAGAAAGGGCAGAAAACCAAAGATACAACTGAATGGAACTCTGACCTTGAAAAAGCTTAGTTAGACACTAAAGTCAAAACTTGGCTTATGTTAAATACAGCAGATTTGCATTTTACTATTCAATAAACAAGAAAACAATAAAATAAATACTGGCTTCTTTTCTCAGTCAAACATCTCTCCCTTGGACACCTCCAGGGATGGGGACTCCACGACCGCGCTGGACAGACCCTTCCAATGCCTGACCACCCTTTCCAGCAAGAAAATCCTCCTGATGTCCGTCCTGACCCTCCCCTGGCACAGCTTGAGGCTGTTTCCTCTTGTCCTGTCCCTTGTTCTCTGGCAGCAGAGCCCGACCCCGCCCCTGGTTTCACTCTCCTAATTCCCCTAATAAAGATATATAATGGGAAGTGTTTTGTTTTTTTTTTATTGAGCATAAGAATTGCAAAGTAAAATCTGTATTTTTTTCACTGAAGACAATTTTCTTGAAAAGTTCTATATTTATTAGACACTGGAAATACTATGACGTCACATGTTAACAGCTATCTAGTGGATACTTATTTAACTGTGTCATGTTTGGCAGTGAGTTTGAAAATGTTACAACTTTTGGCAGTGCCTGGGACTATTAATTTAAAGTATTATACTGTTTTAGAATATAATTATTTTGTGAAAGAAGCCAAAATGGAAATAATTTTGTTTGGGTTTTTCTAAAAGCAAATGAATTATTTAAGCCCAAAAATAAAATCCATGTTACGTGCACAACCACACCACTATAATATGTGCTAAAATATCTATGAAACATAAATTGAGAATCTGTGATTTGCACTGACAGGCTGAAGGGATGAAGCGTAGATCCTATTATCCTGCTATTTGTATAACAAATTCCTGTGAACAAGTAGATATAGAGATGCTTAATTATTTAGAGTTCAAGTTAATTTTCAAACCAAAGCTCATTAATTTTTGCAATGCTGAGAACTCAGTGTGTTGTTGCAGTGAAGATATTAAATTAAAACATCAGATTTTGGCAATTAGATATTACTCTCATGAGACAGCAGGAGCGTAACTAAATATTGTTATTTACTTTACAATATCATAATTACACATAGTAGAATTCTGATCCTGAAACACAATTAGAGTAAATCTTCAACCACTAGAAGACTAACAAGAGGGCATTTTTTAGGAAGCTAGGGATAAATTAAAATTAGAGAACAAAATCAACTGCAAATTCCTAGTTTTAAGAAACATGAAGCATTGTGACATGAACTCCTGGAAAGGGACTATCAGAGTGAAAAACAGAGCATGTTCTGACTGATATTCAGTTAAAAGATCCCCTCGTAAATCTGTCTATGAATAACAGTGCTGTTCATTGATCATAAGGAAGTCTCAAGCTCTCCTTTTGTGTATGAAGCAAGTAAATCTTAAAGCTTGTATTTCCAAATATGTTTTGTTTCAGAATATGGCACCTATTTGTGTTATTTTGGTATTATTCTTGTTCTACAGAAAATTCTGAAAGTGGGTAAAAACAGAATGTTCATATGTGACTAAAGTAAAACTGTCATAGCTATGAAAAATTCTATTGTAAGAATATTCATTTAAAAAGCTCTTAGAGAAAGATGTTACTGTAGATTTCTCATTATTTAAATGAGTAAGTAATAGCAATATGGAAGGGGAAATAAAGAGTCCACTGTTAACTCCTGTGGATAAGGAAGAAAAAAATGCAGATCTGTTCCTTTGTCCTGAGAAAAGGTGGAGTAGGAGGGAATGTTTGGTTGTAATCTGTGGAGAGCAAGGGAAGTTAACTGCTTTAGTCAGGCCTTATTTACAAGTCTGATGTAGGACACGTGTGAAATATTCATTTAGAAATACAGTAATTACAGTAAGATTAAAGTTACTCCTGTCTGTACATCTGTGAGTGAGAGACTTCAAACTTCACAATAACCAATGAAAAACTGCAACTTTCAGTTACAGAAAAACATGGGAGTCATAGGTCAAAGCATATGAAAGGAAAGACTAACAAAACAGGATTTTCTGTTTTGTCATAGTGGCTCTGGTGATTTCTTTCTGAAAAGGATCAGCTATGTAGTTTGACACGCTGTAAAGACATGGCGGCAAAGAGCAGTAGGGATGCTGATGTTGACTGACTATGCTTGGCTGTGACAATCCACCCCAGAAATGTGTGGGGCCTCCCAGGGTAGCCCAGAAGTTGCAGCCGTTCAGCCGTGCCTTTGCTTGGGAGACCTCAGTAAAGCTAAGGGGGCACATCTCATGGGCACTTCTCTCTCCTTTTATAGGGAATTATAAATGAGTTGTAACTGAGGAAGGACTGGAATATTAATTTACTGCTAGTATACAGTGCATCCCCAGCTATGGGTAGAGGGGCATGTGGAGGGAGAGCAGCTATGCCTGCTGCAAACTGTTGAAACTGCTTTAAGTGGATGTCTTTTTATCTTTTCCTGTTCCATCCAATTACATCCTGTTTAAGCCCATTTAACTTACTTCTTGGAAATGAAGCAGCATTGCTCATTCTTGCATAATTGTCACGAGGTCTTCTGTGGGGGGGTACTTGAGATATTACTGTTAAATTTCATCAGTAACCTCAGTGGAGAACTCTGGGTGCTGTTGAATGCGGGCTGGGAAGAGGATTAATAAGTCCTTGTAATAAATAAACAATAGTGAAATCATTTACTCATCAAATCATATGAGTATATTATATAATATTGTACTTACTGCTTTGCTGAGGCTGGGGTTACAGAATAGTTAACTGCCATGATACTATTATAAGTTGGCTGTTCTGCAACTGGTAGTTCTCTAGCTGGCAAGAATAAAATATTATGCTTTGCTAAACACGTATGCTATATCCTGTTTTTCTAAAAGTATTGTCGAAGTGTACTCATTAGATAAAGAAGAGGAGAACAAGGATCAGGGAGTCAAGTAAAAAATGATATAGAAGAGCCAGAATGGACATCTGGGGAGCAGTCCCACACACCAAGCTTCAAGGACTTTTGAGCTAATTAAAACTACTGATGGAAAGTACCTGGCAATTGGAATGGGCCTGCAACAGAACCAACCAGAATGAAGCCCGCGAACTCAAGCCCAGTGAAGAGCTAACAAGTGACTATGGGAGGGGAATTGATAAGGGTATAAAAGTTACTGTTTGTATCTATTGTGCTTGCGGGCCATTGGTGGAACAAAGGTCTCCCCAGTCCGCCCAGCGCCCTGTTTTGCTTATTTGCACTTTATATAAATGTCATAATAAATTTTGCTGTTATATTTCGATTTGGTTTATTTACCTATAAGATCCTTCTGTGATCCCTTTCACTTACTGAAGAATTCATTTAATGCAGGTGGCTCTGGGGCAGCTGTAGGTTGAGCTCCGGGGGATGTCATAGGTTTGAAAAGAGATGTCGGAATTATTTTCCCCAATGTCCCTGCCTCGTCTGTTTCTTCTAGGATGGGGGGGTCTGGAGTGAAGCCATGTGCGCTGGGCAGGGCGGGAGCGGAGGGAGGGCGAGCACTCTTGGAAAATGCGGTGGCCGTGTGGACAGCGGGGAGTCGGTTGTTTGGGTTTTTGGGTTTGGTCCAGAGACTGGACAGAGCAGGGAGCCCGCTTTCGGCCGCCTCCTTTTCTTTTTCTGAGAAGTTTTTTTCCCCACGGGACACCTTGCAGAGAACAACTGAGAGAGAGAGACTGACCCATCTCAGAGTGAGGTATTCTGCCTTTGGACTGCCTGTGGAAAAAGGGACTTTTTCAGTGCTGGCTGTGAGCACACGTAGCTGCGAGTAGCTGTTGAACTGCTGGGACAGTCCTGTTTCCCCACCCTCCGGGGGCTGCTGCGGGTTTCTCCCCTCCACCTGGGGATTTGGGACTTTGTTTTGTTTCTTCTGAAAGTTTTTGATTGCATCATTTGTTGTTTATTCAGATTTTGTTAAAAGAAAGCTGTTTCTTTTCCTTTTCCACACTTCCACCTGAAGTTTCTTAATTTCTAAGTTGTAATCTTGTTAAACTAAGACAGGGGAACCCCAAGGCAAGAGCCTGGGACCTGCCAATCCTTTGCATGACAAAGGGCCCAGGAACCTGTGGCACAGCTGGGTGAGGGACACCCAGAGACCTGCCAGGAGAACAAAAGGAACCAAAGGAAATTAGTTTTACTGAAATGTCCAAGTCTGCCCCCTGTGATCTGCATGAGCTGGTGATGATGGTGAGCTGGATAAGGAAGCTGTGTTTCTGGGTACTGAATTATTTAGACTTGCATAAATATTTTCCAGAGCACCACTGGATATTCCTCTTCCAATATTTTGATATCACTCTTCTGGTGATATCACTCTTTCAATGTTTTCCTCTTTTTACTGAGAATTGTGAAGAACTGGTACACAAATAGCTGGCAATGATCAGCTTGAACAGGCTAGCCTGGTTCTAATGTTGTTCAGTCCTTAGTGCCTGCAGGTGGGATACATCATGTAGGTATATCCTGGTCTGGATTGTAGGTGGAAGTGCCATACATGTGTGCAAATGTGCAGTCATTGATCACATGAGTTCCTGCTGTGTGTGTGTTTAGTGCCTCTGGTACCCTGGCCTCTTACTGGTACTTGCAGGAAAAGGCTTTGCAGGTGTGACTGTGTCACAGCACTGGTATTTTAGAGAAATGTAGTACAAGTAAGGCCTCCCCTCTCTGATTTGTCTTCGACTTTCACAAGAGGAAAAAACATTTCCCTTGGATTGTTTAGCCTGGAGAAGAGAAAGTTCAGGGTGACCAAATTGTGGCCTTGCAGTGCCTAAATGGAGCAGACAAGAAAGGTGGAGAGAGACTATTTACAAGGGCCTGGAGTGACAGGACAAGAGGGAATGGCTTCAAACGACAGAGAGTAGGTTTAGATAAGGTATTAGGAAGAAATTTTTCCCTGTGAGGGTGGGGAGGCCCTGGCACAGGTTGTCCAGAGAAACTGTGGCTGCCCCATCCCTGGAAGTGTCCAAGGCCAGGTTGGCCAGGGCTTGGAGCAACCTGATCTAGTAGAAGGTGTTCCTGCCCATGGCAGAGTGGTGGAACGAGATGGACTTTAACGGCCCTTTTGACCCAAGCTACTCTATGACTCTATAGTCTTAAAACACTACTCAGTGCTTGTTGGAGTACAAGGGGTTTGCCAACACGCTTGGTGTTATCAGTGTTCAGATACACGAGCAAAGGTGAATGTTCTGCAAAAGAGTTCAAATTCAAGCTCACTGAATGCCAGAGAAATATGCGACCACACATAGGTTTTTTAGCTGGTAGTTGTTTATTAAATTTCTTCCAGTCTAATGGAGATTGTCTGTATATTGTCTTGGTGGTTTATTACATTATCAGTTAAGTGTTTCTTGGATATTTAGTGGGCGAGCGGCACTTGTGGTAGCAATGACTTGTCGTTTCAAGGGCAGTGTCACATATGTTTAGTGTCTCTGTCTTCGGTGGCATTTTCATCCAGTAAAGTTAAATGGCTTTTCTTACTCAAGGGAATAGCTGAAATCTCCATCTCTGTGGCAGGATTCTCTGAAGTCCTTAAATCAGAACAGTGACATGTACCAGTAACAACAATTTTAGGTGTGGTAAGTAGAGTGATAAGAGAATTAAAACATATCAGCAAGTTAAAGAAACTTGTCTTAAAAGCCTCTACCAGGGACTCTCTAGGAAGAATTTAATCTATTTTATGTTGAAAAGGCAAACGTATATTTCAGAGCTTTCAGTAAGTTGGAAGACAATTCGTCCTGTGTGGAATCTGTTGGCAGTTGTTATCTTTTTATTAATGTCATTTTGGTTTAGTACATTGTAGTATTATTATTAGAGAAGAAAGGCTTCATGATAATATAGTCACTAAAACAACCTAAGGCTTTGAGATTTTCTGGTTGGAAAATTTAAGTAAAAAATAGGAATCAGTGGGGGCACTGGATTTATACATTGTGCCGATATACTACAGGAGTGGTGTTGAATGTAATTAATTCTTCACACTCCACAACTATCCTCGAATGATAGCAGCATCCATTGTCAGTCCCAGCCTCCCTACCTTCTCTAGGCATAAAGGAGTTGTGCTGCTTCTCCAGTGCCTTCATTGAGCAGGCAGCCGGAATTGCCAGTAATACAAATAAATCTTGTGCCAGTTTTTCAGCTTAATTTACCTCTTTTAATTTGAACCTTTCAGGACCTTTTTTTCTGGTTCAGTTCATTAAGGTGAAAAAGAATCATTAATCGATCTTTTAAAAAAATTACTTATTTCTTTGTCTTCAAAGTACAAACAAGATCCATAAGCTCATGTGTAACTAATCAAGTAACTGGTCTTAATGAGCCTTTTATATGGTGTGGGAGAAAATTTTCAATTTAGAGCCTTTCACTGAAGAATGTAGGTTCAAGTAAGATAAAATATTTTAACTAACTCACATAACTATTGATAGACACTTCCATGTTTTACAAAAACATGCGATTTCAGAAACAAAACTCTTTCTTGAAATAGGACTGCCTTTAAGAACTTGAAAGACAGAAATTTAGCCTCAATTCTTACAGTTCATTTTTAATTAATGCAAAACACTGTTTTCTTGACAATTAAATAATGTTTAATAAGCTAAAAACGTGGCAATTTAGCTCTATTCTTATGATTGAACCTTTTAAAGAAACAATTATTCAGTTGATGTAGAGAACCTGTGGACGTGCTGGAAGTTAGGTATAATCACAAGTCGTTTTTTACCATTCACTGAATGGAAAAAGGAGTAAGATCTGTGCAATCCTGGAACACTGAAATCAATACTTTAACTGTGGATGATTTTACTTAACACTACTTACAATATGAACTTATGTCTAATTAAGGTGAAATTTTGCCTAAAGAAATCTGTTTAAGCAAAAAAACCCAAACTATTGCGTGAATTCAAAATTGCCATAGCATAAATTTTGCCAAATAACTACAATATGCAGGTGAACAAGAGTGGTATGTGCTGCACCCAGTCCTTGATTGAACTTACAAAATCTAAGATCAGCTTCTAAGTTTCTACAGGAAGAACTTTGCAAAATCAAAAGCCACTGAAATAGAACCTCTCCCATCCAATTGCCTGTGATAAAGTGGATATGATACATGGATGTAATAAGTGAAAGAACATGAAAATATACCATTTGTAACAGTCAAAATTTGACCTAAGGTCTTTAAGCATAACAGATGGGTTCTTTTACTGGAGTGCAGCAAACATGAGGGCAGTTTTGGGAGCTACAATATAAGAAAGATCTCATGCTGTTAGAGAGTGTCCAAAGGAGGTACAGGAAGATGGTGCAGGGCCTGGAGTGGTCACACAAGGAGTGACTGATGTCACTTGGTTTGTTCAGCACGAGAAGAGGAGACTGAGGTCAGAGCTCTTCGGGGGCTGCAGCTCCTCCTGAGGGGCAGTTCCTATCTCTGCTCTGTGTGACCAATGACAGAACCCGAGGGAACGGTTGGAGTTGTGTCAGGGGAGGGTTAGGTTGAATATCAGGAAAAGGTTCTTCCCCTTGAAGGTGGCTGGGCACTGGAACAGAGTCCCCAGAGCAGTGGCCACAGCCCCAACCCTGCCACAGTGGTGTCTCTGTCTTATTTTAAACATTTTAAGGTGGCTATGAAAAATGCTTGACCTCTGAAGTTATGATGACAGACTTCTAGCAGTCAGGATAGGATTTTCCCATATAACTTTCCTTTTAGGCATCTTCATGACTATCAAGGAACTAAATGCAACTTTTGGTGCTATGTTCTCTGAGCTACATCACTGATGTCACAGGGCAAAGGGAGGGCTAAATGTGCATTCTGGAGTTCATCTGTGTCAGAGCCTTGTGACATGCAGGACTAAATTGCTGTAGAGCTGTTGGGTGCAGCCTGCATGGTCTGATGGCTCTTGGGTGAAGGCAGAACCCTGTGTGCTCTCTTTTAGAGCTAAACTGTTGCAGTGCTCTTGTCGCTGTCAGTGTTCATCTCTGAGCACTTCCTTAGGTACAGACACTTACTATTTTCTACAGCTTTGCCCTTCTCAGAGGAATTTATTAGTGTAGGCCATGGTCATACATTGATTCACGTGGACAGTGCAAAGGACACTTCACCTTTGTTACCTGGTTCTTGCGAACTGTCTCTTGACATGTCTTGTATTTTTTCCTCACTCGCAGTTTTATGGGACAAGATCCCACTTCTTCTCTGCACACTTCCTGTGTAACCCAGAGGATGCAAATCTGATAAATCCAATACTGTGGTATATTTGTGGTATAATGTGGGTGAGGGACAATTCTTACAGTTCTCAACATTAATTCATAGTATATTAGTAGGGAAAGGATTAGCTCACTGCTTCCCAAGCAAACTAGACTTGCAGCACAAACAGGTTTAATCTGTGCATGACAAAACAACACTTTGTACCTTGTTAGGAAGTTTGGATGTTTCTATTATTGCCTAGCGTATTACTTAAGTTCATAACTTAAATATTATCTGTTTACTTACATCTATATACTTGCATTTATATTCTGTCGGATATCCCTCATTGGTGACAGCTTCTATATACAAATCAGTTCCAATGAATTTAACTAGAATCATGATGAATTTTGCAGTAAATTATAGAAGTTCAACTGTACTTCAAGTGGTCAATTAGCTGATCTGTTAATTAAAAAAGGTGAAGGTCCATTTTTGTCATCTTTTTAATGATATTTCTACAGAACACAAAGCATCAGTTTTGTTGTGGTGTTTTTTCAGACCCAAGAGAGAATGGTGTTTCCTATACAGCTTTCTTGGGATTGCAGTAGACAAGCTTCAAAGGTTTTTGCCCAGAAAATACCCAGGAGACTTCAAAAGGCAGATTTTCTTGCTATTCAAGTAGAAAATTAAGACCTTAGATCATTTTTTTTGAGCATATAAGCTTTTTCAGAGTTGCTTTTCTCTGATTGTCAAACACACCAATGCCAATTTAATTGCATAATGTGAGTAATCAGTATTTCTAGTGAACCTTCCCCTAGACCCATGTACCTTTTATTTGCTGTTAAAATGAGTTTATTGCTGGTTTATTTTTCACTGCCTATCAAACAGATGTTGCTCCCTCTGCGAGGGATTTTTCAGCTTTTCCCAGTCACTCTGGCTTGGTGACTTGCCAGATGTTTGGTTTCTCTGCTGCATTTCAATAAAGGTACTGGAGATATGGAAGAACTTGCAGAAGCAACAGGAATTCAGGTAAGTACTCTCTTGCTGAGAAGAGGAAAACATGATGAAACCATGAAGAACATTACACATTCATAAATGTCTGCTGCCTACAGATGTGCATTTCGATCGTCATCTTTCACTAGCCCTGTATGATATAATCTCAGTTATTTCATACTCTAATCTCTTTTCTTTCATGGTTAGGAACATAGTTCAGATGTTTTTCAAACTGAATTAATAACTCAAAACAAACGATCATAAGTTAAACCAGTCATTCATTAGTATCCAGCAATCAAAGCCATGAGATGAAAAAGAACAGATGCAGAAGGAGAAAAAGGCAATCCATATGGAGGATATTAAAAAAATCTTTTTAAATGTTGAAAGATCAGGTACCACTATCTTAATTTTAGTGGATATCCCAAACTTTTTACCAGTTAATCATAAAATAGTAATTACTTGCTGTTTTGTTAAGGAATGTCATTGATAAGAAACAAAAGGGTTTTTCCCCTGACAAAAACAATCTTGGGTAACACTTTAACTATCAGTTATAGTAGGTGAATAGCTTAAAATGAGCCATATGAAGATATTCTGCCCCTCTGCCCAGCCCTGGGCAGGCACATCTGCAGGGCTGGGCCCAGCTCGGGCTCCTCAGCACAGCAGGGCCAGGGAGCTCCTGCAGCGGGGCCAGCGCAGGCTGCGGAGTTGCCCAAGGGATGGAGCAGCTCTGGGAGCAGCAAAGGCTGAGGGAGCTGGGGCTGTTCAGCCTCCAGAGCAGAGCCTGAGAGGGGCCCTCCCCAGGCTGTGTCAGGGGCTGCAGGGAGGGGGCAGAGGCTGGAGCAGGCTCTGCTCGGGGGGCCCAGCAATGGCACAGGAGGAACGGGCAGGAACTGATGCCCAGGAAGTTCCCCCTGGACAGGAGGAAGAACTTCTTTGCTGGGCAGTGACCCAGCTCTGAACAGGCTGCCCAGGGAGGGGCTGGAGTCTCCTCCCTGGGAATATCCATAAAAATGGAAAATACAGCCTGACCATATGGCTGGCCTTTGTGTGCAGAGACCCCTCTGTATATAGGAGTACGTCATCAATCAATCAGGAGGGAGGGTAACACCCCCTCCTGAGTTCGAAAAATTAACTTTTAAGGTAAAATACCTTACACCTGTTGAATATTTAACAGCTTATGTAACCAAAAGGGTACCAAAGGGTGCGTTTTTCAAACAATGGGGTGCTCGGACCAGGTCACGAGTTCGTGCACCCAGCGCGCTGTTAATAAAACTCTTTGTTTCACTATATATTCACTATATATATCTCTAAATTGTAATTAGAGATATTTCTCACACTTCCAAACTGAACTAGTCTGGGATTCTGAAATACCTTTGTTTTTATAATCCTGCTGTAGTCTTAAACAGAATACAGAGGCAGCCACAACGTCTGGAGCCCAGCAAAAACAAACTCATAAAAAATAAGACTAAGTTGTTGCAAGTTTGGGGGTTTGGGTTTTGGGGTTTTTTTTGTGGTATGTTGTTGGTGTGGGTTATTATTATTATTTTGCTAATGTAGCTTTTAAAGCTAGCTAAATAATTTTTTTGGGAAGAGGAAGCTTGAAACAGAAATGCTACTGGACAGCCCTGGTCTTCTCCCATGTGCTGAGTGACTGGATAGTAAGAAAGGCTGCTGCTCAATCTCATGTCCTGCAAGCATTGTTAAGTGGTAAGGAAAGGTTTAGAAAAAATTCACTGTGCTTTTGATAGTTTTAAATTCAGTTTTGCACTTCCCAGAAGTGAATCTGGAGTGGGGACAAATTAAATCATTTGTTTGGTAAATTTTTGGAAATTGGAAAAAATTTGTTTGGTAAATTTGGTGTTATGACCTGGTGACAAAATCAGAATTAAGCTGAATTGCAGGGTTCTGTTTTAATAAAGAACAGATGTAGGACAGTGATTTGAGAGAAGGAGCTACAGACAAACTGACAACTCAGTTACTTGTGGACTGTGACTTTTAGCCAGCTTAATAAAAAAATAATAATCAAACTGACTGGAAAGTATTCGGAATTATCCATCTCTAATAAGATAATAATTCAAAATAATGGAGCAGTTGTTTGCTGTAAATACTAATACCAATGTTGTGTACATTAGGTCTGATCACTTTCAAATGGAGAAAAAAATGTCTAAGAAATCTGAAAATTATGTTTAATGGATTAATGAAAGATCCTACAAGCTATGGGTTTGTTTGATTTCTGGCAAAGGCATATATTATGGTTTGGATTGACGCTTTTTTTTTTTTAAACAGAAGGAAAAAGCTCACTGAGTCTGTTGTTTTTACAAATCATCAGAGAAACCAAATTTGGATATGAAAAACAAATGGCACTATTCCATTTATAACCTTGCCAAAAGTACTTTTGTAGAGATTTAGGTGGAATAAAAAAAGTCTGTGACACCTTCAAAATTCAAACCTAATCTCTTTAAGACTTTGAATTATATTCCTTGTACATGGCTGGGGATAATTCCAAAAGCTCCCCTCTAACCAAGCTACATGCCATCAATTTAAATCATATCTCATTATTAAATTACAGATCAAATATTATTACAGTGGTTTTCCAGGCTTTATGGAAAAGACTTTGTGGCAATATGAAATATTAAAGGCCAAAGAAATCTCTGCATGGAGGATAGAGAACTTCTGAAAATGTGATGGCATAAACACTAGGTGTGGTAGGAGTGTTTTGTACTGGTTTATGGACTTCTATAACATACTTCTGTCAACAGTGAAACACCCATTTGTGGATCTCCTATGGAAGTATCAATATCTATTATGATGTAAATATTGCATATACCTTGATAGGTGTCCAATGGAATGAACTCCCATTGAGAGCTCTGTGTGGGCGCTTGAACTGTGCATTTATGGAAAGACAGGGAAGCAGAAAGTGCTTCAATTTTATTTATCTCCCACATCCTTCATAATAGGGGAGACTCCAGTATCCTGGTGTATGATTAGGGATGGATTTCTGTCCTAAGCTTGCTTTCATTTTATCCATATGAGTCCTTTGATATCCTGGCAATTTGTAACTGAAATGAATTATAAGAGAAGTTCTACAGACTTATCCATGCTTTAGTCCTTATTAAAGAGGTAGATAGACCTTCCTGTTTACTGGGTGCTATTCAGCTTTCCTGAGCATGCCCACTCGTAGCATAAGCATAGAATCATGGAATGACCTGGCTTGGAAGGCACCTTAAATACAATTTTTTCCACTCCCCCTCCTTGTATTTATGCTTGTATTAAGACTTGTATTAACTAATTAATATACAATTAATACTTGTATTAATTTTGGTCATCATGTAGCCCAGTCTGATTACTGGCCCAAACAACATGGACGCCAAGCCACTTGTCCCAGATCACTTACATAAAGTTTGAAAAAGAGCAAAACTAGCAGCATTTCTAGTACTATAGCGATTTTGCAATCAATTTAAGTAGAAGGGAACAAAATATGTATAGAAACATTTGAAAGACCCAATGTGGTGTCATGAGAGTGAATAAATTTAACAAATTTGGCTCAACTTATTCTACAAAAGGAATCTTCAGATTTCTGTGTCCCTCAGTAATAGAAATTTCTTCATATCTGAGCCAGCTGACTCTTTCTAAGATAAGCCAAATAAAATTAGATTTCTGCTATGGAGAATCCGATTCCCTAATTGCAAATGTAACTGTTGTCAGATGTATTGCTCCCCTGTCTAATTAATAAATCGTTAGAAAACAAAATTCATAAGGACCTGGATATCTAATGGTTCAGACTGCTTCCATAAGGGAGGAGAGAGATCAAGAGAAGGTAGCTACAAAGTCAACACCAATATGAATTGGGGATACTTCTGTAGGGAATTGGAAAAGAAGGATCAACTCTGTTGTGTTATCACATGCTGAAGTGGAAAAGTGACATGAAGAGAATCAGATTAAAGACAGAGAAGGACAACAGGGCAAGTGATTTCTATTTCTATGAGGAAAGTGATGTGTCATATCTGAAGTGGGCCAAAAACTTCTTTCGATCACTGTTCTCTGCTCACAAACCATGGGTCAGTCCTAAAGTCTATTTGGAATTGTCTACTGGTTGAATTGACTGTTTGGCAATGTCACTCTTGTAACATCATGAAGACCTGCTGACCATCTAGCCTAAATAAACTCTGGAATTCTTTAACTGTCAACATTATATGCAAGATTAATACACAAGTAACAACTCTTTTCATAACTCTTACATTACCTTGATTTTTTTTTCCCATCTGGTAGTGTTAATGTTTTCTCCCTAAAGTTTTCAGGATGAATCAGTTTAAATTTCAAATTATCAAGAAATTGTGTGGAAGAAAACACTGATCAAAATCTGTTATATATTAAAATACAGAATATTTTAAATCATCCAGAAATAGTTGGAATTGCACATGTACGGTGAGTTGTGGCCGGAGTAGAGAGATTTCTGTGAGCAATTTTTCCTGCATTTTGTAGGCCTTGCTTGACATGACTTTAGAAGCTGCAAGCTGTGTGAAACTATGCAATGTTTATATTCGTTAGCTGTGTGTTTATAGTTATAAAGAATGAGAAAATAGTATGTTTATAGTAAGAAAGCCTTGAGAAACTGGAGATAAAGGTACACCTGCAGAGTCTTGGAAAACCCCTAAAGACGGATCAATAGAAGGGACTTTGCCTGCCAAGCATGATCTCAGGCCGCGTGGACAGAGCTTCAGATCCAATAAACTGAAAGCATGAGACGTGTGCACAGACTGAGCTATCCAATCACCTTGTTGTAAGCATGTTCCCGGAACAAACTAAACTGTATAAAAGTTAACTGATTTAAATAATAAATTGAACATCGCTGATCATATTGATCGTCTGCGTTGTTTCTGAACTCCTGTCATCCACAGTGAGTGACCTCTATTCTACCTAATGTCCCTTCCTTCAAGCCTAAGAACTGGAAAGATTTTCTCCCGCTATCTTCTTTTGGCACAATGTGAGCTGCAATTTTAATAGATTTTGGGACAGCCAAGCTCTGCTGTTTCTGAAGCAAAACAAAAGATTTGTAGCTTCCCTGTAGGAATGTACAGGTACTGGTTCTGGGAGGGAAAGAACTGGTTTTATGTGTATTGCCTGTTAGCTGCATAAAGGACCAGCAGCTCTATTGCTGCCTAGTGGGCACTGGAAAGGGGAGGAAAATATTTGTAGAAACTGAAGAAAGGAGATGAGAGGTGACGAAGTGCTGGGAAAAGGATATAGATACAGATCTTTGTCAGAAACCCAGCAAGAGCCTGAGACATGGACAGAAATAATTTAAACCTCCCCCTTGCTGAAACATCATCAGCAAATGGGCAGACAGCTGTTTATTCTGTTTATTTTAAGGAAGAAGGGGATGGATGTTTTAGTTGGCCAGATGGTCAACACCAGTTTTAAAGTCAGTTTGATGGTCCTGAGTATACTCTCAGAAGAGCTGTTGGGGAACTGAAACCAATTCATGCCAACCATCCAGGAGTGGGGTTAGATTAACTCCTCCTCTTGCAGAAGCCCATATCACTGTCTTTGACTAAGAAAGGTAGTTCTTACACTTCTGTATCTTTTTGTAAGTGTTCATGAAAATAATACCTGCAATGGGAGAGGGACAAGATAATCATTGGCCTTAGTCCAATATATTATAACTCATTGTGGTTAAATGTGCACATTCTAAGAAAAGGGTGAACAAACTAATGGATTCAGTATCTGACCCAATATTAGTTTTTACTTCAAAGAGGGGGTAGTGTCTGTTCACATTATAGAATTCTGAAAAAAATGAAAGACATAATTGGAGGAGTAAACATGATAATTACTGCCCAAGTAATCAATATAGGCAGAAATGCCAGAACAACATGATTTTGTTTAACTTAGGTAAAAATCGATACTTTTTATAATCCAGATTTTCAAACCATCAATATTAGCAAATAAATTAACCAAAAAAAAAAAAAAAAAACAAGAACCAGCCAAGTACAACAAATTCTAAGGAGAGGTGGTGAACAGAGTGAAAAATTATGATGTGACGGTAAATTTAACCGTAGTTGCTAAAGCACCCTAGATTTTTCACAGATATTAGATTCCTCCTGATCTGTGCCCTTGCCAAAAAAAAAAAACCAAAAAAAAAAACAACCAAAAATTAAAAAAGAGGAAAGAAGTAGAAAAGAACACAGGCCAGACCCTCAGAGTCAGTAGGCGTGGAATGCCAGTATGTCCTTCAAAAGCTTTAGCTCCATAAGGGGAGAGAAGTGTTGTGATGCATCCTGTAAGAGCCAACAGGAACTTCCCATGGTGTTCCCCCAGCCTTGGGTGCTTTGAGAGTGCTAATCCAAGTACTTCCTTCTGTCTTTTTCTCCCTGGAGCTACTCTTAACTCTGTTACATCAGGTGGTATTATCTGGTAAAGTTGGGAGAATGTGTTATTTGAAGAAAGCAGCAGACAGCCTGCTACCTCGGGGTGAAAATGAGGAAATAATATTTAATACTTTTATCTACAAGTGAAAGAACAAAACCTGGAGAGAATTTGGCTTGTCAAAATGTGGTAATTAATGGTAAGTGAAAGATTTTTCTCCTAGCATGATTCAGAAAATATTTCTGAACATCTTTCTATCTGTGCAGACTGATGACCTCTAAATATCAATTCTGTAACTGGAAGATTTCAATTTTTTTAAATCCTTAATATATGATAGGAGCAAGACATCATGACTAAACATCTTACTGCAAAAGCCAAGCCACTAAATATCTCTGAAGTCACTGGTGCTAAACTGATAGCTTTGTTTTAATAAATTATCGAGCTAACACCAAAAAAAAGCATAAGGAGTTGAAATAGCTGATGCGACTGAGTATCACAGAATGGGGAGGAGGGGGAGCAGCAGTAGGAAAATGGCAGGCAAGCAAATATATAAACCTGCAGCATTTCAAAGCTGGGGGTAGCATTCAGTTTGACACTCCCATTCACCAGGGATATGATCATTTAAGGTTCAGCTTCATTTAAGCCAACAAATTGTTAAGGGTGAGTGTGCATGAGGCTCATTCTCAGTGTAAGGAGGGATATTTGAATTTCTACATTAACTCAGACTGGATAAAGTTCTTAAAATCTTGCAGTGGGAAGTAGCTACATCTAAGTACGGAAGAACTGGGCCCACAGGTACCTTAAGTACAATTTAAGAATAATTTGAGCGCTGTAACAAAAGGCTCTGTTTTATAGACTGTGAGGTGCCAAAAATCACTATTCTTAAAAGAAAAAAAGAAGAATTATCCAGTGTCACCCTGAGGCCCAGACCTTCTGACTTTAAAATGTAGCAAAAAATGATAAAGGAAACAAGTCAAAATGACTTAAAAATAATTGTAATTTCATCTTCCCAGCAGTGCTGCACAGCCTGACCCTGCTGCTGCCTGGGCTAGCTGGATGGGTTGAAGGTCATTCCAGCCATTTCTCAACTTTCAACAAGTCATAGCAAACCTAAGTGATGGGTAAGACAAAGTTCTTTAAGACTTCAGAGTTGTTGGAGATGAAAATAAGAAAATATTCTATAATTTTCCATAGTGGACCATTTTATAAGAGTTGTAGTATTAAAGCTGATGCAGCCCCTGCATCTCATGACCCATTCCAAGGTGAATGATGTCACACTTCATTCTTTCTCTCTTTGTAAGAGAGGACATTTTATGGCCCTGTCGCTAGGATCCTCTGTGCCAGAGCAGAAAATCCTCTTTTTAACCCGAATGCCTACAAAATCTGTACGAGGCTTGACAAGTGATAGTTTTTGTGATTAATATCCTGTAAAGACATACGCTACTGCAGTGTGTATTGTAGAAGTCAGAAAAAAATACAGCATTATAGAAAGTCTGACCTATTTTTAAAGTTTGAGACCGCACTTTCCCATTGTTTAAATAAGCCCTGTATGAAATTTGGCATCAGCAGAAATTGTTCAGATGGATTATTTTCATTTCTCCCAAGTCGTATTACATTTGTCCAAATGTTAAAAGCTGTTAGTGACTACAGATTCCCACAAAGCTTCTTAAACACTTCCCAGTGCAAAACTTTGATGCTGGCAGTCAGAATATTAATGATGAAGAAAATTGCTACATAAATGCTGAGGAGTAAAATCATTTGTTTTTGATAATCTTTTAGAAGCCACTTGACTGGTTTCCTCCAGCACCAGACATCTCAAGCACCAATTCATTGGAGTCAACAGAGAGAGGCCAGTAGTGCTCTGCTTAACTGAGCCTCTGCGAAAGCAATCAATAAACTTTCATCTCCTCCAGGAGTCCCACACTTTTACATAATTGTCCCTACCTCCCTGTCTGTATGTGATCCTCTCTCTTTTCCTAAAGGTTAAGATACAGGGCAGATTTCTATATGCTGCTGTTGTTAGCGTGAGTTGACCATCTCATTTCTCAGTGGCTTTTATTGTGCTCATCCGTTCAGCAAGACTAGGCTTTCCAAGGCTCATTTGCTGGTTAATTGCATTCTCAGATCCTCTAAGATGTCTGTAGCACCTGCTCTCCACTTCACAGACTCTTTTGATCTCTCTAGAAGTATCCAACTTTGATTACGTGAAAATCTTTTCCAACCATGCGACGTGCCTAGAAAGCAAGAAAAAACTGCTGTTGTATTGTGACCTATGTTAGGATTGAAAATATAATTCTATGATATAAAAACCTGAAATGAAAAGTGATCCTATTTGTTATTCTATTTGTGTGCCTCACTGCTGGTTCTGGCTTTACTTGCCCTACCAAACACTTGGACAAAACAGAGAATACAGTGAAATATAGATTGCAGTGCTGCAACATGCAGTTCAATAGCTCTAAAGGTGCACAGGGTATTCCAAACTATAATCTGCTGGCAGGAATTTTTCACTTGCAAATGTGCTGAAAACTTGTTTACCTGAAATCTTTCCATTTGTTTCCATCAGGATGTATTTGCAAATATTAAATGGGTGGTTTCAGACTTAATTGTCTATCCAGTTTTTACAGATATCCTTTGATAGGAACAAAGGTTTGGTTTGTGTACTTTAAAGACACTGCAACCATTATTGGGTTTTCGTTTGACATTGGTTTCATAGGAGAAGGAATGTGGAATACAACTCTCCTTTGTTATTAAGTTATTTAGTTGATGTCAGTATCAGTTTTCACATTTAGCTACTGACTTCATGGGGCTATTTTGGGAGTTGCATGCTAAAATATTTTGAATATGTACAATACTGTCTTTTTTTTTTTTTTTTTTTTTTTTTTTACACTGCACTGGGAACGCACACCTCTTCCTATTCATGTGTAGCACTGCACATTTTTTAGTTGGAATTTTTCACGAGTTTCTCTCTATGGGTGTTTGGAAAGTTTTAGCCAGAATGGCACAAATGTTTCTGATTCTTAGAAAAAAATGTTGCACATTTAAAAATATTCTGATAAGTGGTTAATATAGTATTATTTAAGTTCCTCCAATAATCTAGTTCCTCCAATAACTCAACCTTTGGGAGGAGTTGGTCTTATGGAAAAAATAGTCAAAAGGGCATTAAATTCGAATATCATCACAGAAATTATCAGAAATTATACATATATTAAATGTACAGGAAATGGGATCTATATTCTCAAGTAGAAGAAATTAAGGCTAATGTGAATTCTAGCACTTCATGACTTCTAGTTCTTCATTTTATAAGCTTAATATTTGCATGCCAGCATGTGAGTCTTGGGCCTCTCTGTGTTTTCCACTGATGTTCTTGTAGTGGATATTCATGAATGCTTGGTCTCTATCTCATACTGAATATAAAACTGGTACATAATTAGAAATAGTGATGATGTGTTGGAGAAAATAGTAAGAAGTAACAGTGAATTCAGCAAAGCACCAAGCATAACAGATTTATATCGAATGCTATTAGATTTTCTACCCCTTGCAAAGCTGACAACTAATTTTGAGCACTTACTGATAATTCAAGGTCTGGTGAACAAGCCTTTCAAGCTTACTTGCAAAAACCTTGCAAATTTAGTGAGGCTCATGATGCAGAGCAAATTTAAAAAAAAAAATGCACCGGATGCCACTGAGGCACCAAGTGCCAGGAAATGTAAACTGGTCTGAGTCTGAAATTCATTGAGACTGCAGTGCCTCTGAGCCAGAGTGCAGAGGGTGATTACTTTCCATGGCCCTTATGCTGGAAACAGTTTTGGACAAGCCTCACTTTATGCCCATAAAGGCAGTCTCCCATTTTGATGCTGGTATTTATGTGTTTGAAACTGGGCATATTTCTAATGTGATGCAGCAAACTGATTCAGCTTGAGAAGCCAGTGACTGCAGGGATGAGGCTGAGATAAAATTATTTAGAATCTACTGGTGTTTTTTCTTTTCCTCCATCATTTAAAATAACTATATAGGTAGAATTATGATATTATAAAAAAAAAAAAGGATTCTGTTCTGACTAGAACACTTCAACAACATTACACAATTTTATCTTCTAGATCAAGATTCAACCAACTCTGTTGCATAGGCAATTGATAAACTAAGTCCATTTGTCTCTAGCAGTTGCAAATCTCTGAAATTTAATACTTTCTGTGAAAGAATTCTGTTGCAAGCTGTATTCTCTGAGAGGATGAAGAAATAATTAATTGCAAGTAATCTGTCACATTTAGCGTTTCTTAATCATGAGAAAACCCTGACTCAGTTACACATTACAATACAAGAATATATTTCACATATTAAAGGATAAATTTTCATTGGAGACTGTGATGTTTTGTATTAGACACATATTTGAGAAAAAGGCATGAGCAGTGGTTTTAATCACAAAATCTTTAAGGTTGGAAAAGACCCTGGAGATCATCATCAAACTGAAAGAATGGATTTAGATTAGATATTAGGAATTACTTGTTCCCTGTGAGGATGGTGAGATCCTGGCCCAGGTTGCCCAGAGAAGCTGTGGCTGCCCCATCCCTGGAAGTGTCCAAGGTCAGGTTGGATGGGGCTTGGAGCAACCTGGGCTAGTGGAAGGTGTCCCTTCCCATGGCAGGGGGTGGAGTGAGATGGGCTTTAAGGTCCCTTCCAACCCAAACCATTCTGGGATTCTGTGATAAAGTCCAAATATTTTTGTGACACATCATCTTCATTCATGTGTGATATCAGGACTAGAATTTCAAATATGTTTTTGTGAGATTCTTAGGACACATCCAGAATGAAAATGAGGAGATTCAATTAACAGACTCAACTCCAGTAGGAAGGGGAGGAAAGGGTCAATAGCACTAAGAGCCAGCTACATCTTTCCCTATGTAATGGAGAAGGCTTTGGGAAAAAATAGTCTTTCTCAATGGATGTGTTAACCCTACTTGTCCTTTTCCTGCCCCTCAATCCAAAAAATAAGTTGCTTGTTTGGATTTCAGTGTAATCCAGAAAATAGAGCAAGGAGTCGCAATTGACCCTCCCACCCACCTCCACCTCCCTCGCTAAATCCTCTCTGCTTGTTTTTTGATTACATTTGGGCTTAACAGTAGCCAAAAAGCATCCCTTTAGAGTTAGCTGTACAGATGGTCAGTGTCTTTCAAATATTGCTAAGTGATGAAATTAAAAAAAGTATATTTTTTTAATTTGTCTTCTCCTTTTCTCCTTGCTTCCTTTTCTGATTACAGTTCTAGAAAGAGCTATTGTCTCAAGTTGCAATTTGCTCTCAGAACACAGCTAAAAACCTGGGTTTTTTTCTTCTCAGTTGGTGATAGGTTTATTGAAGAAATTTGCTTTGATAGGCGGATCAAGTTAGGAAGGGGAGTGGTGTTTTTAGACTGTAAAGGGTTCCATCTAGGAGTTGTGGTGGGGGGAAACAATTTTCCCCCTGAAGTTACAAAATGGTAAAACCCCAGGGGGTGGTAACCCTTTAAGTCTGAACCAATGAGCGCTTCTGCAAAATATAAACATATCACAAGCAGAACGGAAAAGAAGGGTAGTTTTTAGTTGTGGTTGAAGAAGTAGCCATGTTGTAAGACCACTAGGAGTGAGGGCAGGAGCCCCTGGGGGTCTCTGCCCCCCCCCCCCCCAGCCCAGGCTGGGGGGGCTGCAGGGACTTGGAAGAGCGTAATGATGGGCTAAGTACCTGTGGCTGAAAACTAAAAAAGTTCTCTCCACCGTGAGTGAGCAGAGACACAGCAGGAGCAGCATCCAGAGGTTGTGACTACGAGCCAAGAGATAACTGAAGAAGCAACAACAAACATGCAGCCAAGGAAGACACAGAGTTGTCTGAAAGAGCTGAGAGAGAGCCAGCAGCAGAGAGAGCACAACTAAGCTCTACAGAGACAGAGTTGGGGTAAGAATCTGAACCAAAAACCCCAAACTCGTTTTGTGACCTTTCCTAAGTGGAAAGGATGGACTCCTACTGAACAGAAGTCCTAAAACTGCAGCAGCACTGCAGAAAAGAGCTGAAAAGCTCCAAGAAGGAATGCGGAGAGGGTGACCTTGACCCCCCCCACTGCTTGAGACAGAGCACAGAGCTCTGCAAAGGGGAATTTGAATCCCCTGAAGATAGGGACTGTCACGAAGAACCCTGTACTTCGTGATATGATGTAGTGAAGTGACCCTTGTCCCGGTGAACACAGCCTACGGAAGAAGACCCTCGCTTGAAGATGAGTGGCCGAGGGGCTTGTATACCCCCTTGTGTGTACTGGCAGCTACAGCTGCTGCATGAGAAGAAGAGCGAAACAGAGAGACTACTGCCCTAGAGAGACTGCTGCTCTAAGAATTGGAAAGGGATCTTTTCCTTCTTCCCTCCTGGACTTTTATTGGAGGGGAGAAGATATTTGATCCATTGTAAATACTTATGTCATGATAGAGATAATTAAGATTGTATATAATGTATTGTAGTATTTATTTGTACAGTCATTGTAATATATACTCCCTTCCCCCATTTTAAGTCTTGTGTGGTGTCTGGAAAACCATCTCACATTGGGTTGAGATGTGGGAGGGGGCTTGGACTAGGGAATTGAATTTTGGAACTCTCAAACCATGACAGAGTTTAACTCTATTAGAGCTTCACTGAAAGAATTTGTCACTAAATATGGGACTTCTTATGGAAGGTATTACACTATATTATTACTTTATAACTTGAGCTCCTAACAAATATAAAAATCTCAACTACTTAAAAATGTATTTTCCTGTTTAAAATGTATTTTCCTGTTTTAAAAACACTGGGAGGAAAAAGATACTCAGGTATTCAATAATGTTATGAGTATTGGTGAGTAGTCTGCAATCAAGGCCAAACTCATTCTCAAATTAAGAAGCTGTTCATCATATTAGATGTCCAGTCTAGACATTTCTAATAGTAATTAAAGCAAGCCTGAATATGTTTACTGTTGGTTTTGCATTGCGATATTTCCTCTGAGAAACCATGCAGCCATGCTACCTCTCTCAGTGCCCTTCTCCACCCTGACACATGCCCTTCTCCACCCTGACCCTTCTGGTTCCTTGGAAGAGGCAGTTTGTCAGAGAGAAAAATATGAAAATTATTTTAAAGATACAAGGTGCAGCCATGGCTGTGATTAGTAAGGTGATATAGTGTCCACGAAGGGGATGTGCCTAGTGCAGCACTGGCATCTGCTGCATTTTTCCTTAGAAAAGAGAATAAGGCAGTTGCCCTCCATTACTATAGGGTTTCTGCTCTGTGCAGAGATTATAGAAAAAAAATGCATCACACTGAGCTGAGAAGCTTCTTCATATCTTTATTTTGATCCTTGCTAAGCTATAAATATTTATAAGATTTGAGGTTGTGTTCAGGTGGTGTCTTCAGTCACACTGTTCATGAGGTCTTCTGCAGTACAGGGTTGGCAGGGATCCCCTGGCTGGAGGTTCTTATGCATCTGAAATAAGTCCAGTCTAAGTAAATCATGACAGTGACTTAGCAGGTTTTTTCCTGGCTCAGTCAGTCTCTCTAGAGGTTAAAGATGCAAGATAAGGCAGTGTATCAGCACTTCTACTGTTCTATGCTTGCTTTCTTATTCTACACCTCTTCATAAAACTGCATTTTATGCTTAAAATATGCCATCTGGGTAAAAAGGTGATTTAGTATCTTTATAAATTCAGAAGGAAAACAATAATGTTGACTTTCTTCAGCTCACTTTTGTAATAAAGCATATCTTGATATATACATTTTACTTTTAACAGAATTCCATTTCTTAAAAACAATGCTGAAATTATCTTGTATTGATGTCTGTGACTGCAAAATGTGTATGCAATGTTGTAGTTATTCATTACTTACTTAACAGATTAAAGGTTCTACCTTTTGTAAGGCTGAAAGTTATCCTGTAAGGCAGATGGAGCCATTTCTGTAAAAGAAATAAATTCTGGAATCAAAGTAATGGATGAAGAAATAAGCTTAGGAGAAAGATGTCTATTGTTTGCTGCATAGCCATAGCTAGAGACCCTGCTGTGATACATTCCATAGGTGCACATCCATAGAGTTAGTGCCTAGCACAGGGATTTGAGAGTTCAAAAAGCAGACAAAATCAATGAGGCTCAGAAAGCATATAAAGAAAGTGTTATGCAAATTCGGGGATGCAGTTGATATTCAAAGAGATGAAGTGGTTTAACCATTATTTACACAAAGGGTTTTTGGGGAGAAGATGAATCTGCATCTCCTGCAACTTCAGTTTGGAGTATAATATTCTAGAGAAGCCACTCTACTTAGGTAACATTTGCTTCTGAAACAAATATAACATTAAAACTGTGACATTAATTATATGTGCATATTTGTCTCATATTGCAATCCTGTTGCTCAATTATTTTATGAGAACAGTTTTCCTAACTAGGTGATAAGAAATCTGTCCTATTTTGCTCCTTATTATAGAATCACAGAATGGTTTGAGTTGGAAGGGACCTTAAAGATCACCTCGTCCCACCCCCTGCCATGGGCAGGGACACTTTCTACTATGCCAGGTTGCTCCAAGCCCCATCCAACCTGGCCTTGGACACTTCCAGGGATGGGGCAGCCACGACTTCTCTGGGCAACCTGTGCCAGGGCCTCACTACCTTCATGCACTTCAAGGCCACAATCCGGTCCCCCCAAAGCTTCTCCTCTCCAGGCTGAACAATCCCAACTCTCCCAGTCTTTACTCCCAGCAGAGCTGCTCCATCCCTCTGATCATCTTGGTGCCTCCTCTGGACTCTCTGCAGCAGCTCCATGTCCTGCTATGCTGTTCCCCAGGCCTGGAGCAGCTCTGCAGGGGGGTCTCACCTGAGGGGCAGAGGGGCAGAATCCCCCCTCCTGCTACCCATGCTGTGGGATCAGCCCAGGGCAGGGGGAGTTTCTGGCTCTCAGCACACATGACTGGGGCATGGTGAGTTTTTAATTTTTCTTTTTGAGGCAACTCCTATGAAAGGCTGTTCTATACCTGCCCCAAAACTATGTGTCTGATGTTGAGTTAAAATAATGTTGAATTTCCTTAAAAGCCACATCCTGGATCTCAAAACCCATCACTTACACTGTGGTACTTATGCCTGGATGTCAAAAGCATTGAGTGCTGCTTTGAGTCATAAACAGACACCATGGTTCTAACCTCCTTTTGCCTATTTTGTGCTAGTGAAACCTGTATATAACCAAAAACTTTTTTTTTAAAGAATTTGAGAATTCCAATGCACTTGGGAGCACAGGAAGTAACACAAAGTACTTCCCCTAATTCAGAAATTGAATACCTGAAATTCATGAGGTCTATGTTAATTTGAAAGAAAAACAAGCTTTGAGATAGATCTTTGTAAGTTGTTTTTCATTTAAACATGTGATCCCTTTGGACATTTACAGGTAATTCAAGTGAGAAGGAAGATGATTGACACATACTTGAAAAAATATAGCAACTGCTCCTTACCCACCACCCAATACTAAAACAACAGCATAGTACTATGGTGGAGTGCTTCCGTGAGTAGGTGATCTATTAAATATCTATTAATATCTTTACCTTCAAACAAATCTGAAGCCCAAGTGCATGGATAAACCTCCCAAGACCACTCTACATAGTATAGAGGAGAAAACAGAAGCAATCTGTCCCACTGAATACCCTTGGTAATTGCATCTGGTTTTGTCTTCTCTGAATTAACTATTTCTTCACAACAATTTATCAGACCTGGTCTTCTTGGTGTATTTTTATAGTGGAAAAAAAGTGCAAACTAGTGCAATACTCCAGCACAAACTTTCTGAACATTTTGGTGCTGATAGGTACAGACGGGTATGAAATAACAGCTTTACCTCTCAATTGATTTGCCCACTAGGGGACACTGGGACATTATACTTTTGTTCAAATGAAAGACATTTCAAAAACAATCAAGATAGAAAATCCTCTTGTTCTTGCTCTAAAATACAATAAAAATATGCATATCTAATCTCTAATCCATGCAGACTGATGTGTAATATGTTTTAAAATGTCTGATGAGTGGCAAGCTCCCGGGCAGGAATGCTAGATATGAGTAGTTCAAACTAGTCTGTGATATTACAGATTTTGAATTGCGAAGGTAATGGATCATCTTTTTGACGTTTCGCACTCATTAAAAATGGTGTCAGAATGATGGATTAATCTGTGGGCATTTTCTCTCCTTGGTATAATCTTTGTCAAATGGATGAGGTATTGGAATTATAATGCCTTTTGTATTATATGAATTATGAGGGCAGGCTTTAGAACTTTGACTTCTTTAAAAGTAGCTTTTTTTAATGGTGGACCTGGTATTTTACCCCTTTTTCAAGTGAGCAACAAACAGCAAATAAAAACATTCGCATAAAAGCAGCAGCTAAATTTAGAACAATAAACTAATACGAGTGAGAGTAGGTTAATGGTGTGTAGCCTATGTAGAAAAGCCTTATGTACTCTCCATTAATATATTACGTTTTAAAGATAGACGGTTGCTGCCTTTTCCCATTGTTGACTTTCCTGGAAATGAGCCTGTAATTTATGGAGCTGGGCTATGAATTGAGCTGTGCTTTCAAGCAGAGAAGGAGGAGCCCTCCTGTGTCAGGGGATTTTCTGTTGCATTATTTTACTCCCTTCCTTGGCAGGTCCTATATATGGGGTTGGAGATATGAATGTTCCCCCCACTGCTCAGCCTGTGCAGTCCCTCTCATGAATTGCAACCAGGGGATATGGGAAAGTTCATGACTTTGAGTGTCTCTCTGAGGGAGTGCTCAGGAATATGAAGAACCATTTGCACCTCTTTAAAGGGACAATTTAGATCCCAACGTGAGAGTCTAATCAATGAAATTGATACTAGATTGTCCAGTGCCCTTTCTCAGCTGGTGGGCAGAAAATGCCTGCTGAGTATTATCTGAATCATTCCTTGCTTGTAGCTTGTTTAGAATGGAAGACACAAACACATATATGGATATACACACATCCCTATACTTTATTTAATAGCTATGAGTGGCATATGTGGCACAACTAAGGATAGGGCCTCAATTATTATGTCAGCCTAGTTTTAAGTTTTCTTTCTGCAAAATTCTGTGAAAAATTCAGAGGAAAAATACTGCAATTCTGAGCAACACTGACAAAAAGGAGGGAAAAAATCAGATATAAATGTATAAGAATCTTTATTTCTATACTTTGTACCTTTCACTTTCACCCTTTCACAACATATTAAATGTACACTTTTTCCAGCTGTCTTATTTGAGCCTGGATTTTTCCCATTGGTTTCTTCTCTACCATTCCAGACATTGCTCTTTCAGTGGGATGTCTGGCAATTTTTAACAATTTCAAGTCTGCAGTACTCAGCTGTTCCATCAGTGTCATTATCTATAACCAGCATGTGACTAGGAGCCTGAGACATTTGTCTAAAGTCCTGAGCATATGTCTTTTGTAAAATGATGACTTTAGTGCTGTTTTTAACTTAAAAAGTGTTGAACAAAGGACTTATAACCTACACCTTAAGGAAGAGATACCCATTAATTTGTTTATATCAGGTTCTTTAAGAAAGCCACAAAAAAATGGCAACATACAGACAAAAAGGTCAGGTCTTGTCTTTCTGCACATCATATGTTTCTTAGTCTTTTGAAGGCTTTACAGCCTATCTGTATGCCTGTTACTCTGCAAGTGGCTGTGGTGAAAGAGTAGATCAGATAAAATCGATGGTGAAATTGGTTGTGGTAATTTGTAGAAGCCTGGAACAGCCCTGTTTGGATGTCTGGAATGAAACTTTGTCATAGATTTACTTGTTCAAAAAAAAACCCACCTTGGAATTTTTTCCTCTGCACTACTGTGAAAGAAAGGTGTTGAATGAGGGAGGGGGAGGGGGTGACTAGAGTGAGTCACACCCACAAAAGAACTAGCCAGCAGCCCCACATTCCAAGCTAATGGGCCTCAGTAGACTCTTTGGGGGAGGTGAGTTTTCCTCCTCGGGAAACTGCATCCTCACTCACTTTTGAGTGAGGATGACCCCCCCTGACTCAGTGAAGGGGGGTGTGTGTGGAGAGGGAGCTCCAGAATTCATTTTGTTGTTGGTTGGGTCATCTGGTTGCCTTTGGCCTTGGTCCACCTCCATTCTCTCGCTCCCTGTTCTGCCCATGGCCAGGACCTGCCTCTGATTTCATCAGAGAAGCCAGGGCCATCTGCGGAGGAACCTGTGAGGGAAGAGGCCCCCCCTCCCCTCCTCCGTTTCCCGTGTTGGCAGTAGCTTGTACCCATCGACGAAGGGAGGGGAATCCCAGCCAGAGCCAGCCGTTGGCAGCGTGAGTCCATGGGAAGAGCCCCTTTTCCCCTTTTCCCCTTTCCCCCTTCCCCTTTCAGTGGGGGGAAATCTCCATTTCGGCTCCTCCCTCACAGCGGGGCTGAACAGCGCCCCCTGCTGGCCAACACCGACCACTGCAGTGATCCAACAGCGCCCCCTGCTGGCCAACACCGACACTGCAGTGATCCCACAGCGCCCCCTGCTGGCCAACACCGACCACTGCAGTGACCCAACAGCGCCCCCTGCTGGCCAACACCGACCACTGCAGTGATCCAACAGCGCCCCCTGCTGGCCAACACCGACCACTGCAGTGACCCAACAGCGCCCCCTGCTGGTCAACACCGACCACTGCAGTGATCCAACAGCGCCCCCTGCTGGCCAACACTGACCACTGCAGTGATCCAACAGCGCCCCCTGCTGGCCAACACCGACCACTGCAGTGACCCAACAGCGCCCCCTGCTGGTCAACACCGACCACTGCAGTGATCCAACAGCGCCCCCTGCTGGCCAACACTGACCACTGCAGTGATCCAACAGCGCCCCCTGCTGGCTGTGGTGAGCATTGCGCCAAAAGGCAGAAAGTACTGAACTGTTTTTGGAGAGAGCCTTGGGTGCAGGATTGTTGTTTGGTTTTTTCTTCTTTTTTTTTTTGTGCTGTCTATACACATATATCCTTTACTAAAGGGCTGTTATCTTTTCCTTCTCCATATTTCCTCAACTGGAGCCTCTTAATTTCTGATTTACAATTGCTTAGAGGGAGGAGCTTGATCTTCCTCATAACTCATCCTCCTTAGCAAACACTTCTGCCTCATTACTCTGAGACAATCTGGAAAATCATTTGGTCCAATCTTTCATGGGAAGGGAGCCTACATGAGATTATCCCATCATCCAATTACATCTTTAAAACCTTCAGTGATGGGGATTCTACCACATGCCTGGGGAGATTGTCCCGGGGAATGATTGTTTTCACTGTAAAAAATTTCTTTCTTACATCAAGATGAAAGTTAATACATCTTTTCCATAAGTTAAAGAACGTGAATCTCCTATTTTTGATCTATTTTTGAAGCTGTATAAAATCATAGAGAAATGCAGAATCTACACTGAAACACAGCATTTACTCAGTTGTTCTTGCTTTATATTCATAAGTACAGCATTATGTATATACTCATTTTCTGAACAATGGTCTTCATGAATTTTCTGAATGTTGCAAAAAAAAGAGGTGAGTTTACATGTGATACCTTATAGGGATTATTCTGTTTCTAATAATATCATTTAGAAAATGATTATTTTAAAAAAAGTACTCTGCTCAGCATCCAGTCCCTCAAGTAATTCACCCTGTATCAGCAGCGTTGTTTAAAAATAGAAGCATGAAGTATTTGTCCATTTGGAAGTCAGTGACACAGTTGAGCAAATGCAGAAGTCCATCACTTGTGTTTTTGAAAATAAAATTCTGATAAAGGCAGGAACTTAAGTTTTGCAAGAAGAGAAATATTCAAGGAAAAGATCCCTTTATCTTGACATAAAATCTAAAGGGAGATTATATCAAGGAAAACTGTGGTATGCCAGTAGATCCCTCACACACACATCACATATTCATGGAAATCTCAAAACCTCTTATGAAATGCTCCCCTGTTGTTGTCTTAGTCATAAGAGTTGAAGCTTTATCTTTTTTTTTAACTTCTCATGTAATTTCTGGGTTCCCATGTCTTTTAACAACCTAACTATTCGTTTAAATTTAGTACACACATAAATGACCTCACTCCTTTGTCCTGCAGAAAATGCACCTCTGTCCTTCCAGAGGAAGCCCACAAAAAAGAGATGGAGAGAGACTATTTACAAGGGGTTGGAGTGACAGGACAAGGGGAATGGCTCAAAGTGCCAGAAGATAGGTTTAGATGGGATATTGTGAAGAAATTCTTCCCTGTGAGGGTGGGGAGGCCCTGGCCCAGGTTGCCCAGAGAAGCTGTGGCTGCCCCATTCCTGGAAGTGTCCAAGGTCAGGTTGGATGGGGCTTGGAGCAACCTGGGCTAGTGGAAGGTGTCCCTGCCCATGTCAGGAGGTGTAATGAGATGAGTTTTAAGACCCTTACCAAACTATTCTGTGATTCTATGAATAAATTCACATGAAACAGCCTCATACCACTTCCTTTATAGACTTCGATTGCACTACGTATTTCTTAGAAGTTATTTTTAAGTGTTTCATCTTTGGTAAATATCAAGGATCCATAGTTTTAAGAAAATACTGGAAGTTTTAGCAGCCAATAATTTTATCAAAGGCAAAAATTAATCTGACAGCTGGAGTACTCTATGTATGTCTTGTACATTATTATAAACATATCTGAAAAGAAGGAAAAATTAGATTATTCTCTAATAAAACAATAAACATCACCCAGAAAAAAAAAAAAAAGAGAGTTTACTGTCATTTTATATGTCCCTAGTTTGCAAATAATAGAGTTCTTATGTACCTTTATACAGTAGTGTAGTCTTGTACTTTAAAAGATCTCAGCATCTCACTGGGCAGGAATAGTGTTTATGTTTTTATCAAATTTGTCTTTATTTCAAATGCTTCATCTGAATGTATAAAAGTGCTTTATAATAGCAGTCACATAGCCAAACATGTAAATGCAGTTTATTCAAATATCCACATGCAACGGATTAAGGCTCTGGCACATAATAAATAACTAACTTTTAGCGACTTGGAGACACCAAACAGATTTAGTACATTATTGCCTTATTCTAGTTGTGTGATCTAAGGCCATTCCACGAGCAACAGGACTTGCTGAATTCAGTGGGTTTGATCAGGTTCTGTATCCTAGAGACCAGTAAAAGTTAGACTTCTGTGACAAAGTTTAGACTATAAGAATGGTCTAAAACAGAAGTAGAGCCCCACAGAATTAATCAGTATTGGTAGGTTTTATTTGAGTCAAGATGACAAAAATTGGCTTTCCCAAATTTTAACACAGCATGTTATTCCAGTATTGCATTTTCATTAAAAATTAAATGTGATATAAAAATGTCTCCAGTGTATTTGATGCCATTCTGGAGTACAAAGGACAGCATATTACAAAACAGTGACTCCTAAAGTATTTCACATTTTATGAGGGAAAAATAAATACCTTAAAACACAGTAAAAGATGAACTGAGCTCTCAACTTGTGAAAGCATTGGTGTACACAGAAGATATAGAGAGCTTGATTTAATGCACTCTATTAATTACTATTAATTATTTAAAATGTTATGAAACTCTGCCACGAACCCCTACTGAGATGCCATCGTGCCAAGCAAGCAGTTAAAATACAATACAGTTAATAGGAAAATAGAGAGCATAAGGAAATAAAGTATTAAAAAGCTAAACAAAGTGGTGGTGTTAATAAATCTTTATCACATACTGAAATTCTAAATCTCGTGAAATGGAACCAACTACATTAGTTGATTTGTATTTCAACTCTTAAACCCTTACCTTCTCCAAAAATCTTACTTCTTAAATGTCAAATATCTTCCTTTTTTTTTAGATACATTTATGATCTTTACTATTTGAATTGACTAATTTATGTTAGGAAGAGAAAACAATCATCAAAAAAAGAACAGTCTGTAAAAGATGGGCTTTTCCTGATTGGGAAAATGTTCTGGTAAGCAGAGAGGTGACTTAGCTACAAAGGGTTTTTTGATAGAGAATAATGGTATGGTAAAGATCAACATGAACCTGTTGCTTACATGAGCTCTGTTGCCTACAGAGCTGATTTTGGCATCAGCAATTGAAAATGCAACAACTAGAATATCATCTGCCAGGACTAAGTAGTTGTTCATGTCACTATAAATAAGATAGTTTTGATAAAAGCCTTTTATAATGTAATTATGTATAGAATTTCCCTTCCCTGTGTCACTGTAGCAAGACCCACCATTTGCACACTAAAATCCTGAGAATTGTTTACTCCTCTTTTCTTTTTTTTTTTTTTTTCTGGAATTGCATCAGTTGAACTCTGCAAACCTGAAATTTCCCTCACAAGTTACACCTATGTAGCAGGTGTCTGCCTTTTGCTGTGCTGTTAAAGGTTGAAACCTTTTTGTCTTTTCAAAAATCCTCAATATAAGATATTGTGTATTTGCCTCATATAAATCTAAGCTAAGGCTGTGCATCTTTGACCCTTCTCACCTCAAGGGACCAGTGTGATAAGCTTTGTTAAAATACATCTATCAGATAAGGACTGTGTAAAAGAAAATGATCCAGTGATATATATTCCTTTTTAATATCCTACCTTCCCATGTAATTAAAGGCAGTTCTAAAATGCAACAGTTCAATCAAAAAAATGCTGTCTCTCCACTCAGTTGTTAAACATAAAAAAACCCTGCAACCATCTGTCACTTATGATTATTAGACATGCCAAAGTGCTTTGTGCTGCAGTTCTTTGAAGTATTGTAGGTTATATACGTCAATTTATATTATGTCATCAATTACAGACTCAATATATACATTTGTACATTGATGTGTCAGAGGAAGGCCATTTGCTTTAATGGGCATCCTGACAACTGTTAAAAATACAACTCTATTATCAAATGATCAGTTTACTCTCTTTTGAGCAAACTCCAGAAATTTGCTTGCAGATGCCATTGTAGTACATTTGTTTGGTTTGACTGGTTGGTTGGTTGAATATTTAGAGGAGTTTGATTATCACTGGATGTGATTTGGAAGAGTAGAAACTTGTGCATTTTTACATATACAAAGATGCCTGTCAAATCCTCCCTCAGGATTGTAGCCAGGTGGGGATTGGTCTCTTTTCCCAGGCAACTATCAGCAAGACAAGAGGGCATGGTCTCAAGTTGTGCCACGGGGAGGTTTGTTTAGGTTAGATATTAGAAAGGATTTCTTTACAGAGAGGGTGGTCAGGCATTGGAATGAGCTGCCCAGGGAAGTAGTGGATTCTCTGTCCCTGGAGATTTTTAAAAAGAGACTGGATGTGGCACTGAGTGCCATGGTCTAGTAACTGCAGTGGTAGTGGATCAAGGGTTGGACTTGATGATCTCGAAGGTCCCTTCCAACCCAGCTGATTCTATGATTCTACGATTCTATGAAAAATGTTCCAACATTTACGGAATGATTGGTAGAGTAGAAAAAGCACTGACACATGGTACCCACTTAGGAAATGGTTTCTGCTAAGCTTTAGTTCTGGTATTGGTTCTCTTTGCCTCCCAGACTGTCCCTGTTGTGATTATCCATCGTGTCCTTCCAGATATATTGATTTAGAAAGCTTTAGGGATTGTGCTCTTCCCACTTATTCAGGTTTTATTCAGTTCAGTGATGGTCTTGCTTAATGACTGTCCTTAATATTCTGCAGTACCAAAACACTGTTTCCTCTTCTGAAAGCATAGTTCATGAAGAAATAACCAAAGAAAAGATTAACAATTCAGGACCTTAATAGCTCAAAATTCAGAAACCAGGGAGGCCCAACCCTTCTGTTTTATGGGTATGGGTCATTCTTTTGGGATCCTAATGATCCTAAGTTTTGAACAGCTGGGATAGGCATTTATTGCCAAGCATTATCAAGCTCTGACATAGGCTTTTTAGCACATTACAGCAAGGTCATACTTTGAAACATCAAAATATATTGCCTTAAATGCTGCAAAGTCTTTTATATATAATTTTTTATGTGCAACAGTGTTGTTTCTGTGAGATCAAATGAGTACAGAAGTGTTTACAGAGTCCAGTCTTTTAAAGACACAGTATTCATAATAGATTCAGAATTTTTATATAACATGATAGGTATTTAGAGAGTAAAAAACCATTATTTCAATAATTTTATTCTAAAACTACTAATATGCGTATTTTATAAATATATATCTATATAAAACATTTCTGTTTATTTCTGTCATTTTCTTGTTCTTCTGCATTCTTAAATAAGTATTGACATGAAACTCCTGAACAAAAAGAGCAATGAACAAAAAATCCAATGTTTTCAGTTGCTTCATAACTGTTTTTACTGAGTGTAGAATTTAATTTTGTCAAAATAAATTAGGTTGCACCCTAAATTCATAGATTTTTTCTATTGAAAAGTAGATTTTATGGAGTTATTATTTCTCAAGCACACATATGTTATATCCCAATCATATGTGTGTATGTCTGCTTTTAAGCCAAATATGATTATTCTTTAAAAATGAAACACAATTTCAATAGCTATTAATTGACTATTTCTGCACCTAATCCCTTATTTCACTAGCTGAAAATGCAAGGATTTGTTCCCTTCAACTAGTTCTTCCCTTGTTTGAGGATTTTCTTTTTTGTTGTTATTAGTATGGGTTGAATATCATAATATTAAAGCAGTTACATTAAGGTAATGGAAAATTAATTTTGTGCCTATTAAGTAAGGCATAATTATGTTAAAATATAGAGGTAATGAACTTTGATCATTCAGAAAAGTCAGAAAATTATTATATAACACATAAAAAATAATGATAGTAAAATTTCAGTAGAATTCTAATAGAAGAGAAAGTATTACTTGTTTCATAAACATTATGATTCTTTTGGGTCCCTTCCAACTTAGTATATTCTGTGATTCCGTGATTATCGTTTCAACAACATAATTATGAGAAATTTCTGCAACACATAATCAAATACACAATCTTACTCTAGAAATCCATTGAACACTTGGAGACATTGGTTGACAACTAAAAGTTAATCCTTTGAAATCAGATGTATCTTCTATACATTCATTTTTCCAGTAAAATTAATACTTTATACCAACTAATGTATTAGGAATAGTTTATCACTAGAATTAAGAGATTTGTGTGGACTCAAGGTGTTTTTTATAGGTTGAGACATGCCCTTTTTTGTCACACAGAAAATTTGTCTGAGCAGTATGAAATATTTACACATCCAATATTTTAGTCTGCTCTGGATGTTTGAAAATATGTAGTGAGCCTTTGTAGATCAACTCCACAATCAGTGGAGAATGTCAGATTTCTGTTGAAGTATTGCACTGACTTTGTATATTTATGTTTATATATATATGTGTACACATAAATAAATGCATACATACATATATACATTGTGTCTGTCTAGACAGCCAGTGTAACTGACCCTTGATGTGTCACTTCCTGAAGGGGCCCATAGAATGCATAGATAGAGGTAGCAATTCTTTACACTGCAGCCAGTGAACTTCTGAATTTTCTGGCCACAGGAGATAGTAAAGGCAGCGTGTCAACAAGTTCAACATAGAATTAGACAAATTTGTGGACAATATCTGCAGATACTGAAGAAGAAAGGCAGAGATGTACCTTCTCCCTTCTCCAATGACTGCTGGGGACCCAATGGATTGCAGAAAATAGATAATCTTACATGATTTCTATCAGCACCTTACTCCTGCTTGAGGCAGAGTACCAAGTTGGACTGTTGGCCTGGTGCAACAGTGCATCTCTCAGAAAGTGGGAGAGTGAGATAAGAAAGTGCTCCTGTATATCCTATGAAGAAAAGAACAGGAGATAGTGAGATTTTACTCTCCCCCTTTGGCTTCAATGCAGCTTAGGCCAGAAGATATCGTAAGGAAGGAACTTAGTCATTAAGGGGTAATGTTTTTAATCTTATAATTGAAAAGATTTAGAAACTGAGAGGTCTGACACTGCTGTTGTGAAGTATCTATGAAATATCTGGGGGGCTTTAGAGACTGCAATAACCTCAGTGCCTAAGAGACTGATGAACTGCTTTGAGGTCCTCTAGCAGGAAGAGAGAAATTGTCTGAGAATGGGTATCTTTCTCATTGACCTTACATTTTAGTATTAATGGCATCGAATAAGAACTGTATGGAATTAATTTAGTCTCCCAAGCTCATCACACTGCAAAGGGGACATCAGAGAATTTGGGTTTTGGATTGTACAGCTGAATGGTGTCTGATGTCACAGGTGGAGCAATGTGTTATTTTCATTTTGAAAATTGCTGTAATATGGGTCTCAAAGTACTTACAAACATCAGCAAAGAATGTTGGGGTGGGATAAGAGAATATGTGTATCAGAACCATGTGCTATCTGAACATGGGCAGGAAGGCTTTTAGGCAGACACTCCTTTTCTGCAAAAGGGGGCTAGCACTATTTCTAGCAGGTGCTTGCCTAGTCTGTTCTTACAGATTTCTCCTAATATGGGTTTCATAATCTCCCAGTCTATTCCCCTGTGTCACTGTCACTTCTGCTCAAAATCTTTCTTTCTTGCTCTCTCAGTATTTGACTCAAATGTTCCTTTCTCTTCTGAAGACTTTTTCTTAACCCCCAGAAGGGGTGGGAAAGGAGGTGGTGTTAGCTTTCTGCTACTGACCTGTTCTAATGCATAAAGAGCACTGGAATTTTAAAAAAGATGTAACTTGAGAAAAGCTTTTCCAGCCTCTAGAGAGGCCATATGAAGAAATCAATGTAAGAGGAAATATAAAATTTTGTCTTGCCATAGAATTTTTCCAGAGATGAGGAGGTAATAGGATAGGATAGGATAGGATAGGATAGGATAGGATAGGATAGGATAGGATAGGATAGGATAGCATAAACAGACTATTCCAATTGGAAGGGATGTACAATGGTCCTCTAGTCTAACTGCCTGACCAGTTCAGGGCTGACTGAGCTAAATCATGTTGTTAAGGGCATCATCCAAATGCCTCTTAAACACTGACAGACTTGGGGCATTGACCTCTCTAGGATACCAGTTCCAGCGCTTGAGCACCCTCTCAGTAAAGAAATGCTTCCTAATGTCCAGTCTAAACCTCCCTGGTGCAGTTTGGAACTATTCCCACGTGTCCTATCACTGGACACCAGAAGAGTTCAGCACACCTCTCTCCACGTTCCCCCCTCAGGAAGCTGTAGAGAGCAGTGAGGTCACCCCCCCAGCCTCCTTTTCTCCAAACTAAACAATCTCAGAGTCCTTGACCACTCAAGGAAGTGATGTTCTTGCAAGCTTTGTAAATGCTTTAAATCTTCTGGAAAACTAAAAGGACCAGAATATTTCAAAATTCAAAATGTTTCTGATATATTTAAACAGCAACATGAAGTGGAAATAGGAGAAAATTAATTGCATACATAAGTTTGTTAGTTTTCCATAAGAACAGAGATTAAAGGGTACCACTGTACTGACTAAATTAGAAACATGGATCTGTAGTTCCTTTAGTGGTCTCTTTAAACATTCACTAATTTTTTTTAATGATTATGGAAATTTGCCTGATTGATCACTAATTACAAATGAACTCCAATATTAGATTAGTGATGATATTTCTTGGACAAAGGAAATTGAATTCCCAAGGTTTGTATTCTTACACTAAGCCAAATATTCTCTGGCCCTCTGCAGCACCATTTGTATTTCAATTAGTTTGTGGCTCTATGCCACTAGTTACCATACCTTGTTTTTAATGTAGTCATCTACTGCCTGAGAAATGAAAGAGCATTCATTTTTTCTTCTAAAATCAGGTTTCCTATGTGTATTTTTTAAGAGCAAATCAGCTGCTATAGTTAAGTCTGTAATTTAAAGGGATGAATCCAACACATTTGAAAGCTAAGTACCACACATAATTTGACACACATATATTTTTAATATCCCTTCAGAAAGCCAGTGATGAGTTGGCAAATTCTTTGAAAACTCAACTCACCTAAAATCAGAAGATAACTCAAATTTCCAGAAGAAGAAACTTTTCAGCTTTGTACTTCATTGGTGTCTTCAATCTGAATGTTTTACTTCATGGTTTTTTTATTGGCAGGAGTAACTGCTTTCTAGTGAATTGGAACGCTTCTGAATTTTTTAATCAATATATAAATAAATAACCATGTCACACAATTATCTGTCCTAGTAGTACTTAGAATATTTATCTTTTTCTCATTTATTTGTTGCAACCAGCTCTCTAAGCAAGTTGTATACTAAAATTCAGTACAGAACAACATAGTCTGTTCTAATGAGGGATAGATACCATAAATAAAGGTTACATGTGTTTCAGTTTTTTGATTTGATAATCTGAATTGACCATGTCATGTTGATATGGTTTGAAGCTGGGTCCCTGCCAAGTCTCCAAACCTTAGTCTCCCCCCCAAACCTCAGGGAGAAGGGAAAAAAAAACAAGAGAACCGAAACGAGAGACAGCTAAAGCAATATATATAAATATATTTGCACTTATATTACAGTTATATACAATTGAAATATATATACAATTTCAAAAGGAAAAGGAAAAGGGAAGAGGGAAGGGAAAAAAAAGGAACAAGCAGGGGTTCTGCTTGTGCAGGGCCAGCTCGATTGACAGAACCCCTGGTGTTAACTAGCCATGTGGCCTTGACCAAGTTCTTATCCCAATTTTTGTAAGTTTCCTCACCTAGTGCCTTCAAGGTAGTTTTTAACAGTCCATTACTTCTCTCAACCATCCCAGCAGCTGGTGCATGACATGGAATGTGGTACACCCATTCGATACCATGTTCCCTTGCCCAAGTGGTGACTAAGTCATTTTTGAAATGAGTCCCGTTGTCCAACTCAATGCGTTCTGGGGTCCCGTGTTGCCACAGGACTTGCTTTTCAAGACCCAGAATGGTATTCCGGGTTGTTGCCTGGGGCACTGAAAAAGTCTCTAACCATCCCGTTGTTGCTTCCACCATGGTAAGCACATAGCACTTACCTTGGCGGGTCTGTGGCAATTTGATATAATCAACCTGCCATGCCTCTCCATACTTATACTTATCCCATCGTCCACCATACCACAGGGGCTTCAGTCTTTTTGCCTGCTTAATAGCGGCACAGGTTTCACAATCATGGATAACTTGAGAAATGATATCCATGGTTAAATCCACCCCTCGGTCTCGTGCCCATCTGTGGGTGGCATCTCGGCCCTGATAACCTGAAGCATCATGGGCCCATCGAGCTAGGAACAACTCTCCCTTCTGCTGCCAGTCTAGGTCTACTTGTGACACTTCGACCTGTGCAGCTCGGTCCACTTGTTTGTTGTTATCGTGTTCTTCATTATCTTGTTTCTTGGACACAAGGGCATCTACATGGCGGACTCTCACATTCAGACTCTTCGCTCTGGCAGTGATGTCCTGCCACAAGTCAGCAGCCCAGATGGGTTTTCCTCCACTCCTCCAGTTCATCTTCTTCCATAGGTCTAACCATCCCCATAGGGCATTGGCTATCATCCACGAGTTGGTGTAGAGGTAGAGCCTTGGCTCTCGTTCGGCAATGTCCAGGGCCAATTGGACGGCTTTGAGTTCCACAAACTGACTCTACTCACCTTGACTTTTGGCAGCTTCTGCCACTCATCGGGTGGGACTCCAAATGGCTGCTTTCCACTTCCGGTTCCTTCCTACAATATGGCAAGAACCATCAGTGTAAAGGGCATAACGCCTCTCTTCATCTGGCAGCTGACCAAATGGCGGAGCAATCTGGCTATACTCAGGGATGTGCATTCTCCAGAAACCTATGGCCCCCAGGAAAGCTTGTGTCTCCTTCTTGTTGGTCGGCAGAGCCATGGCTACAATCTTATTGATGACATCTGTTGGTATCTGGCGCCGTCCATCTTGCCATTTCACCCCTAGGAACGGGATCTCTCTGGCAGGTCCCTTGACCTTATTCTTCTTGATGGTGAAATCGGCGTCAAGGAGAATCTGGATGATTTCCTCTCCTTTCTCAAAAACTTCTTCTGCTGTGTCCCCCCATACAATGATGTCATCAATGTACTGGATATGTTCTGGGGCCTTGCCCTTCTCCAGTGTGGCCTGAATCAGTCCATGGCAGATTGTTGGACTGTGCTTCCACGTGTACTGCACACCTCTCCACGTGAAAGCAAACTGCGGCCTGCACTCTGCTACTAAGGGAATGGAGAAAAATGCATTGGCGATGTCAATGGTGGCGTACCACTTCGCTGTCTTGGACTCCAGCTCGTACTGGAGCTCCAACATGTCTGGTACAGCAGCACTCAATGGTGGCGTGACTTCATTCAAGCCACGATAGTCCACGGTCAGTCTCCATTCACCATCGGACTTACGTACAGGCCAAATGGGGCTATTGAAGGGTGAATGTGTTTTACTAACCACCCCTTGGCTTTCCAACTTGTGGATCATCTTATGGATGGGGATCACAGCATCTTGATTCGTCTGGTACTGTTGCCTATGCACTGTCTTAATGGCTGTAGGCACTTGCTGGTCCTCGACTCGCAGTAATCCTACAACAGAAGGATCTTCTGAGAGGTCAGGCAGGGCAGATAATCATTTGGATTCCTCTTCAGTCACCATGGCTATACCAAACACCCATCGGTACCCTTTCGGGTCCTTGAAGTATCCTCTTCTGAGGTAATCCATGCTGAGAATGCAAGGGGCTTCTGGCCCCGTCACAATGGAATGCTTTTCCCATTGGTCTCCTTTCAGGCTTATTTCGGCCTCTTCCACTGACAACTCTTGAGACCCTCCTGTCACCCCAGAAATCGAAACAGTCTCTGTGCTCACATGTCCTGAGGGCATTAACGTACACTGTGCGCCGGTATCTATTAAAGCTTGGTATCTCTGAGGATCCGATGTGCCAGGCCATCGAACCCACACAGTCCAGTAAACTCTGTTATCTTTCTCATCCCTCTCCGTCTCCTGGCAGAAGGCAGGGCCCCTCCTCTATTGGTTCTGGTTGGAGCATTCACCATCGGATCTTTGCTTCGGCTTGTCAGAGGCTTTCTTGTCATCCTGGAAACGGACTCCAGTCTTCCTGCGTCTGGGAGATCTCAGTTCTCTTTCAAAGAAATCTGCATCTACTACGTAGACGACTTTCTTATCGGCTTCCTTGCGTTTTAGTTCTCTCACTCTGACCTCAAGTCTGGAAGTAGATTCACCATCCCACTTCCTCATGTTTTCTCCCTGAGCGTGCAGACAGGACCACAGTTCACTGCACTTAGATCTACGTTAGGGTTTTCGCTCCTTCTGCGTGTGACGGAAGGAGATTGTGAGCGGGACTGGGACCAAGATCGAGTTCATGGTTGAGACAGTTCTGCTGATCTGTCTCTGTAGCGTCTGTCCCTGTGGTCTCCATAGTCATCTTCATATTCAGAGCGCCTGTAAGGCTCCTCTCTCTCAGGTCTTCGTCTGTAACTAGAATCAAAATAGTCTCTAGAAAACTCATTCCTAGATTCTACTGCTTCTTCTAGATGTCGTAACACCGTACACAGTGTGCCCACAATCATTTCTTCTGTGTTTGGAAGCATTATTCCTGCCAAGGTATGAACATATGATGCAGGAGCAACCTGGATTATCTTTTTCCACATGGGCATTGTGCAAGTGACACCCTCTGGGTCATCAGGATCACATTGAGAGTCATCATACATAACTTCCAACAATGCCAATTCTCTTAGGTACTGGATGGCGTCTTCTACCTTGGTCCACTTCCTCGCGGGGTACATTAAATAGTCTTTAAATGGAAACCTTTGTCTTGCACTTAAGACAAGTCACACCCAAAGACTGAGGTTGGGTTTCGCCTCTGCAATTAAGTGATCAAGTTCACAGTTTCTGGAGATGGATGCTAGTTGTTCTGCTTCAGCAGTTGATAATAGGTGAGCTCTAGCCCCACGGTCTCGGCATCGGAGCAACCACGATAGAATTCGCTCACCAGGCCGACAAGTGTAATCTTTTTGTAAGTCCCAGAGTTCTGCTGGGGTCATTGACCACAAAACTGCAGTTTCCGCTTTTGGGGGTGATACTCCCTGTGGAGGTAGAAATTTGACACTGGTATCAGTATCGATCCCTGCCCCATTATCTTCTGACTTGCTTTGATCTCCATCTGGTCGTAGACTTACACTGTTGGGCACCGATATCCACAACTTCCTTGCCACTACAGGGGTGAGAGGTATCTCAGGTGGTGTAGACTGAGTTTCGCTTTCAGTGGATGTAGTATAGCTGGCGCTGGTCTCAGGTGGCAGGGTTTGAGTTTCCGCCTCAGCCTTAGCCTTCCGAGCATAGTCCACAGCAGCTCGATAGCACTCGCCAGGCCCCAGTACAAAGCAAAAAACTGCGTATTTGGGTCCTCGTAAGAAAAACACCCTTCTGCCAAACGACGTGCCATCTCATCAGGATAAAACATTTGCTCTGGCGTGAAGTCCCAACTAATGGGAGGTGTCACGTGCCCTACCAATTTACCAAAATTTGCCCAGATTCCTTGCCATCCAGAGACTAGTTTTCTCAAGGCCCTTCCCAAAGTTCCAGCAAATCCCTTTGAGTTTCGGCCTTTCCCGCAACAAGGAAAGCAGTACCACACCACCTTTCCCATGTTAAACAGCACTTCCATGGCTTTTAGGAATAGTAGAACCATTGCTAAACAATTTAGGTAGCGATTGGGGCCAATTCTAATCCTAGGGACCTTGGTCACTAGGCCTTTGATGTTACAATTAAGGAAAGGCAGATATTGGTAGATGCCTTCTGGGTTAGTTTTCACTTGATACCCAGAAACATATATAAAAATGGCCAAAATAACCAAGAAAATGAATAAAAAGGCCATGTTTATGTTTTTTTTCCCCTTTGTTCCCAAACAAAGCTATGTGTATATAAACAAAAGCTTCTTGGCAGCTCTCCTGGTAGTGTTCCCAAACAATGGTCAGTGTTTACACCAACTTGGTTCCCTTCCCAGACTTGTTCCCAAACAATTGTGGCAAACCAAAACAAACCGGGCAGAAACACCAGATAAGATGATATGGTTTGAAGCTGGGTCCCTGCCAAGTCTCCAAACCTTACCACAAGAAGTCCCCCCCAAACCTCAGGGAGAAGGGGAAAAAAAACCCAAGAGAACCGAAACAAGAGAGAGACAGCTAAAGCAATATATATAAATATATTTACACTTATATTACAGTTATATACAATTGAAATATATATACAATTTCAAAGGGAAAAGGGAAAGGGAAGGGGGAAGGGAAAAAAAAGGAACAAAACCAAAATAAAGTATATATGTATCCCAATCAATAGCCCAAGATCTAGCAACTAAAAGAATTAGCAAGAGAATATCTTACTACTCTCCTTGGGACAACGGAAAGTCACACTGGAACGACCGCCAGCAACCTCCGTCTCCCAAGGTCGGCAAGACCTTACCAGGCCTCACTCCCCAAACATGACAGACTCAACTACAGGGAAACCTGCACCTCAAAGCTGCCAGAAGGAAAGAGAGAGCGAAGGCCTCTCCTCCTTTCTTCTTATACCCTGGCTTATGTAAAAATCGTAGGGAATACTGGGTAAATCTGGGCACTTCCTTGGTTACAAACTGGTCACCAAGGAAGGCCAAGACTAAACTACCACACATGTTAAGTCTTCTTTCAGCAGTTTCTGGGTATCTAAGAGTTCCTTTTTGTCTCAAAGACATAAATAAGAATTGGTAAAGTGGACTCCCCATTTGTATGCAGTCTCTGTCCTTGTCTCTCCTCTTGCAGAACTAAGATGTCTAAAGATTGACTGCTTTAATGTCCTCCCCAGTTCTGCACTGAACAACATGGCAGGGCTAAATCAAGAGCATTGATGTAGTACAGAACTAGGGAGACGTTTGACAAAAACAATATAAACTCACAGAATTATCACTCTCCAAACTTTTCCTTTTTGTTAAGCTGAATGAATATGAAATTTCATATTCTGTGCCTTTGGAATGATGCTATAGACTGGGAGTGGGGGTTGGCACCTGTCACCCAAAACAATAGGTAGGAAATAAATGCACTCAAATTACCATTGTGCAGATTAGGCAGTGTTAAAGACAATGCCATCATTCTATTGTTCACATTAAAACCACATGAAAGACAAATCCAATACACTGGGTATAGAGTTCTCCAAAGTGACTGTAAAGAGCAGGAGAGAATTAAGTGTTGGCAGGTTTTAGTGCTGTAGTTTCCATCCTTAACTCTACTTGAGGTGTTTAGTGAGTCCTACTGTTGTATGATAGTGTTTTCTTTACTTTTCCTGCATTTTATTTTCCTGGTTTTTACTGTATCGTATAAAGTTGCATTTCCATTAATGCAGTACTTTCAGCACTGCTTTAGACACAGCCAGACCAGCTCTGGTTATGCTTCTGTTAGATCTCAAACTAAGCAGGTCCGTGCGAATCATCTTTTTAATGAGAAACCTTTCAAATAAACTTCGTACAGCAATGTGTGGTGACTGAATAACCAGAACTGTGGGGTACAAGTCAGAACTGAAGTTTTTTCACCACCTGCGCTGGTAAAGAGATTGGCATTCATATGCAAAGAAAAATCATTCCATTTAGAATAATTTAAAACCAAACAAACGTGAGGCTTTGTGTGCGTGTGTGTGTGTGTGCGCGCGCGCAAATGCAGCATATTATCACAGCTTGCAGTAGCTTGTTTACTGGTTATTTTCCTGTTCCCTTCCTAAAGTCATCAGAGTACTCCTGGGGAAAAACCTCAAACAGCAAACATCAAACTGACAATAGGCAGAATAAGTATTCCCAGAACTTGCAACGTCTGAAAAAAACCCACAATAAATAATTAAAAGCAACCATAGCGTCAAGGAAATGTTTAACCAAGAAGTGATGTCTCACACTGCATTTTAAATGTCAGCAAAGTCAGGGACTGGTGAACAACTGCATGGAGCGAATTCAACAGCAAGGAACCTGGAAATGTCCCACTTCTGTACCAAGTGGCAATATGAGTTATTATTGATGAAATACAGATGTGCTCAAGGGAGATCAGTTGCCTGTGATCGCACACATGGAGATCACAGGATCATAGAATGGTTTGAGTTGGAAGGGACGTTAAAGATCATCTCATTCGACCCCCTGCCATGGGCAGGAACACCTTCCACTAGCCCAGGTTGCTCTGAGCCCCGTCCAACCTGGCCTTGAATGCTTCCAGGGATGGGGCAGCCACAGCTTCTCTGGGCAGTCTGTGCCAGGGCCTCCCCACCCTCACAAGGAAGAATTCCTTCCATATATGCAAACTTACTCGCTGTCAGTGTGAAGGCATTCCCCCTTGTCCTGTCACTCCAGTTCCTGGTCTGATGAGTGTTATGTGGGACCATGAGGCTCCAATGGAACTCCCTTAAAAGCAATGGCTTCTTTTCAGGTCTGCTTTTAATGAAACTCCAGGGTCAAACCTATATGAAAAGAGACTAAAAGCATCTCGGAGCACATGCCCTCCCTTTCCATCTGCCTCCACATCCAAACATACTCCTTAAATCTTTTTGTGCTGTCATCTGTATCCCAAATCCTATGGAGTGGGATTGTGAAGTCTGGTTGAAAGAGGAAATGCTACTTACTAAGGATTCCAGCTGCTCTGAAGACTGACAGGTAGTGTCATGGTGTTGTTAATGCTTCAGGCCCCATCTTTTTTATATTGTTTTTCAACATTTAGCCAGTCTGATCAGCTGACGTTAATGGACATTTGAGGCAATCTATCTCACTAATACTCTGTCAGAATCAATAAACATTAGGAAATGTTCTGTTCTGTCTCTGGAGAAGCATTACAGGTATGAATGGTAAGAATATTTTGGTGATGAGTGCATTAAAAGTATGTATCATATACCTCAGTCTTGAGAAAAGCACATAAGTCCTCAAGTGAGGGTGGACATGGATCCAAGTACTCACTTTGAGAAGAAAGAAGCTGAATCTCACCCATTAACTGCATGCAGAAGTTTGCAGCACTTTTAAAATGAATTTTAAAAATGGCATCTGACTCTGGGATTTTAACCTGTTCAAGGAGATAATTTCAGTGATGAAGTGAATATTCTATTACAGTTTAAAACTATACTGATGTCCTTAAATCTCAGTTTAAAGATGTTGTCACAAGGGGATTTCAAACAAGGCTTTCTACTTTGATCTACTTGACTCAGATGCTGTAGTGTCTACTTGTGAAGATACATCAAGGTCTAGTTAGATTGTATATATGAGCAAATTTTTGGCTCCCATAAACCAGCACTTTATTGAAGTCAATAGCACTATGTGGAACCTCCGATGAACTGGAATCTCTTTCTGTTCCAGTCCAGTATGAATTTATCTTTTGGAAATTCTTTATGTGCTTCCAGCTGTATCTTAAAAAAAAAACAAAACAAAAGCCCATACATACCATTGATATATTCCCTTTGAGCTTTGTGAAACAAGTGTGGATGTTAACAAGGAGTAGATAAATTAAAAAAAGATAAAGAGCATTATTTTAATAGCTTTATAAGGTGCAAAGAAGAAAGTGGTCTTATGATTCTCACAAATTTGTAGTAGAGAGACTATGGAAAATCCCAAGAGATTCATATCAAAACTTGGAATGCTGCAGTGGATCTGTTCCTGCTGCAGTTGAATGCTGTTCTTTGAGGTTGTTTTTCTGTTCCTGTGTTAGTTATGACAGAAAAGTCCTGGAATCTACCTTGGACACTTTAATGTAATGTTACCTGAGAACAGATGGCTCTGTTCTCTTGATACGATATTTAAGGCACAACTTTGTGATAGGTCTTAGAGTTTTACTGATGTAGATGTTTAGCCTTCAAGGATTCCCTGAAAGTCAAACAAAAGCTGAAATAGTTTTATGACTAAGCTTGGGTACAAAGGATTCTTGGCAAAATTACAAATGCAGGATTCACAGGTCCGTTTCTTAAGTGAGGTTATTCTGTCAATGGACATATTGCACTGTAAGAATGATTTATTAGATGAAACAACTAGCACAGAGATCTACAGCTGTTTTATCCCACATTGGAGTGTTTCCATTTTTAGTGTTGTGTGTTGGCACTAAACTCAAGAATTATGGATAACTGGTTCTTATTGTATGAGATTTTTATTATCTAGTTATCAATATTAAAAATATAAAGTCATCTAGAAGTTACTTTGCAGGCTGATGTGGATTTGGTCCTCATAACTGAAAATGTTATTGCTAAATTACTTTTGTAAGATTTAATTTATTGTACTTCAAAACATGGCTGTGAGTTATGCATGGATTGTGGTTAGTGACAGTTACAAGTAAATATCTATATTTTAGGGAGTAGTGGTTAACTTCCCCAAACATCTTTAAGTGATCAATTAATTATTTCTATATTTGCACACATGTCTGTCTCTCCAGATGGTCAGAATCTATGTGGATATAGAATCATGGAATCATAGAATCAGCCAGGTTGGAAGGGACCTCTGAGATCATCGAGTCCAACCCTTGATCCAACCCTGCTGTGGTTACCAGCCCATGGCACTGATGCCACATCCAGTCTCAATTTAAACACCTCCAGGGACGGAGAATCTACCACTTCCCTGGGCAGCCCATTCCAATGCCTGATTACCCTCTCTGTAAAGCATTTCTTCCTGATATCTAACCTTTACCTCCCCTGGCACAGCTTAAGACTGAGCCCTCTTGTCCTACTGCTGTTGCCTGGGAGAAGAGACCAACCCCCACCCAGCTCCCCCCTCCTGTCAGGGAGTTGCAGAGAGTGAGGAGGTCTCCCCTGAGCCTCCTCTTCTCCAGGTTGAGCCCCCCCAGCTCCCTCAGCCTCTCCTCACAGCACTTGTGCTCCAGTCCCTTCCCCAGCCTCGTTGCTCTTCCCTGGCCCTGCTCCAGCCCCTCCATGTCCTTCCTGAGCTGAGGGGCCCAGAGCTGGACACAGCACTCCAGGGGTGGCCTCATCAGCGCTGAGTCCAGGCAAAGAATCACTTCCTTGGACCTGTTGGCTGTGGCAGGAAGAATGTGACAAGGGATCATGGGAGTCGACTCCCATGATTCCTTGTCACATTTTTCCTGCCACATCAGTTGGCCACACTCTTCCTGGTCCAGCCCAGGATCCATTGGCCTTCTTGTCCACCTGGGCACACTCTGGCTCCTGTTCAGCTTCCTGTCGATCCAGACTCCCAGGTCCCTTCCTGCCTGGCTCCTCTTCAGCCACTCTGTCCCAGCGTGCTTTTTAATATTGAAGTACTCCCTTTTTTAAAAATCAACATAATAGTAAGAATTTTAAAAGCAAATTATCCAAATGGTGATTGTTTTTACATGTCTCTTTACTTATTTTATGAAGAAATCTGTTTTATACAAAATTTGCTCTTTATGATGGCTAATGAGCATCATATACATAGCTGTTTATATAGCTGAACAAGAAGGAAATGAGTTGACAATGTTCAATAATAATTTCTGTATTGTGCTTAAAATGTAGAATATGAAAATATTCTTGACTGCTATCTTCACTTGCAAGTCTTATTCCTGAGCTAGTAATTAAACTTTATATGCCACATTTCAGAGGTCATGAACAGTTACAGTGATTGCAATACTATATTAATAGACTTCTAGAGATAGGTACTTTCAGTTTTAAAGCAGACATAGGAAAACGTAATCAAAGAATCAGACAGTTCAATCTCTTACACATTATTAAAACCTATGGGGTATATTTGTTTTTGCTTTTTCTGCTTCTTAGATGTGTACCAACAGTCAAACTGCAGAAGGATATTCCTATCCTACAAAAAAAGGCTGAAACTGATAATTTACCAAAAAAAATCCCAAACCATGAAAACTGAATTTTGCAAATATATCTTCTTCAATAGTTCAACATTGAAGTACATCCATTTTCAGAAAGCAATATGTATATTGGTGTCTCAGTAAAAATAAAAAAGAATTAAATAGTTGGGTACATCTTAAACTTTTTGTGTTTTGTGGATTTTTGCTAATTATTACATAAAGCATTAGAGGGATGACAGCGGAATTATTACTTTTCATAATCTGCTTGAAGTTGTTTTCTGTAAATATGCTTTCAGTAAATATTTCTACAGAGTGACTGCTAATTGCCGCCTCTGCATGAGCAATGATGATGGAGGAAATTAATAAAATGAATGCAGAACTTGATGCATTTCTATGATTTCTACAAGTTGGACCATGTTCCTCAGGGCCTGACATGCTCACACAGTTCATCCTGAACACAGTTCCAGCTAGTGAAATGTTGTAATATAACCGGTTTTGCAACATCCTGCCTGCTGGGATTTCCTCATGCTGCAGCAACTCCTGGAAATCAAAGGCTGCTCTTCAGAGTCCTGTTCTTCTCACAAATGGCACACAGCCAAAGATGACACATTCATGTCCTTCCTTCCCAAATGCCCTCTGCTCCCAACAGCAGCTGAAGTATTCCATTGTTTGTCATAAATGTCATTGATGATGAACTGTCATTTCAGACAAAATCAGTGGCTGTCACGCCCGTGTCAGAAATCAACTCTGCTTTTATTATTGCTGGGGTGATGGCTTGGGGGAGCAGTGGGGGCTCTTCATGTGAAGTCTTCTCTCCTGATCACTAATACCAGACTACATGACTACTCTAAGCTGATTTAAGCCCCTGGCCTTTCATGGCATGTGGACCTCAGTGTTTCTTGTCTAACAGTCACTGCAGTTTAAATAGATGATTTATCAATTTTTGAATCTTAATATATTTGAGAAGATATTGGTATCCTGAAGGGAGCCTACAAGAGAGATGGAGAAAGACAAGGGCCTGGAGTGACAGGACAAGAGGAAATGGCTTCAAACTGGCGAGGTTTAGAGTGGATATTGGGAAGAAATTCTTGGCTGTGAGAGTGGGGAGGCCCTGGCCCAGGTTGCCCAGAGAAGCTGTGGCTGCCCCATCCCTGGAAGTGTCCAAGGCCAGGTTGGACGGGGCTTGGAGCAACCTGGGCTAGTGGAAGGTGTCCCTGCCCATGGCAGGGGGTGGAATGAGATGATCTTTAAGGTCGCTTCCAACCAAACCATTCTATGATTCTATGATAATGTAGTAATTTAGTAATTTGGAATATTAACTGATTCAGCACAGATAAGGCTACTTTTTTTGTTTATCACTTTCACCAGTAAGTGTCTCATTGCCAGCTTGGGAGCCATCCGTCATCTCTCTGACATGATTATTCAGCAAGTCAGAATTGATAAATCTGAATTATCTGGTCTCACTTGTCAGCATGCATGTCATCCTTGAACAAATGCTCCAAACCAAAGGCTACGCTCCTGCCAACTGTTAACTATTGTCTGCAGAATAAGTTTGGGAATTAGGATCATACATATACTTTGAGGAGGTAGTGAGGTAAAGTACATAATGGCTCTTGTATTGTGTTCCAAACCATATCTCCTCAGCTAATTAAGTTTCTCTGCACCGTTCTCCTATTTTCCCATAGTGAAAAAAATGAAATTATAGAAGTGAAGTGGATAGAGGAGGGAAAATAAATTAAAGTGGTAACTGAATACTTCTGTAAGTGCTTGTGTCCAAAGGATAGGCCTGACTTAGCAAGCCTTCTATCCAGGAGCCAGCTCACCTCCCAAGGCATAAACAGGAGCCACTGTTGAGCTCCTGTTGAGCGCCAGGTTGACCGTTTCCATTTATGAGGGAAGAAGAACCACAGTTTAATTATAAGCACTTAATGAGTCTATTGGAGAGTTGAGCTGAGTTACAGAATGACCTTCAAGGGTGACCAAACTTCCATATGTACCTGACAACACCTGAGGCTGGCACTCTTCTTTCTCGCCACCAGTTATTGGTGCAATTTAACACATAGAAAGCCAGAACCTGGATGTGGCTGCCCCATCCCTGGAAGTGTTCAAGGCCAGGTTGGATTTAACCCAGTCTGGTGGAACATGTCTACCATGGCAGGGGATTGGAATGACATGATAACTCTAAGGTCCCTTCCAACCCAAACCATTATGTGATTCTATGATTCTATGACCTCAAACTTGTTATTAACTATGTGTTACTAACCATGTAGACTAAACACTGCTATTTTTTATAGTTCAGAAAATGTTGGACTAAAACTTCTGTACCATAGCAGGTTTAACTACATACGTGAACTTCACCATTGAATGTTTTTAGATGTGCTCTTCTCATGTATCTACATAATAAAATAAAATCTCAAAAAGATTAGCTGTATACCACTGCCCCAGTGATCCTGATGCCTCAAATTATTAAAACAAACAAATAAAAAACAAACTAAGATAAACACTGGATAAACGTATGAAGAATTAAAGGATTTGTGAAAGTCCTAATGTTGACTTCTTTAGTTAATTTAGGGGGATTTTTAATGTAGACAGAGCATAAACTAATATAAATTAAAAAATAACTTCTAATGAAGTATCTTTATAGGGGACTATTTTATGCCTGCTGTGTCTGGTTTTATGGCTTTAATTTGCTATATAAAAAAAAGAGACCGTTCTTTTTCTCTGTTTTGTGGCAACTCCCTAGAGTTAAAAGCATGAATATAAGTGTATATACATTTTCTTGTAACTGGTCCTTATTGCATTCCAGAGAGCAATGTAAAAATCCTTTAGGTAGAGATAGCTGGCTACCTCCTATAGTTCTGTGCAGCATAACAAATGATAATATAAGGTAGAGATTTTTATTTTTATTCTTGAGCTTTAGAGATTTCCAAACATTAAATATGACATTTTAGAAATGTGAAAACACCTACTATATTCTTCAGTAATTAGTGTAAGATCAGTTTGCCTTCATCAAATGAGAGATTTTTGAGATATAAAATATGAGAAGTTGATACAGTTGTACAGTTCTGGTTCCCCCAATATAAGAAGGACATGGAAATGTTGGAGCAAGTCCAGAGGAGGCCACGAAGTTGATAAAGGGACTGGAGCACCTTGCCTATGGAGACAGGAGGGGAGAGCTGGGGCTGTTCAGTCTGGAGAGGAGAAGGTCGTGTGGAGACCTCACAGCACCTTCCAGGGCCTGCAGGGGCCTGCAGGGAAAGTGGAGAGGGACTGTTCATCAGGAACTGGAGCGACAGGACACAGGGAATGGCTTCACACTGACAGAGAGCAGGGTTAGGTGGGATATTGGGAAGAAATTGTTTCCTGTGAGGGTGGGGAGGCCCTGGCCCAGGTTGCCCAGAGAAGCTGTGGCTGCCCCATCCCTGGAAGTGTCCAAGGCCAGGTTGGACGGGGCTTGGAGCAACCTGGGCTAGTGGAAGGTGTCCCTGCCCATGGCAGGGGGTGGAACAAGGAGATCTTTAAGGTGCCTTTCAACCCAAACCATTCTGGGATTGTGTGATAGAGCTTAATATGTCCAGTTATTTAATAATTAATTCAATTTCTCATTGATTCATACACAATAAATGATTACAAATACTCATTCAACATCTAATTCATAACTCAAACTTCCATTTGTAAGAGTTTATGATGGCAACTATAAATATTGTCAGTCAGTGGATCTTCAGTGGCTCTCAAACAAGGTCTGTGGGGGTTTTGCTTCAGCACCTACGGGTTTATTTTGCCTTTTTTATAACAGCAGACCTGCATCTAAACTGCAAAACTGCCATTGCCATGTCAAATCTGAACAGGATAGAGCACACACAAAGCTAGAAAAGTGTAGAATTAAAAATTATGTCCAAAATATAAAATCACAGCAGCCAGCCAGTGGGTGTTCTACAGTGAGCAGGGTTCCACATTTTATCCCACTCACCAGACCACAGTTTTTGCAACCGTTTACTTCCCCAGCAGGAGCACTTCACTCCAGTCACACTTTCTTAGCAAGTCTCCACATTTGATTGATTATTCAGAGAGCTGACTATGTTTTCAGACCTGGAGAGTTTTCAGATGCAGTTGTGCAAAAAGTTTATGGGTTAATTTCTTACCTTAATATATAATTTATAATATTTCTCATTCTACCTGTTAGTTTTCATGCCATATCAAATCACTAATACTTAGATATTTTAATCCTCTAAAGGATGAGAAATTCTTTGCTAACTTAAATGGTTATCTTAGGTCCTTGCCTTCTCATACAAAAATCTTATCACAGATTAGTTTGCTTTTGTTAATTCTTCTTTTGAAATACTTATTAGTAATTAGTCTAGCCTAAAATTTTTCTTATCTTCTTTAAGGTTAGTACATTAAAACATCTTCTCCTATATGACAATACTCTTCTCTCTAGTGTTGTTTTCCTTTGTAGCATTTATTGTTTCTTTAGGGCAACTCTGAAAGAGAACTAACTGAGCTTTTTTTCAAGAGATTCTGACAAAGTACTGTTTTAGGAAAGGAGGAAAAAGCTAACCAAGTCTCGAGTATTAAAAGTTTGTATTTCATTGTAGACTTTGCTATTCCAAATTAATTAGCTTATGTGACGGTTGCTTCTGAAAAGTAGTCAGCTTTGTCCTAGTTCAAGTTCACCTCCCCCAGAAATTGCCTGTCCTGTATGGTGCACTTTGGAAGAATAACTCAAGATAAGAAAATTATAAATTTTAAAGATATAAACCCTATACATCTAGTTAGAGTAAGAATATTTTTAAAATAAAAATTGTTCAGCATACATATTTTTGGCATTGACCTTGATTAATTAATTCATTACTTTTTATTCTACTGATAATATGTGGAAACTCTTTTTTGAATATATAGGAGTGCATAATATTTCTTGAAAATAGTTCCAGTTTGCAGGTCTGATCTGGTGAGAATTGTTTAACCATCAAGACTGTGACATCTTCAGTGTTGGTTTTGCAAGATTTAAAAGGAAAATGCAGCAGTAACTGCAGAGATCAAAAGTACTGGTTAATCTTGCCATGGGATGTCATTTTATTAAGCATCTCATAAAGTCTCTTTTTTTTTTTTTTTTTGAAGTGCATTCTAAATTGACCCTAACAGACTTTTACAAACAGAAAAAAAAAATTGCTGTATATTTTCGTTACTCATTGATAGTGTGATCCCATCAGAATTATGGAAGTTAAATTCTCTGAGATGTGACCCTCAGACTTGAAATATCACAGCCAAACTCTCAGCATGGACTTTGCCAAACCTTTTTTTTTTTGACTTATAAAACTGTGGGCAAAATGTGAACACAGAACTAAACAGATGAGTGACTGAGGGGGCCATTTCCCCTTTGCTTCAGAGCTTTCAAACTCAAGAGTTTAGCACCTTGTGCTAAGAGAATGAAAGCTCATATTGTGGTTTTTAAAATTTTTTTAAAAAATATTTATTTCTTTATAAATATGTTTGAGAAGATTTTTTTCATTTTTTCTTTTCTTAAAAAAATAAAGAGGGTCAGGTGCCCCCCCCCCTTGGCAGTTCTACTAGAAAGGATTACTTTTCTGTAGTTCGTCCTATTACGCAGGAAAAAAGAGGGGAAGAATCCTTTGAAATCTGTCTGACAGACTGAGGAAGCCAGCAGAACCTGAGGGCCTGATTCCTTCCATCTATTTATGTTTTCTTATTTATTCATCAGCTTTATCAACAGGAGACACAATGCTTTGTATCTGTGAGATTGTGATCTTTCTACATTCATCGAATATTTCAGTAAAATTAAATTTTACTTCAAACTGTTTCTGTTTTAGAAAAGTATATATTTTTTGATGACTGAATACTTGCAAGCTTTGGTGATAAGGCCATTAAAACCATGTATGTTCAAGATAATGCTACAGTTTAGTATGCTGGTAGTCTTAAAGCAATTGTACTCATGCTAAATAATAATTACATGTTTCAAGGTGTAGGACAGTAGAAGGCTCACCTTTTGCACTTTTAGCTATGATCAGATTTTCACTGTTGTCTGCTGTTTTGTTCCGTTATTATGATGTTTTTTGAATTGCCTAAGCAGTCAATGGGAGAACTACTTACCTGCTCTCCACAGCTCTTGACATCAGCTAAACAATGCATGGAAGTGTTTTATAGAAAGAGACAGACAGGGGAAGAGATATGGAGAAATGAGAGATATAAAGTGACATTACACATTTTATGAAATGACAAAAGAAACATGCTGAAAGTCAAAGTCTCCAAAAGCAGCAGCATTTTTAGAAGACATGATACTAAAATAAATAAGATTTTTCAGAGTCTTTTGGCAAAGGGAATAAGATTTTTGTCATTGTTCTCTATTGGTAAATTACTCTTGAAAAAAGGAAAGATGGTCCTAGCAAATAATAACTAATGCTAAGATAATTTACTTCAAGCAAATAACTAATTCTTTTGCAGTAGAATCTTATCCAAAGGAAAAGTTTATGCACAGTTATGGTGTGGATAACATCTTTGAAAATTGCATACACCCATTTTTTTCACTTCAGTGAGAACTTTCTATTAGTTCATTTTGTGAGGTGTTAAAATCTTTCCTTCCATAGATGCTGTGACTCTTTTCTAATTTTCTTCTTATTATTGTTCTTTGATATTCTGCTATGGCAAAATTATAACCTAGTACTTCATATTGGCAATAACTGGAAAAATTACAGGACTACTCATATTTGGGATAGGAATGGAAAGATTTCATAGAATTTAATTGACATTGCTCTTAGAGTCATAAAATCCCAGAATGGTTTGGGTTGGAAGGTACCTTAGAGATCATCTCATTCCACCCCCTGCCATGGGCAGGGACACCTTCCACTAGCCCAGGTTGCTCCAAGCCCCGTCCAACCTGGCCTTGGACACTTCCAGGGATGGGGTAGCCACAGTTTCTCTGGGCAACCTGGGCCAGGGCCTCCCCACCCTCACAGGGAAGGATTTCTTCTCAATATCTCATCTAACCCTGCCCTCTGTCAGTTTGAAGCTGTTCTCCCTCGTCCTGTCACTGCAGTTCCTGATGAACAGTCCCTCTCCAGCTTTCCTGTAGCCCCTTCAGATCCTGAAAGGTGCTGTGAAGTCTCCACACAACCTTCTCTTCTCCAGGCTGAACAGGCCCAACTTTCTTAGCCTGAATTATCAGTAATTGGATAATTTAGGGATTTGATATGTTACTTTATTTACCTGGTGAAGTTTCAAGTCTCCTTCAGGTTGGTCATGATGTGATTACTCAGTGACTGAAGTAAGGTTGGACAATTCACACATTAATCCTTGGGTGGGGAGTAGGAATCTAACTATATGTTCCAGTAATTATAAGAGAAACGTTATTCTACATTATGAAACTAAATAGTCCTTAGAAGTTATATGTAAATGGTAAATAATTTAGCAGTCCATTGAAGGCTATTTGTGTCAGCTTTCATACCAAGAGTCTGGTTTTCATGCAAATTTTCAATTCATTCAATATATTGAACCCAATGGACAGATATTCACATCAAGTCTCGACAAAGACAATGAAGGATGTACATGTTTACTGAGACCATAACTGGTGTTATAAGGTGAAGTTGGGAAAAAAATTGTAGTTTAATGGTGAGAGAAGAGCAGTAGGAACCAGAACTCCTAAAGTCTTCCCGAGCCTGCTGCCACCTTGCTGTGTGCCCTTCAGCCAAGAGTGTAGCTACCCTGTTTCTTATCTCAGTTGCTTTAAAAATCAAGTACAATGCTTCTTACAAGTATCTTTCTCTCAGGGATGATGCGAATCTGAATTAATGCTTAAAAAGCATTTTTAGATCCTGTAATTGAGGCACTGTGTAAGTGCAAGGTATTAACATTTTACTGAATACAGTAATTCCTGAATTTTAAGCAGGAAAACAGCTGTTAAAGAGTACAGTTGGCATAAGTGTAAATATTAAATTGGTGCATCCAAATTAGACTTTTAATCATGTTTCCTCATGGAAAAGATACCATAGTAATCCTTCCATTTTCAGCTGGAATCTACCTGGTTAGAATATGCTGGTAACTCTTTAACTTCAGCAACACAGACAGCATTTTGTTAGATTTCCATTTGACAGATACAGATGACAATCAAATTATTTTTGTAATGAGGCATCCAGAAATACACAGAGCAGAGGGACAACAAAGGTTGGTTTGAATTAATATTTAAATCTCACTGTTTGAAACAGTCCTCTTGAAAGAAAATCAGGACTTATTTTTAATAGCATGGAAGCCCCCAGAGTCCTTCAACTCTATCAGCTCTGTAGTGTCAGTCTCTTTTAATCAGTCCTTTTATCACTAAGCCCTAGATGACAGCCTGAAGTTTCACCCTGAGGTGTAAAGCACTGAAATATATATGTGACTTATCTGACTTCAACTTTAAAAGAATTGCATGGAAGCAGAAGGAGAAATGCTGTCCTGATCATGTTCAGCTTTCTGGATGTCATTGGAAATAGAACTGACAAAATGGAGAGGTCTGAGGAGTGAGAAATAACAATTTTCTAAATAATTATATTTTCTTTAACATGATAATTGTCAAAGTCGGTACTCATATAAGCCTCCACATTGAATTAAAAAGTCTTAAAATTGACAGGAGTAGCTTAATTCACATAAAACCAAAAGCAGGGCTCACAGTTGATGTGAAGGGACCTCAAATTCAATGATCCACATCACATTTTGACTCAGGGAAAATGTGATGTCTTGTGGCAAATATCCCAGAGTTGCATCTCAACACTTTTTTTTGTTTTCTCTCTTGCATAGTATTGCTTGAATCATGTTGCCTTTCTTCATTCAACCAAGAAATGTCTTTAAAAGAGATTTTTTTAATCATACCTTATAGAGTTTATGGGGAATTTGAAGACATCTCAGTATAAACTTATCTCTATGAACACAAAAAATGAGTTTACCTAACTTCCTATTGTTAACTCCATTTCCCTCTGTACCAAGATGGATTTTTAAAATTTAATAAGCCCTGAATCTGGTGAAGTGAGTGAAAAATTCCACCTCTACAGCTGAACCTTAGGTCAGATCCCAAGCACAAACCTTGGTCCACTTGGTCTGTGAATTCTTTGAGGAGTAAATAGCTGCTATGACCAAGAATAGCATGCAATTAATAGCTGACTTCCAAAGCCCTATTCTGTCATACTTAAGGCCTAAAAATGTGACTGAATAGTGATGTTTAGTGCTATGAACCTCTTTGGCTTTTTATACACTCTTTGTACTTTAAAGTGTCTACGGTCATGATGAAAAATTTGTTCTGCTTGTTATGTGTTCAGAGGACATGGATAGTTTTACCTTAATGTGGTCTGTCAATAACATCCTATAACATTTGCTGTATCATATTTTTCGTTTAACTGTTAGATGCAGTTTTGCTCTTAAGACAATTATATTAATGGGTTTGGGGTTTTGTAATTGAAATTTATAAAAATATGCCTAAATTTTAATAAACTGAAGGGGAGTGTTCTGAAAAAACTTCTTAGAACTTGGATCCATTTGCTAAGAGACCAAATCCAACTTAATAAAGCTACACTGGTTCCTCCAACCTCTCAAAACTGATGTGCCTCATGATATGACCTTGTCTAGAATCTTTATCAAAGCAAAGATATATTTTTCCTAATTCTATTGGTAGATCACAAGTATGTAATATGGAGGCAGCAATACATTTATGTAAATCTATAATGCCAATACTAGATACGGCGTACATAAATTATGACTTTTGTGCCTTTATATAATAAGGGAAAATACTCCAAATGTGTGTAATTCAAATTTGGGTGTATTACAGTTGCCAAACCCAGAAAGCTTGGAAAGCTCAAAAATATCAGTAGAGGGAGCCCCTACCACATTTTTTGGAAAAGGTGGTTTATAACCTTTGGTGGACAAGCCGTTTGCAATTGTTATGAAGAAACTGCCCCTTGTGATGTGCTCTTTGACTGTTTAGCAGCATATTTGAGGCAAACAACATAATAACACAAAAGGAAAATGACACAATATCCATCTGGCTTGTCATTTTTTGTGGATTATGGATGTATTGCAGGTTATAGACCCCATATAGCATCATTGCACCTCTTCTCTCTTTTTCAGCGGGATCTCACACTGAATCTTTCCAGTCACCTCAAATGTCAAGCCAAGATTGAAAAAAATCAATAATCAAAAAAAATGGTGTGACATGGTAGAATTTAATTTGTCTAAGTGAAAGAGAACAAAACAACATTTTTTCCTCTCAATATCCCATGTTTTCTTGATCAATAAGATATACTACTTGCTGGTCTCAGAGTCTAATAACTGCTTTCTAATGTTCTGAAACATCTTAAGGCTGTCATTTACTCACTTTCTCTCCTGCCTTTTCTAATAACTAAGAAAGCAGCTTGATGAGATCAAGCATCAGTGACCTTCTCTGTGCAGAGTTCCTGTGAAACTTCTCTCCTGTGGTTCGACTCCTTTGACAGAAGGGCATTCATGGTTGCTGTTACTAATGACAACTAGCAGTAGCATATGAAAAAAGCCTCTGGCATGGCTGGCAAAGGTCAGGTGGCAGCAATGTTGCATCGTTGCTGCTGCATTTGGGCATTTTCCATCCCAAACTCTATTATGTCTGAGCAGGCTCTGTGACTCAACACTGAATTGTTACTAAGACAAAGGGTAGTGGGGCTGTAGTTACCACTGAAGTGATGCATTTCACATACTGTTGAACTCAGCTGTGTGATTTTTTTACAAATTTGCCCAATATTTTTGGCTGAGGGATCTGCCCAAAATATAATCTCTTGCCTTATTTCTCAGTTAAAGATGTTGGTCATGCAAATGCCCATCTAAATGTTTTGGGGAGGAAAGCAACAGATTCTTTGTGTTTTCTTCTGTATTAAAAGAAGTTTCAGGCTTTAAAATATCTTGGGATATTCATGCTTAAACTTTATAAATATGCTTATTTTTTAATAAAATTTAAACAAGACAGTCTTAGTTCAATATATTGAGATATCTGGACACATACATAGGTGTTTAATAAGCTTTCTAGAATCGTGGACATTCCTTTTAGGTTTTAAAGCTTATGTTTCTTGATGTGTAATGCTTTCAAAGCCCCAGACTTAAGGGACTAACATGGTTAAGTGTCATTCTTAAAGTATTAAAACCCATATTTGGTTCATAGGTTGATTAAAATTGTGCTTGCCTTCATCGCTGGATTTGCTGAACATCTCATAGTTAACTGGCACACTGAAGTCTTGTGATTTATAGACTGGAGATGAACCAGAAAGAAGAGTTTAACCTGAGAGCTGATAATTTTATTTAATGGCTTAATAGATATTCAGGGATTTTTTAAAGAATCAATTGACTGAATCATCCTTAGTTTCTTTCTCCACACAGTTTGGAGTATTTCTTATGAAGTCTTTTACTTAAAAGAGAAATGTTTAAAAATAATTTTCATAGAATAATGATAATTACTGGCAAGTACTTGTTTTATTTTGTTCTTAATTATTTCCCTTGGGCAAACTGTGGAATTTTTAAAATCTGATGATAATTGTATCTCTGTTTTATTATGTTAAAAAATCATCAGAAGATTTTAAAATCTATTTAGTAATTGACAATAAAGTATTCAGTTACATGAAAAGTCTATATCTTTGAGGGAATTTTTAACTTGCTATACATATCTGTTTTTACAACTTTTCAGGACATAATACATTTCTACTTAGGTGCATAAGTTAATCCTTCCTCGTTTAAAAATTTTATTCAGCCTACTTGTGTTCCAGATACCAATGTGGCCAAGGAAATCTTTGTTATGGACTCAGTCAGAAGAGTGTGTAATGCAGAAATTTATGCAATATTTCTGCATAATAAAAATAAATCCTAAATTTATTCAAATTGAAAAAAAATTAGTGATACAATGGAAGAAATGCCACCTCATGGATTGATGCTATAGTTTGAAAACATACCATAAATACTGTATACTGCAAATACCATTGTCTTTATGATGCATATTTTACAAGTGTTAAGAACTGGTACAAAAACACCTGTAAAATTGACACTTTGTGCTGTGTCATCCAATAAAGGTGTGGCACACAAGCTATCAGTTTGTAGGTAGCACAGAGGTACAACAGTCCATGCCTTTAAAATCCCTGGGAATCCTGATTGTGAATGGCTGGCTGCAGTGCAGTGCATGGGAAACACTGCATTATAGAATCATGGAATCATCATCTTGTTCCACCCCCTGCCCTGGGCAGGGACACCTCCCACTAGCCCAGGTTGCTCCAAGACCCGTCCAACCTGGCCTTGGACACTTCCAGGAATGGGGCAGCCACAGCTTCTCTGGGCAACCTGTGCCAGGGTCTCCCCACCCTCAGCTTCTTTCTAATATCCAATCTAACCCTGCCCTGTGTCTGTTAAACCCATTCCCCTTTGTGCTGTCACTACATACTCTTCAGCACACTGTTCGAAATGTATCACTTCAGATGTACCATTTTGTTTTTAGGGAGATGTCATGGTTTGAGAGCCCCAAAAATCTAATTCCCTAGTCCAAGCCCCCCCCCACATCTCAACCCAGTGTGAGATGGGTTTCCAGACACCACACAAGACTCAAAATAAGGGGAAGGGGAATATATTACAATGACTGTACAAATAAATACTACAATACATTATATACAATCTTAACTACCTCTACCATGACATAAAAGTATTTACAATGGATCAAATCTCTTCTCCCCTACAAATAAAAGTCCAGGAGGGAAGAAGGAAAGATCCTTTTCCACTTTCAGAGCAGCATTCTCTTCAGAGTAGCAGTCTATCTCTCTCTCTCTTCCATGCAGCAGCTGTAGCTGGACTCTTGTAGGTGGATCTCCTTCCATTACACACAAGGGGGTCTCCTCTACCCACGCCCCCGAAGAGACTGGAGCCTCAATCCAGTCTTGCACAGGAGAAAAGGAGACAATTATGCTTAGATTATGGGTGTTTTTCTGCTCCCTGTAGATATATTGATGATAATCCCCTGGCCTGAGACATTTTATTTCATTCTTGAGTAAAGGCTTTCATATTTTATCAAGGCTTTTCCTGGAGCCAGCCTTAAGCACTAAAAAGAAAAATGACTGCTTGAGGTTCTACTTTAGCCTTAGCAACTTAGCCCAGAGACCCAAAGGCACTTAGGCGTTGTGACAGAGCTTTGCAAGACCTAACTTCAGGCATCTGACCACCACACCAAAACCCCTGTCACTGAACACCAAGCTAAGGCTACTTACGTGCTCTGCAGGCATAATCCTGCCCTTCAGGTGTATGCACAAAGATCAGCACAAAGAACAGACTGACAGGTGACCCGGTAGGACAATTCAAAAACAGGAGTGTTGTTCTGTTTCTTCTACTGCCTTTGGTTTTTTATATAACTGAGACACCCAAATTCAGGACACAGTCTTTTCCATCTGCCTGGTACGAGTCGTGCAGAAAGAGAGAGACATTGAGGAGTCAAATGAACCCCAAATGGAAGGATCCTCCAGTGCCAACAGAATAGGGAGCTCATATCAACCACCCCACTTTCTTAGAAGCCTCAGGTGGTTATGTATGTTCATTAAGGTGGATCTGGCCTTTGTATCCACTAGACACAAGTAGGTAACTTTATTCAGCTCAGAGTCTCTCAAGAAGGTAGACTTCTAATTCCTTAAAAAAATAACAGAGGAATGACTACCACTTTCAGGAGAAAGGTAAGAGGCAATTCCTGTCTTCTTGTCCTTCCCTCTCCTTCACAGAATTATCTATTCTTTTGGGAATTAGAGGGCCCAGTTAGGAATATAGATTCAAGTATCTGGTTTTGTGCCTGTAAATGCAATCCCCATTACAAGCCCTCTAGGAGAGTTTCTTAAATCCCAGACTACACAGCTTTGCTCACTCTTCCCATATTCAGGGCATCCCCTCTCATTCTGTTATGTGATGTAGAACTGCTCATAAATTAGGAGAGAGGGAGAGCAACCCCTCTCCTGCAGAACAGCTTATAACTCTAAAAATTGACCATTTCCCCTTTGAAGGATTCTAGGAATCTCTAGTGTTGTCCTTGAATTTAGGTTTCAGTAAATGTAAAGTCAAACTGATGTACCATATTTCTCATTAATTCAATGAAGCATCATGCACAGTGCAGCCTCCTTTGAAGTTAATTGAAGAGACTTGGCCTCCATCAACTTTGGTTTCAGTTTTGGTTTGGCAATAAATCTTCCGAGTGAGTTGTGGCTACTGTACTTCTTATTCCATTCCTATGGAAAATTCTTATTGTACCTACAAGCAGATAATAAGTACTGAAAAATGCTCATATTTTACTGACAGAGAAGATAATTTGCACATGTCACTTTTCTGTGAGTAACGTTAGAATTCTGTGGCTTTGGTTTTTTCCCAGTTCATGTCATGAAACTGGTCGTAAAACCAGACAGCAAAGTTTTAACCAGGACATACTTGCTGACAGTTTTACCATGTCTTACTAAGAACTAGAAGGTAATTGGGAGTAGTTGACATTTATTTATGATGCAGTAGTCATGTTTGGCCACTGTGATGGCCTTTGACAATTAAATGATTAGCTTGGTGCATGAAGGGACAATAGTGGATGCTGTTTGTCTTGACTTTGGCAAGGTCTTTGACACTGTAGCGTAATAGACAAAGTGTTGGAATACAGACTAGAGAAATAGGCAGTGAGGTGCACTAAAACCTGGCTGACCTGCTGGGCTCAAAGAGGCTGTGATCAGTCCACTTAGAGGCTAATCATGAGTTAAGAGCCCAGGTGTCAATATTGCCATCATTACTGTTAAACCTTTCCGTGACTGACCTGAATGAAGGGACTGAGTGCAGCCTCAGCAATTCAGACATTACACAAAACTGAGAGAACTGGTTAATACAGGTGGGTGTGCTACCATTTGGAGGGACCTAAATGATTCAGGTCAGAGAATCAACCTGACAGAAACCTTAACAAGTTTAACAAAGGGAAATGAACAAAGGAAAATTCCAAGTCCTGCCTGTAGGGAGGAAAGATCCCACATATCAACACAAACCTGATGAAAGTCAACCAAGTGGAAAGCAGCTTTCCAAGGAAGAAACTGGAGGTCCTGGTGCACAAGTTGCGCATGAGAAAGCAGTATGCCCTTCTGATGAAGAAGGTCGGCAGGCTGAAGAACATCCCCACCAGAGCAGGGAGGTGTTCTCTCTGCTCAGCACTGGTGAGACGAATTTGTAGTGCTGTTTCCAGTTGTGGATCCCCCAGTACAGACATGGACATATTGGACCAAGTGCAGTGAAAGACCACAAATATGATAATGGATCAGAGCATCTGATAAATGGTTGGGCCCAAAGTGGAGCTGGCTAAAGTCTTAAAATGCATCACAAAGCTGTTGTGCCCTTACACAGCCCTGAACACTTCGAAAGTAAAGTGTCTTATTCTGTCCCTGCAATGCCTAATCTTTGTATTAATAAAAAACATTCTCTTACTCAAAGGAGCATATCCAACTCCTTCTTCCCTTACAGATGAGGGAGAGAAAAGCACACAGTCCTTTTTGTCTGGGTTGCAAGAGTTTGCTAAGTGCAGGATTCACATTTACAAACCATGGTTTAATCTACCGTCTTCGTGATGGTCAAAGGAATCAAACAAAAGCTTCCAACTGTTGCAATACTCTTAATCCAGAAGATTTGATTATCTCTCTATTTCGTCTAAAAATCAAACTGCATTTGTCTCCTTTCCTTTTCTTAAAGGTTTTCATCTCAATTTTAAAAATGCTGCTCTGGTTTTTGTTGAAGAAAGTACGCTTAACTTAGATATTCCTCTAAATTGTGTTACTGAGTATCCAGCATATATTTTACCTCAAACTATGGCTCTACTGGTGTGAAAGCAGCACTGATTTTTGCTTTTTTTGCTATTTTTCTACCATTGCTTCTGTGGTATTGGGATCACTGCATAAACTGGTTAGAATCATCTATTAGTGTAAGATGATTATAATAGGAAGGGATGAGCACCAGTTATGTTCTCCTGCTCCTTCTCTGACACACTGACCAACCACTGCCGCTTCCCAGAAATAATCCACACTCATGCAAATGCCATGAAGATAAAAGCAAGCAAAGCAAAAACCCCAAACCAAACCAAACCAAACCAAACCCCAAAAAACAAGTCTGTGGAAAATTCCCAAGAAAAGATGTCAAAATGAAACTATTTACACCATCACAGGAGAGGGCCATAACAAATGTCTAAGTACTGCCTCCAGTTCTGGGGTCCCAGCACAGCAAGGACATGGAGCTGTTGGAGCAAAATCCGGAGGAGGTACCAAGATGAGCAGAGGGATGGAGCGGCTCTACTGGGAGGAAAGGCTGGGAGAGTTGGGATTGTTCAGCCTGAGAAGAGAAGCTTTGGGGGGACCTGATTGTGGCCTTGCAGGGCCTGAAGGGGCCTGCAAGAAAGATGGAGAGAGACTATTGACAAGGGCTGGAGTGACAGGACAGGGGGAATGGCTTCCCACTGCCAGAGGGCAGGGTTAGATGGGATACTGGGAAGGAATTCTTGGCTGTGAGGGTGTTGAGGCCCTGGCACAGGTTGCCCAGAGAAGCTGTGGCTGCCACATCCCTGGAAGTGTCCAAGACCAGGTTGAATGGGTCTCGGAGCAACCTGGGCTAGTGGAAGGTGTCCCTGCCCATGGTAGGGGGTGCAACGAGATGGGCTTTAAGGTCCCTTCCAACCCAAACCATTCTGGGATTCTATGATTCTGTTCTATGTTCAAAATTATAAGTTTATGGCCTAGCAATTGATAAAAGGGAGAAAGCATTGGAGTAGAGATCATGCCTGTGCATCTGCTGAAACAGCAAGAAAACACTTGTAGAGTCAGAGTATGATCGAACCATTGCAATTTTTAATTTATCTCTCAGTCCAGGAAGTACCTAATGTACAGAATCACATTCACTCACCTCTAAACAGATAGATTATCACCTTCTGGAATAGGTGAAACTACACAGAGCTTTATAAAGACTCATGGGAAAACACTACAGTTATCCAGAAGGAACAGGAACTAGCTCAATATTGGCTCCACAAGACAGAATAAAAAGATTGTTACTGGCTGATTAGGGAAAATATTGAAAGATACAACAGCTATTACTAATCCCCTCAATAGAAGGGATTTATTAGATTTTTAGTAATAAAGGGCATAAGTGAAAGATTCTCAGGTATTTTGAGTAATCAAAATTGCTTTTTTTCTGTGTGGGTTAAGGCAAGAGGTGACATGAAACTCATTTCAACCATTTCTGATTTTGCTGCTTTGAAATTCTATAATTAAAGGTAATTTAATAAGGGTTTATATGCATTGATAAATGACTGTACATTTTAATTTCTAGGTGATAAGGATCATGGAAAGGCTGATTAGCAATTTTCAGCCTAGAGAGAGGCACTGCATCTACCAGGGATGTGACCGTGATGACCATGTTACACCTGCTTTCCCCTACTTCATGCTGTGCCTTAGTTTACCCATTTTATTCAGTGTGCCAGTATCAGCCTTCCAATTTTCGCTATTGCTTCATACCAGTAGATAAGCTGTTGAAACAGCAAATACAGCTCTGCTGTGGAAACATCCTGGGCGTCCGAGTCTCATAGTACACCCTTATACACAGTTTAAATACACCTGTATTCTCAGACTTGTGCAACCCACAAATGTTTCCATGAGGAACAATTATAAATAATAAGAGAAGATGGATCATGTATGTCACTGCGGTGCTGATGGATTTGGGAATGATTGGTTGCCATAGTGATGACTTGGCCATGCTGGGAGAGGTTACTCAGAGAATAGGGAAGGTTGTGTTTTGCATGTACAGTCAACTTAATTAATCTTGACATCGTGAGGGACAGACCAAGAGTCCCTTGAAAGAACTTTTTCTGTGAGGCATTTCTTATATCCTTGAACACTGGAGTCAGAAGGCAGTTGTGCTAAAATGTTTTCTCTTTTTTTGTACATTTTTACTTAACAAGAGGTTAAAGTTTTCCATCTCAAATCCTACATTTAGACTTAAAATCATTGAAGCAAATGGTTTTTTTATCATATAATTCTCACTTTAACAGTTTGTACTGGTCGAATAGTTTTTTAGTATGTTTTAGCTAATGATTTAAGAAACACTTTAAAAACTGAATACTATTTTCCATGTATAGCTACAGACAGGGCAAGTGTTTTGCTTTGCTATCTAAATATGTAAGTATAGAAAAATAGAACATATAAATTATACAGAATATGGAACAACAGAATATGTAGGTTTAAAAAAATAGAAGACAAATTAAGAATGCAATTAAAAATCCTTATTTCATGCATCTATGCATCCATTGGTCAACTATTTTTATTTTCATTCACAAAGATCCTACTACAAATGAAAATATTACAAATTATTCTTATTTATTTTTATCATGCATTCATGCAGTTCAGTATTCAAAGGCCATCTTTTGTTAAAAAGATGAATGTAGAACCTGATGGAATGTTCAAAATACTTTTGAGCATGAGGTATATTTTTGATATAGACCAGATATAAAAAAGAGAGACATTTTGGCCATTGAAAACTTGGCCAAACATGCTAACACTTCTTAAAGCAAGATTGCTTATGCTTTTTAAGAGCTCATGAACATATATAACCACTAAAACTATACTCATATCAGTAACAGATTATACCAATTGCTATTAATATACCTTGAATGACCACCTGACATGCAAACTTTACATATCTTAAAATCTGTGCATGTATTGCACAAAATTCAATCTGAAGAACAATACAAAATTCTGTCAATGCTCTCCACGCCTGACCAAATGGAATTAAAAGGTCTATATCCATTTTAAGGCCCAAATGAAAGCATGCTTGCAACTTTAGCTTCGGAATTAGTATTTGTTTCACCAGTTCATTTGCAACTATAATTAAAGGAAAGAGGTACTTTCGTCGCTTTAGTAAAATAGTTCTACCCTTCAGAAAAACAACAGAAATACTCTCTGCACTCATTTGTACGACACATAAGGTTGCATGTTGCTTAGAGTCTGTCCTTCAGCTGTCTATTAATTAACTCAAGAAAAACATATTTCCTTCAAAATATACTCAACAATTTTCTAAGAGAGATCTGAATGAAAACTGTCCATATGAGAGCATGTGAGGGTTTAGTGGAAAACCCAACAATGAGCATATGATTTTTCCCCTTAGCTTTTAGAACTGGGAAAAGAAGAGCAAAAGCACTGTAAACCTTGCTTGTTGTATGGGGCTTAGAGCAACCTGGTCTTGTGGAAGGTGTCCCTGCCCATGTCAGAGGGGTGGAATGAGGTGTCCTTTAAGTTGCCTTCCAACCCAAACCATTCTATGAGTCTAAGCTACTAGTTTAGTGCAATTTGTAGTAAGGTCCATGGTTTACCAATATGGTAATCCTTTCTGGAAGCCATACCTCAACTTTTCTGCTTCCTGAATCACAGAAAATATGTGAACCATGAAACATTCATGAAAGGCACTTCCTTTTCATGTATATCTAGTTTTCATATCTGGAGCACTTAAATTGGATACATGGGGTTAATTGTATTTTAGTTTTTAATATCCACTAACATATTCTCTTCAGTTTTCCTTCTATAGAAACAAATAAAATGAGTTAAAATTACTGATAAAACTCTAAAGACATATAAAAATATCTTTAACTCTGACCCTTAGCTAGAAATTGTTTTGGGTGGATTCCTCCATCAAAATTTACAACCTGTGATTTTTATACATAAAATGAGTGAGAAGGGAAATAAGGTAAAGATAAGAAAGTCAAATAAAGGACCGCTTGAGAAACTTAATTTCACTTCAAGATAATTGTATCATCTACATCTTAGAAACAGTAATTTGGCCTGTCTACGTACAGGAAATGCAGCAACAATAATGAAATGAGATGTAAAGATGAGATTTTGAAAGCTTGTAACTTTAATGCAAAGACTTTTTTTTTTTTGGTAGAAGTGCTGAATCCTATTCTGTTACATCTGCTCTGCCTAATCCTCAGATAAATCTCTTCTACCAGCAGCTCCTCTCAATCCCATACTGTTTGTAAGGACAACTTGGTTTAAAGGGGCATGTAGCACTTAGAACAGTCTGACTGACTGTTCTAACATTGTATTAGCAGCCAAATGGGACCAACTTCTCACTTCCTCTGAAGCTCAGAAGATTCATAAGCTTTAACTGAATGTTTTCATTACAAACCACTTACAAAGTGTTTCTATGTAATTACTGAAAATACCGCATTTTCAAAAAAAAACCCAGACAAAAACCCATCTGTGGACTTGAAACTTCTTTAATAAACATTATGAAAATGTCTTATGATAACTGGAAACCCAGAAGTGAATTTAGGAGCGAGGGTTATTCCAACTGCCTGATTTTTGTTACAACTTCTAAAGGAAGAACCTTGACATCCAGGAAGGGTCCAAGGGTTAGAAAAATGTAGAAGAAAATGCAGTTTTGGCAGATGATGGGAAGGGACCAAGGATTTGAAAGGGACTTGCTTTTAAAGTAACCTCACAGTTCCAAACTGAAACCTGAGAATGCAGTTGGGTGGTTGGGAACCAATTCCAAGGCAAGCAATTGTTCCTGGTTACTCACTGTGGTGTAGAGATTCTTGTCTGGAATTCAAAGTTTTTAAGTAATTTAACATCTGCAAACACATAAACAAATAACTAAAGGAAATTAATAAATGCATCTATATCCTGTGATATATTCTAGATAAACCTAGAAAGGGAAATACCTTTTATCTCCCTGTATTCCTATGGAATATGAACTGCTCCTGCACATCCACACATGGAGTTAGATTTTACAAGGTTTCAGTCAAACTTATAGCTGTATATGTGTAGTGATCCTGAATGTAAATATACTGTCATTTATCAAACTGTGGGTGTTTACCTGATGTTTTTCCTATTTATTTTTCCTAATTAGTTTTAGATATTCCTCATTTGGAACAGGATATTCTTGAAGCCTAAATGTAATGCATCAACTCCCATTAGAGTAAAAGGAATAAAGGCTACTCAAAAAAGAGTGATTGACTATATGGAGGATTAGATCCATTATATGGATATCTATTACATAGATATATGGAGGGAATAGATTCATTATATCGGGGGAGGGGGAAATTATGTACAAATGCACATGTTATTTGGACAATAATTCTTTTTAACTTTTTACATGATGATGACTCCTCCCCTATTATCTGGCTTGCCTATTCAAAACAAATATCCAGGAATCAAATATCTGGAGACTTGAAGTAAGTGTCACTGCCAGAGTACGCTAATAAGATAGGCTAAAGAAGGTTGATCTTAGCTCTAACTGGACTCAGAATGAAGCTTTTCATTTTTTTTTTCCCTTTAAAAATCTCTCTGCCTAATTCTAATTCCAAGCTGCCCAAGCAACAATTACCAGAAAGTTACACTGAATGGGTAACTGCTGGTTTAACCGTGCATCATTACTCTGCTAAAATTACAGTTTGGGAAGTGTCAGTTACTGATACAGCTTGACTAGGGAAATAACTTGGTCTCATTTAAAACCTGAAGGAAAGGAAATTTCATTTCTGTTTCTTATTCATAGAAATTGTTTGAAACTCCATGCCTGGGAAGCATTTTCAGATATAATCATCTAAGAATTACTTATTTCTTCAGGATTACCTGAGACTTAAACCATTGGCATAGCTTTTATGCAGGGCTGGTGCTTATCCTGGTGCAGGAAGCAGTATGCACTGAGTATTTCTAATCTTCAATCTAAACGATTTGGTATTGAAAGTTAAAGGATTATACTTAGGTATTAAGAGCTTCACTTTGTCCTTAGTAGCCAAAGTTGTGAGAACATTTTCTTTGTTTTACATCTGTTTCTTGGGCTTTGATTGTGTTCTTTTCATGAGGTTAGATAGTATGGTTGAAATGATGGAATGGTTTGTGTGATGGTTTCACTCAGGTCTTCCTGGAGACCAGCTTTTAACCAGGAAGGAACTAGGAAAGTGATCATGGAAGTATTCCATGCTATTCCTTTATGTAACTTGAGGTATAAATAAAGCCAGCAGGAGGGACCTCGCGCTCTTCCTTTCCAGCGAGGTTCGAGAACGGTGGGTCCCTGTCTCGGTCTGGCTTATCTGGAGCTGAGGCCTACAGTGACTGCTGTTATCTGCCACGTGTGAGGGGAGAGCGCTGGGCCGTGTCCAGCCATCCTGCTTGTTCAAAAGGAAGTGGTGAGATTTTGCTAATTTACCTTCAGTTGGCTGGTTGACTTGTTTGGTCTTTGTCCCTTTTTGTCCTTTTCCCTTCTCCCTCCCCCTCTCCCCTTTTGGGGAGCTATTTAGGATTCCTGGAGTTGTAGTATATAATATTCTCATTGTATATATCTGTCTCATATGTAAAATATATATATATTTTTTGCTATAGCTTTGGCTGCTTAAGTCGGTTTTTTTTTCTTCCCTCTCTGGGAAGCAGGTCCTTGTTGTCGAGTTTCAGGGACTTGGTGGGAAGCCAGCTTGAAACTTGTACAGTTTGTTATGATCAAAGAAGCCATTTCTCTACTTTTGCATCTTTTTCTCTCTGCCCCAGGTCCTTGCCATACACACTCATCTCTCTTCTGCTCAACTTAGTGGTGTGGAGCGTTGACCCCCAGTCAGGGACTAAGCACCACAGACCCAGGTAGTCACTCCCCCTCCTCAGCAGGATGGGGAAGAACAGTACGAAGAGAGAAGTGCCTCTGACTAGTGATTTGAATCACCTCCCTGTGAAGTTAGACAAGCACGGTCAGAGTAATGGCTGAAAAACCAGGCAGGAAAAGGGTTTGCTTAAGGCATCAGCTCAGCAGTGTTATGCCCTTCCACCCTTAGGTCAGGTTTTAGTTACTTGAGTTTCTTGTCCTCATAGTACCTGTTAATCCTGTTAGCCTTTGGTAGAATTTAATCACTGAGACTTGGGTTTAACTAAAGGATGACAGCTACTCACCCTATGTCCTAGCATGTCCTTCGTATATATGATATCACAGCCTGGTCCAACAGAATTCACACAAAGAATTAATCATTAAATCCTATGCTTCATTACAATTAAATATATGTAACCATCAGGAATGTATCATGTAAACAATTGTGCCACTTAAAATCATGCCAAGTAAAAAGCAGATGCACCTATTACATAATCAATGTTAAATTCATCTCATATGATTTCAAGTGATTCAAAATCTCAAGACAACTCATCGAAGATTCTGCAAATCCGTAATCAATTATGTTTACACTTAATTAAAGTTGTATCTGACCGGTAAAGGGTCTCAAAACAACCCCTTTTTTTGCGTATTGTGTTTGCCTTTACTGCACAAAACAAGGTACATAAACACTTCCAAAATAAGTTTTCTCATTGAGAACAATGATTAACTTCACATGAGCGGAGTTCAGCTCATCCTTGCTCAGCTAACCATTAAATTCAATCTCCTGGTGCCCTGGGGAATGAAGCACAGAAAAGGAGAATGCAAGCCTGGAAGGCAGAGTACTTCAAAAAGGAGGGATATGCATTGAAGTGTCAGGTCGTCTGTTGTGATTTCATGTAATAAGTTCACTAGAGCATCGATTGGTTATCAATCTGAATTCATCACATTATATTCTTCATGCTGTTCAGAATAGAGGTCCCATTAAAAGAAAAAAAACAACAAACTGAAGATTGATTTAAATTCATTCTGTTTCTTCAAGGTGCATTAATACAGCCTCAGAGATCCACTGTTGGTCTTATTTTCTTATTACAATAGAATTTGTCAGCAAAACTTAGACCAGACCATGCTTGATTGCTCACTGACTCAAACCATTACGGCTGTGCACATACGGCTTCATGCTTTGAGGAATTCCTGCTGACTTCGTGAGGAATGATGTGTCCCTGAAAATGGACACAGTTGAGGCAAGACCCAGTAAAGCAGTTTGAAGTACACACATATATGATGCTGAAAATGCCAGTTCAGTGAATCCCTCAGTGTGTGAGTTCTTAAGCTCCATTCACTTCTCACAGTTTGACTTTAAAGTACCTTGGGTGACCAGACTTCCACTCCTGTTTGCACATAGAGTTTCTCTCAAACTCCAACAGTGCATATACATCATGTCAGAACTCATCCCTGAGCTCAGAATGGGAACCAGAAACATGGTAAAGCTTCACAAGATAATTGAGCTGGAGACAAATTCTAAAAATGCCATACAAATGCAATTGAATAGAGTATTTTGTCAGAACTGTTTACATTTATAAATACAGCATGAAAAGCACATGATATTCCTTTTTTTATTATCATCTCAATTATTAAAAGTCATGTTATACTCCATAAAGTTGCCTTAAATAGTTTGGCTATATGCTATCTGTTTTCCACACAACTGTGCCTATACTTTTTATATTAGGTATTTGAGTAAAAAAATGAATATATATGAAATTCATAGATGAATTCAGTCCTCCAAAGTAACCAGCTTTGCCTTGTTTAATGTAGTTAATACTCCCAGTCTATCTGAACTAAGACTCACTTTAAATGTAAGAAGAACTTCAGCAAGTTTCTGCCTTCAGAACCACTGTGTGGAATGTAACATGTTCATCAGAATTTCATCTATGAATAAATTTACATACCTTGCAATACATACATCTACCCAAATATTCTCTTCAAGCTTTATTTAACCTTAGGTTCTTCTAGAAATGCATGAACCGGCTACATATCACCATTTAACCTCTGTTCACTTATCACTTCACAATACTACAGTAAAATAACTTGCTGATTCAAAGTAGGATTCTCTTTGCTTTGTGAAAGAGAAAGAAGATGTATTTCTCACTGCTTTTTATTTACCTCTATTCAAAGTGTAATAAGTAGTGCATCTTCGATCATACTCTGACTCTACAAGTGTTTTCTTGCTGTTTTGGCAGATGCACAGGGCCTCAACACCCTCACAGCCAAGAATTCCTTCCCAGTATCCCATCTAACCCTGCCCTCTGGCAGTGGGAAGCCATTCCCCCTGTCCTGTCACTCCAGCCCTTGTCAATAGTCTCTCTCCATCTTTCTTGCAGGCCCCTTCAGGCCCTGCAAGGCCACAATCAGGTCCCCCCAAAGCTTCTCTTCTCAGGCTGAACAATCCCAACTCTCCCAGCCTTTCCTCCCAGTAGAGCCGCTCCATCCCTCTGCTCATCTTGGTACCTCCTCCGGATTTTGCTCCAACAGCTCCATGTCCTTGCTGTGCTGGGACCCCAGAACTGGAGGCAGTACTTAGACATTTGTTATGGCCCTCTCCTGTGATGGTGTAAATAGTTTCATTTTGACATCTTTTCTTGGGAATTTTCCACAGACTTGTTTTTTGGGGTTTGGTTTGGTTTGGTTTGGTTTGGGGTTTTTGCTTTGCTTGCTTTTATCTTCATGGCATTTGCATGAGTGTGGATTATTTCTGGGAAGCGGCAGTGGTTGGTCAGTGTGTCAGAGAAGGAGCAGGAGAACATAACTGGTGCTCATCCCTTCCTATTATAATCATCTTACACTAATAGATGATTCTAACCAGTTTATGCAGTGATCCCAATACCACAGAAGCAATGGTAGAAAAATAGCAAAAAAAGCAAAAATCAGTGCTGCTTTCACACCAGTAGAGCCATAGTTTGAGGTAAAATATATGCTGGATACTCAGTAACACAATTTAGAGGAATATCTAAGTTAAGCGTACTTTCTTCAACAAAAACCAGAGCAGCATTTTTAAAATTGAGATGAAAACCTTTAAGAAAAGGAAAGGAGACAAATGCAGTTTGATTTTTAGACGAAATAGAGAGATAATCAAATCTTCTGGATTAAGAGTATTGCAACAGTTGGAAGCTTTTGTTTGATTCCTTTGACCATCACAAAGACGGTAGATTAAACCATGGTTTGTAAATGTGAATCCTGCACTTAGCAAACTCTTGCAACCCAACAAAAGGACTGTTGCTTTCTCTCCCTCATCTGTAAGGGAAGAAGGAGTTGGATATGCTCCTTTGAGTAAGAGAATGTTTTTTATTAATCAAAAGATTAGGCATTGCAGGGACAGAATAAGACGCTTTACTTTTGAAGTGTTCAGGGCTGTGTAAGGGCACAACAGCTTTGTGATGCATTTTAAGACTTTAGCCAGCTCCACTTTGGACCCAACCAGAGAACTCTGAATTGTGTCTGTACTATCTTATGTTTTATCATGTGTACATGGCAAGCTCTTCTTTACTGTACATGGGACAAGGTGTACTGTACCTGTACAACTCGAAGAACTGATTTTGCCCCTGTCATCTCACGTTACAAGAGATTATATGAACCCGTTTTAAGGTTATAAACTCAGATTGTGCAAACTATGTTAATCTGACAGACCTCAATGAGTGTAGTGGTTTGAACCAGGTTTTCCCTCTGAAGCTAAGAAAATGGTAAACCCCAGGGGGTGGTGACCCTGGAAGTTTTGAAGTTTTGTCCAAGCATGCTCCTGCGAAATGTAAACATACCACAAGCAAACGGAAGAGAAGGTTAGTTGTAGTTTGGTTGTAGAAGTGGTAGCCATGTTGTGAAAGACATGAGTAGTGAGGGCAGGAGCTCTCTGGGAGCCTCTGCCCCCCCCCCCAGCCCCAGTTGGGGGCTACAGAGACTTGGAACAGTGTTAAACTGGACTATGTGTCTGTAGCTGTGAGCTGGGAGATGTTTCTTCACTGTGAGCAGCAGCAGCAGCAGCAGTGGCAGAAGCAACACTGGCCGGAGAAGGTGGCAGAGAGCCAGGAGAGATAAGACCAAGCAGCAACAAAGGCATGCAGCACCAGAGAAAGAACTCCTGCAAGGAGAGAGAGGGAGAGAGACAGAGAGAGAGAGAGACAGCAGAGAGACAGAGTTTTGGGGGTAAGAACTGAACCAGACCCCCCAAACTCCTTGGAGACCCCTCACGTCCTAGAAGGGAGGGGTGAAGTGCGACATGCACTGCAGAGAGGAGCTGAGAAGCTCAGAGCGTCCTGGGAAGCTGGACCGGGATGGAGAGGAATGCAGAGGGGGGTGACCTTGGCCTTCCCCCCCCCCTTGCCACTGCTGCCAAGGTGGCAGCCTGAAACAGAGCACAGGAGCTCTGGTAGAACTCTTGAGGCAAAGGCTTTCAACTGAATGCTGCCCAAGATGTTCTGACTCAGGGGTGAACCCCCCTGAGGAAGGGACTTTCACGAAGATGCCCCTGCATTTCGTGATATGCCTGTGGTGAAGCGAGTTTAGTCCCTGCTGGCAGTCCACAGGTGAGGCCTTCGCTTGGAGTCGAAGGAGAGCCAAGAGGGGTGAAAGGAGACCCCCTTGTGTCTTGAAGACCCTTCGTTTGGAGACGACGGGCCAAGGGGCTTGGAGATCCCCTTGTGTGTATTGAAAAGAAATCCAGCTATCAGCTGCTGCATGTGAAGAAGACAGATGACTGCTACCTTAGAAGATACTGCTGCTCAGAGTAGTAGACTAGAAGGGATCTGTCCTTCTTCCCTCCTGGACTTTTATTTGGAGGGGAGAAGAGATCTGGCCCATTGTAAATACTTATGTCATGGTAGAGATAGTTGAGATCGTGTGTATAATGTATTATAATATTTATTTATTTGCACAGTCATTGTAATATATTCCCTTTCCCCATTTTGAGTCTTGTGTGTTTGTCTGGAAAACCCATCTCACATTGGATTGAGATGTGACAGGGGGCTAGGACTAGGGAATTAGAATTTTGGGGATCTCAAACCATGACACTGAGTTTGGTCAATGACTTGCTCTGGGACATTGTGTTAGTGGCTCAGACTGATTGCGTTCTTCAGGAAAAATAAAAAGGACTGTTTACCTGTACATCCAGAAATATATAATGCAAGAGAAAGAGCTGTAAGGAAAATGATAAAATTTCCTAGTATGCCTGATAAATGCAAAAACCTTTTATCAAAAGGGGGAAAACAACCTGTTCGCTGAAGTGTCCATGTGGTTTTATTAATTTGTTTTTATTAGTATCCTTGCTCTGAGGAGCTTCTGAGAACCCATTCAGTTTGTCTTCTTCCCTAGGCTACGCCCTTTGAAATTTCATGTTCCCTTTTATCCTGGACTCATAGAGGGGAGAATAAATCCATCTTTTGTGTGTGTGAGAGCAGGTAAGCTTTCAGAGCTCTTTGGCTTCTTCAGGTGGCTTTATCACTCCTGATCTCTTCTAATTTAGTTGCTTACGTAAAGTAAACCTGTATAAAACAGGTGACCTGTTGTGCATATGAAATTCATAAACAAAATATATAGAGTGCCCTTTTTCCTTTACAGGATAAACTGGAGAGTACAACCTAATAATTTCCTGGAATGTACTTAAGTTGCAAGGTGTTTGCTCCCATAAAAGCTTCCTGTGAGATTATATGCTTGGTAGGATTGCTTGAAAGGTGATGAATTTGAATGAACAGGACAAAGTTGGAATAGATTACATTAACAGTGCCTATAGAGTGCTTCAAAGGGTCAAATGTGTTGAATTCAGTTGCTATGGGACCAAATTCTGTATATCTAACAGATGATATAATTATTTCATCAATGAATTAAGCACTTATAAATGAACAAATGTTTAATCACTGCACAGAAGGAAAAGAACATCTTCTTTTATACAGATGAGGAACTTACCAAAATAAAGAAAGAAGAAATAGCAGGAAACTGTAAGGTAAAGGCAAAGTTTCATTTTTTTTTGTAAGAATCAGTAGCCACCTGTATGTATGATGAGGAAACAATATAAATGCAATGCATAAATCACTGTGGCAAAAATGGGGTTAGCACACCTGAAAATGGCTGGATTCTGGGCAGGATACAGGAAGAGAATTGTATTATAGTCTATTACGGCTGATAAAATATATTTAGAAAATTAGCAAAAAATGTTTTTAATTTTTTTTCCACTTTCATGTATTCTTCTGTTAAGTCCTTCTGTCTGCACAGAGCTTTACTCACAAAATCATCACGTCACCATTTCTAGTTGATTAGGCCTACACATCAAAGATTTCTTTTAGACCAGAAACTTCCTCAATTATTTAAATATTTTCACTCAGGCTTCCTATTTTTGTTTTTCTTTCCTAGTCAGCATTTACTCTGTTTAGATGTTTCTCTTTTCCTTCTGTTCTTCAGTTTCTATTTTACCTGTGGCCTACATCTCTCTGTGGGCTCATGGAGTCCCATCACAACTGTTATGCTGAGGGCTCACTGCGAGGGTTTTTTTTACTTGAAACCATGTGCCTACAACAGCATTTCAAATCTAGCACATTTTGGGGTTCAGCAAGAATCTCATCTAGGATAAAATTCAGATAAATTTCACAAAGGTGCAGTCTGAGCACTTTCTGTGAATGTGTAGTCTGGTTCTGCCAGAGCTCATTGGTATGTTCAGGTGTTGGGGATGCTATTTAATTACTTCCGTGAAGTTTCCCTAGTTCCTTCCATCCCATTCTGCTATCACTTCTAACAAGTGACGGCCTTCCTGGGAAGTTAACTGATCAGATTAATGGTGACAGAGGGTGTTTTTTAAACACTTGGTATAAAATGAGATACTTTACTTATGGATTCTTAAGTGGACCATGTTATAAGTTTAAATGATTTTTAAAAGTGTGTTATAGGTTTGAAAAGCTATGTTGGAATTTTTACCCCGTGTCGGTCGCCCCCCCATCTGTTCTCCCGGGGTGGGGGAGGCCGGAGCGGGGCCGCCCAGTGGGCAGCGCGGGCAGGGCGGGAGGTTCCCTTTGAAAGTTGACCAGCGCCCGCCTCGGAAGCCCCTTTGTCTGAAGGCTTCGTTTGTCCACGGACCGCCAGAGCGGGAGCCGCTTTCGGCTTTGGCCGCCTCCTCCTTTTCACTGAGGGGAGGGGTTTTTTTTTAATATTTCCCCACCAGACACGACAGAGAGAGGGAGAGACCAACCCATCTCGGAGAGAGGTATCCTGCCCTCGGGCCTCAGGCGGCATTATCGGAGCTGCCTGCCCTGACCTGTGGCTGTGGGCAAAGGGCTCTCAGTGCTGGCTGCGAAGCCACCGTTTGCAGGGAGGTAACTTGTTTTATCTCTTTATAGGGGCCCAATTAAGTTTTACGATTTGTTTTTCTTTTCTCTCCAGGTCATATTGACCTTACACTGTTTTCTCTTAATTAGCCCGAATCATTTTCTCAGTTTATCACATTATACAATGAACAGTTGCCCTTGCTCTGTGTTAAAGCATTTCGTGAGTTTCATGGAATTCAGGGATCTTCCACAGAACAATCCCATTCAGGCCATAAACAGGGCAATGACAGTATGTCCTGAAAGATGAGAAAAATGAACATTTTCTAAATTTTACTTAGGTAAAAACAGTATTATCCACTGACAATATTATCCAGTTCCATTATGTATTATTCAAGGGGGTTTGCGTCATGGGCTCTATAGCACTTAGACAATATGGGTCTGTGTATCGGGACGAAGTTGGGATGTTATTTTTTGGTCTGTGTTTGGCCATAGCCACCTGCAGTAGTTTATGCTTTCTCCTACCAAGTCTTCTGATAAAGCAGTGAACTTGGCCTTGGAGGGAGAACTTCTGTGTAAACTGTTTTAATTGGTCTGTTGTGATTGGTCAATTGCTCGTCAGGGGCAGTTGGAGGACAAAGTGATGAGGAAGGTGATGAAGGCATCCCCCAGCCTCAATTGGAAAGACCCCCCCCAATTCACTGCACCTGCGTGGGGGAATTTCCAAAGTGCTCATGCATGCGCAGGAGGGGTGCACTTACATAACCAAGGGGGTGGGATTGAGAGCCCCTGACGGGGCGGTGCTGGCCACACGTCCCCGGGGCAGGTGCTCTCAAAAAACTTTATAAAGGCAGAGACGCTTCTCGGGGGGTCGGCCGGCTCTTCACGATGGACCAAGTTGCTTTTAGCGGGGACGCCTGCTTGAAGTGGGAGCCTGCCACCCCTCCGGAACACGCAGCTGCTGCAGAGGGACTTCATTATTGGTTAGGATGGGTATGACTTGCTTACAGGTGACACCTGGGTGAGTATGGGGGGGGGGGGAACCTTCTTCCTAGGGTCTTTTATGCGCTTTTTCCTCCACCCTAATCCTTTTCCCTCAGGTGCCTGTTGTTTTTCCCCCCTTTTTCCCTGTTTGCCACTTTTCCCAATAAATAGCTATTTTTTGCCAACTAGCAACGGTGTTTGGTTTCTTCACGTTCTAGTATCCTTCGAACCTGTTTTCCCCTGTTTTAGTACCTTCCCGTCCCTGTTACAGTCTGTTATCAGTATCTGCTCATAATCAAGTTTGCAGTGACACCAGCTTGGTTGGAACAGTCCCCCAAGGTAGAACAACCCTTCAGTGTATCTCAGAAGGGCTGGAGGAATGGTCTGGCCTCCTGTTGTCCCTTCGACCTGAATTGTTCTGTGACCCTGTGATTCTGTGTCTCTGTAGTGCTTGTCTGTGTTATAAGTAATTAAAGAATAAAAATTTGCAGATCAAATAAAGATGGGTTAATAATGTTATAATGTTATGTTTAGTGCTTTGTCAAGTCACAGGTTTAAAGGTTATGTAATAGCTAACCACAAGTTCTGTCAAGCTGCAGACTAACAAAACCACAATGCAGTGATGAATTGTCATGTTATCTCTTGTTGTTTTAAAAAGTGCTTGTTCTAAGTATATTTGTAGAGAGCAGAACGGAGAAAGCAGGGAGGAGGGGTCGACCACGAGGATCAAATTGAGAAACCGTTACTTACAGTGGAAAATTCCAGCATCACGGCCAATGGAGACTATGGACTATTGGACTATTGACTGATGCCCCTCAGCAACAGGATAAGCCCGCGAAAAGAGGAATCAAACGGAGACTAGCCCGCGAAAGGGGAACCAAACAGGACTTAGCCCGCGAAACCAGGGCCAATGAACAGATGGCACGATATCAGGGGGGAGGTGGTTGTAGAAGGGTATAAAGGATACTGCTTTGCTGTTCCCCTTTGCGGACCGTGGCAGGAACAAGGGGTTTCCTCTGGTCGCCCGGCTAGCCATTTTGCTTATTTGCTTTCAATAAATTCTTTTAAATTTTCCAACCGCAATTTCTCTAGTCCATTGACTATAACATCTGTACAACCTCTAAGTCTGGTAGGATTTTCAGAAAACCTAGGATGAGATGATACTGTCACTCATCATTAACAGATGAAGGCAGAAGGCACTCTAAGACTAAAGTCAGCCGGTCAGTTTTGGAAGTCTAAATTGAAATGCCACTGTTTTAGCCCATAATATCTTTTCATATAATTTTTTTTCAGTGACTTCCATTGCATTTGGTTGCAGTTGTAAGGACTCTAATTTGACTTCTAGTCTGTGAGAAGCAACTAACAATCCTCTGGAAAAGTCAATGTAGGACTTGCGTGGCACAGGCAACTTAGATCTGTCAGATGACATTCAGTTTCTGTAGCCTTCATATACGCTGTAAAACAACCTTTCTAATTCTTCCTGCCTTATTAATTATTAATTTTTCGCCTCCTACAACAAGTGAAGCACACATCCTACGAAAAACATCCTTCAGTGCATTTTAATTAAGCAAGTCAACAAAATATGTCATGAGTCCTGGGGGGAAAACAATGGGACAAATATGCACTGTAGTGTGTTACAATCCTAAATGTAAATCACTTCCTAGCTATTGGTTGCACAGATTTTAATGATAGCATTTGTGGTATGTGTTAGTAGCACTGGAATAGGGATTTTCAATGTTTGTATTCCTATATTTAAGAAAAATGAGCTGGAATGTGACCACATATGGATTCCCAGGGGTATTATCAGTGAGATAACATTTTTGATTCACTAGGACCATGCTGTCCATGGAAGAATCAGCAAGTCCTGAGCAACCAGCACAATAAGATGTCACTGCTGTGGTGTGTGACTCTGGGAATAAGTTTCACAGATAGCAAAGTGAAAGTAATTAATGGATTTTTTTTCCAGGCTCTGGAATTGAAAATTTTTATTAACAAATTAAGGTGAACATTGTGTTGTTGCTGATTTATCTTCCTATCTTATGTTTCATATCCTTTAATCTGCTATTATTGTATTTTCTCTGCCCTTGCATCTCTCTCCCCTTCTGATTACCCTACACAAAGTGCCTAATTCTCTTTACATTTTTATATTATACTTACAGACTTTCTCCAAGTCATTTCCACCTAGCTTTTCATCTGCCATATTTCTCTACCATAGTCCTTTTCCTCAACAGCATTTAATTCCTAATTACTATTTCCCATTTCCAGACTTTTGGATCCTCTCTTGTGCCTTTTAATACATCATCCCTAATATGCTGTACAGATTTCCTTGCAGAAGTATTCCAGTCTTCATTTGTCTTTGTTCCAAGTCCTTGCTTCTCTCCACAACCCATTTCAAAGAGCTTTGTGCCATTTTTTACTGTTCCATACATGACATACTTGGCTCCATACCTTTAATACTTATGATACTTTGATATTAACCCTCCATATTTCTTTTTTTTTTTTCTTGCTGGGAGAGATGAAAAGCATGTTGCTTCTCCTTAGTTAAGATAACCAACTTGATCCACAGTTATCCAGAGTCACAATCTTTGAATTCTTAAAGAAATTTAGGTTTGAAGAACTAGTAATTATCTGTTGAGCATAGGCAAGCTGCAATTTTCAAAGGCTAGAACTGTCAAGCTTCAATGACTTTCTAGAGGATGGCAAAAAGTCCACCCTTGACATGCACAGCAACCTCTGCCAAATTTCAAAATTATAAATGACACAAATGATGGAAGAAAAGGTCATCATAAGTTTTTTAACAAGGGGAAAAGTTATTTTCCTTACTCTTATTTTCAGAAACTGATGAACTAATTTTGATAGAGATTTTTCAAAGAAGAAAGTGGAGTATTTCAGCCCAGACCAAGTAGTACTATAACCAAGGCAAACTGTTAGTAGGAATGTTGGGCAATTTACTCATACTGTGGCTAAAATTCTCCCTACTTCCGTAAGCAAACATCCACTGGGATCAGCCATTATTCCTATAGGATTATAGGATTATGGCTATAAAAATAATATCTCTTTAGGAAAACATTTAACCTTTTTCTGTATATCATTTTTCATTTAATCTAGATGAAATTATGCTACCGTGTGACACTGTTAAGCTATTTGTTTTAGCCAACTGATTACCTTAAAAGAATTTTATCTTCCTCAAAACCATGCTTTCAAAATATATCATTTTTCACAAAACCAAGTAGCTGTTAAAGAAGTAACTTTGAATTTAATCCAGTATTATATACCAAGTGTGTCACTTTCATGCTGTCATAATATTAATGAAAGAGGTGTTCAAAGAATTCTGTTGAGGACAAACCTTTATAAATGTGAATTTAACTGTTCTTCTATAGAAGAATCACAAAGTAATTTGTAATTTAAAGAGCTTCCTAAATTCAAGAAAAGTTTCAGAAGCAGGAATCCTAACCCACAAATCAGATGCTATTTCTGAACTGTAATTCAGGTTATGTGTTTCAAAAAGGGAAATTTTCCAATGTGAACAAGAAGGGGAATTGTCTTTTATCTCAGGACAAGATAGGTCTCTGATTCAATAAATAATGGCTAGAGAAGTTCAAAGTCTTCTTCTGTTTGTCCAGGTGAAAAAATTAATGGGCAGATTGATTTTCAGTTAGCAAGTGGCACTGATGAGGAGTAACCCAGACTTTGATGCTGATTAGCATAACAAAGGGAAAATACAGATGATACTTCACATTTCTTTTGTAGCAAAATTAGTGTGTCAGGTTTGGGATGAGAATCGGGAGCAATTAATAAGATCACTGTTATTTTGTAATACAGTTTTATGTAGATGTGATGGAAAACATGACTGCAGTGTCAGAATTCTTCCCCATAGAACTCCAAGATTGTGCTGTTCTTCACTTTTCCTCTGCTGTGTTGACTTCTAAATGAAAGCCTTTCCCCATGTCAGCATGTAGAGCTTCAAACTTTCCATTAATGGGTGGCTGTTGAAAATACATTTTTTAAGTGATAAATTCAACCTTGTATTTAAAGGGTTTTGTTTTTATTTGAAGGCATATCTTTTGTGTCTCTTTCCCTTGGCTCAGTACTTATACGACAAGGTCAAAGATATGCAAAATCATCAGAGAAAAAGAAAAAAATCTATTTGAAGCCTGTAAACTTTTAAAGTTTTGTGTCTTAGCTTCATGACTGTTACTAAATTATTTAGGATTATCATTCCACTTTATATAGGCAGGCAGGGAGATTTGCTCTCAAGTATGAATTCATGTAAGGTTTTCAGTCATTAAAAGTGATTCATATGGGTCATTGCATATAGATTACTAGAAGCACAAAAATTATATCAATGCTTATTATATTGCTACCAATTGAATTGAATGGTATTTTTAAAAATGGCATTCAAAAGAAAAATGAAATTTTATTTAAATAATAACTATAAAAATAATTATTTATAATTATAATTATAAAAATAAACTCAAATTTACCACAAGAAGGTTAGGACCTGATAAGAACAGATCCTTAAGTAGTTTTCTTCTTTGTTCAATTCAAAACCAAAGTGTTATATATAACATTATACTAAGTAAGTAAACGTGGTTGAATAATTAAACAATTTTACAGTTCCTCACTTCTAGTTAAAGAATGGTAATTTCTCTGAGTGTCTTCATTTTACAACTGACATTTCCCCCATTGTTATATCTTTCATGTAAAAAGAATATTTTTTCTTTAATGATTCCCTGAATCATTCCTCAGACAAGGAGAGCTGGATTGGCTCGGTGTTGTCACCTCTTCCAGCATAGCCAATTTAATGGTAATAAGAGTAACTGCTGCTTAGAGTAGCAGGATGCAGGAGGTAACAGATTAGCTGTGGGGAGTGGGAACAGCAGTCACCACCTAGCCTCTGCTCCTGAAAAAAAATGAAGCAAAACTTCCCAAAATCTCCAGGGCTTCTTCTGTTGTCCTCTCCAGCCATTTTCCCCAGTCCCTGAGGGGCTACAACACGATGAGTTTGAAGAAAGAAAACTACTTCTTCCAAATTCCTGAAGGAATCCCTCTGAGAGGGTGGGCTGGGCTATGGGGTGGGACGTGGGGGCCTCAGGGATAGAAACTGTACTTGAAAACGGAGCGAAAGAGGAAAATAAATCCCCAATACTTCGCATATAATCTTATGGCCTCACAGCCCCTCTCAACTCCTCTCTTTGTCTCCCAGTAGATCCTTGTGACATTTTCGTGCTTCCCCAGTCAATGCCTCAAACTGAGAATGGTTTAAAGGACTGAGGAGTCTTGGATGTGCTCCATCACATCTATTGGCCATTTTTAGCTGGCACTTGTTCATATCATAAAGTAGCTTAAAGTTTTTCTTCAACTCTAGTGAAAGCTATGAATGTAGAGGAAGATGACTGTGTTTATATACACACGAAAAACCACATCTGTATATAAATGAGATATGTTTTTCAGAACCACTTGATAAATGCTGACAGATTTTCAAGAGACCGGGAAAATATTTTTGCAAGAGTGCACTTGGAATTCAGTTAACATTACTGTTTTGAAAGTATACCTGCTGTTCTAAGGCAAGACTCATTTGTCTTAAAAGAAACATGGTTGCTTTGGATCTAAAATTATCTTTATCAGTTGATTTTATATGCAAACATACAGGCTATGGAAAGAAAAAATCTTCAGCTGAGCAATACCAGCTGAACAATGTACAGTGCTTACTGAAAGCAAGTACTAAAGAAGGTAAAGAATAGGAAAATCTGTATGCAATTCTGTGGGAGGGTGTCATGGTTTGAGATAGCCCCAAAATCCAATCCCCTAGTCTAAGCCCCCTCCCACATCTCAACCTAATGTGAGATGGGTTTTCCAGACAAAACACACCAGACTCAAAGTGGGGGAAAGGGAATATATTACAATGACTGTACAAATAAATACCATATCACATTATACACACAATCACAACTATCTCTGCCATGACATATAGTATTTACAATGGATCAGATCTCCTCTCCCCTCCAAATAAAAGTCCAGGAGGGAAAGAAGGACACATCCCTTCCAGTCTTTAAACAGCAGGATCTTCTAATACAGCAGGTTTCTCCTCATCTCATGCATGCAGCAGCTCTGGCTGGCTTTCTGCCAACATCCACAAGGGAGGTATCCAAGTCTCTCTTGACCCCATCGCCTCACAACCGAGGGGGTCTTCCGTGGACTTCGTAACCCCAGACAAAGGTCGTTTCACCACGTCATATCACGAGTACAGGGTCTTCGTGACGGTCTGGTATCTCCAGGGGACTCAGCCCCTTGCAGAGCTTCTGTGCCCTGCCTTCAGGCTGCCACCGTGGCAGCAGTGCGAGGGGGGAGCCAAGGTCACCCCCCCTGCATTCCATCAGGTCGTCCCGGTCCAGCTCCAGGACGCTCTGAGCTTCTCAACTCCTCTCTCTCTCTGGTGCTGCATGTCCAAAACTGCTCTCCAAAATAGGAGTCCATGTCCCTCTTCTCCAAGAGGGGTCTCAAGGGAGTTTTGGGGGAGTGTGGTACAGTCTTACCCCCAGAACTCTGTCTCTTGACTCTCCTTTCCTTGGCTCTCCTTCCAGGAGTCTTCTCTGCAGTGCTGCATGTTGCTTCTGCTGCTCCTCCAGTTCAGGTCCTTATCTGTCCTGGCTCTCTGCCACCGTTTCTCTGGTCAGTGTCGGCTGCTGCTCTGTGCCCATGGAGAAAACATCTCCCAGCATAACTACAGACGCTTAGTCCAGTCTAAGACTGTTCCAAGCCTCTGCAATCCCCCCAGCCGGGGCTGGGAGGGGGCCAGAGGCCCCAAGGGGCTCAGAGCCCCTTCCTCGTGGCTCTACAACATGGCCACCACTCCTCAACAAGCAAAACTACAACTCATCTCTTCCGGTCTGGTTGTGGTATGTTTACATTTCTGCAGGAGCGCCCATTGGGCAGAATTTCAAAACTTCCAGGGGTTTCCACCCCTTGGGGTCTACCACTTTTCTTAGCCTCTGGGGGAAAACAAAGTCCAAACCACTACAGAGGGTAATCTACCTTTTCCTTCAAAATTAATTTTACACTGTCCACTATATATCTATATTATCTATATTGATGCCTTGGCAAAAATTTTCAGTGTAAAACTTTTCTACTTTATTTTAAATCCTGGGAAAAAGACTTACTTTGATACAAACAGACATTTGTGAAGCTGAATGCATGGGAGGGAAATTTAAAGGTCATCTCAATAATGGCCTTATTAAATTCTGGAATGTTGATTCACTGTGACCATTTCTTTGAGTTACCAATCTCTTGCAAAACAATACTTGTTGACTTTCAAGGCTTTTATAGGCAATATAATTAAATGTTTTGGTATTAAAGCTTTATCTTAATAGTGTAAGGAATATTAGGGGCTAATATGAACCTTGCATGCTCTGAATCAGTCCCCAGTTTTTGCACACAATCTTGATCTGAAACTGATCAAAATAAAAATTGCTAGAAGAATGTGTTGACTGCATTAACGTGACATCATGTGATTAAAAAAGACCCTTGGGGCAAATGCTTATTGTACTTAGCTTTCAGGGAAGAAGAAATCAACAGGAACAAATAAAGGAGTAATCCTGAGATGGCCAGCAGAAGGACTGGCTTGTTTTATAGCTTGCAGTAGCTTAGAAAGTCACACAAGACAGCAGGAGACAAAGCAAAATACTAATTGTTCAATTATTTTAGTTGAATTACTTTGTTACCCAATGGACATTTGTTTTGTGTGGTATCTAACGGAGTTTTAGCAATTCAGATTCCAATTTCTGGGTGAGAGCTCCCCAAATAATGTACCACACTACCTTCAGGGCATTAGTCCTTTTGAAATTAGAAAATGATTCCTCTTTCTGGGCTAAAAAGCCATTTTTAATTATCAGGGAATGAAAGAGACATAGACACATTTTTTTTTTCCTTTGGATTATGCTCTATTTACTTCAAGATTACTTGCGATAGAGAGTTGCAGTTCTTGATGGATAATGGCTACGAGAAGCGGTGAGGGGCATTGGACTTTGAATGCATGAAATTATGACCTGTAGAAAGATGCCCAACCAGAAATGCAGCTATTCTTTCTTACAGTACAATTGATTTATTTCTGTTGCAGATCTCGCTGCTCTTGGATGCAAAGTTATAAAAACCAGGTGTCAGATCTTAAACTCTTTCTACTTTAGGTGGTGCCTCTGGAGATTTAGGAGTTGGTTCTGAGGCGTATTGAATTCCCTAATTTTCAGACACAAACTGGCACAAATTTGTGGAACATAACACTTGACTGGAGCATGTTTTAATTGTTCTGTTTGTATAATATTTAATGTTATAAATACATAATATAAATCAAGGTGAAGTGATTGTTAAACTAACTGAAAGAACAGTCTGTGCTTTATTATTGACTAGAACCACGGATTACCGAAGTGTTTGATCCATTCTGGAAGGTGAAAAGATCACAGAATTTGTTGCTCAAATCATATGTAGATTTTGTTCTTGGTATAATTTTTATGTGACAAGACTGAATGATGAAAGAGTTAGCAAGTAAAAATTCATTGTGGGGTGAAAGAAAGCTTGCCAAATAAGACACAGAGTAACTAGAAAAAGTAAAGCCTTATAAAATATTTTGTGTCAGCTTGACACATTTCTTAAAACTACTTATACATCTTTGACAATCCAAACAGCAGGTTGTAAAACCACAAATAAAGAACAATAAAGAAAAGCCAGGGGAGTACATGTTTTTTGCTAAATTCTGATTTTTAATCTTGAATGCAGTGGGATTAAAATGTCTCCATCCTAAATTTCCCTTTAAATTACATAAATACACTTACAAATTTTGTTGTCACAAAATAACTTAGTGTTTCTTGCTCCATATTGTAAATCTTTTTTACCATCCAAAAATATGTCAAAGTATTACAAAGCCATCATTCAATTCAATTAATATCCTCATGTCACAGTCTCAGAGGCATTGTTCTTTATGTAACATGACTTTAAACATTTGTTTCCCTTCCTAGACAGAACTTTCTAATGGATTTTGAAAAAAAATCCCCTGTGAAAGTAATGAAGTTGAAATACCATTCAAATAGAAATATGGCACTGAGATGGTGGCAGAAGAGGGGAGACAGACTGTTCCTCAAGAACTGCAGTGACAGGACAAGGGGGAATGGTTTCAAACTGAGAGAGGGGAAATTTAGTTTGAATATTAAGAATAAACTCTTCCCTGTGAGGGTGGGGAGGCCCTGGTACAGGCTGCCCAGAGAAGCTGTGGCTGCCCCTGGATCCCTGGAAGTGTCCAAGGTCAGGTTGGACGGGGCTTGGAGCAACCCAGGACAGTGGAAGGTGTCCCTGTCCATGACAAGGGGGGCTGGAACTGGATGATCTTGAAGGTCCCTTCCAATCCAAACCATTCTATGACTCTATGATTTTATAAGACACAGATTTTTCTGCCATTGCTGCAGCCAAGTCTCCCGTAGAAGTTTTCACCACTAAATGATACCATGTCCACAACATCCAGAAGCCACTTTTAGCCAAAGTGAAAAACATTTTAACATATATTTGAATTTATATCCATATGGAAAGCTTTTAATTGCCTTGTGTAAAATTCCTGTACAACCGATTTATTTCTGTATCCAGTGGATTTTTTGTCACTTACACAAAGTCTACACATGGTCAAAGGCTCTAAAAAATTAAATTCCATTCTATTCACATTGGAGAGAAACATCCTTTCACTTGGGAACTCTTTCCCAAGTGAAGATCATACAATGATCAAAATGATGTTAGGCAGTAAACCCTGTGGTTGGCTGTGGTGATTCCTGTAGGTATGACTGTACCCTCATTTTTAAAAGAAATACTCATTGAAACACATATCTCAGCTTAACAAGATCAGGTGGTTCATAGATTAAGTTTAAGAAAATAAGACTGAGGACCTACTGATTAAAAAACCCCAAACGTACCAACCTTCACTGATTTTTTATTTTTTTTAGTAATGAAAAGACAGTTTTCCTGTCATGACAGACGCTTTACAGATGGACAAAGCTTGTATTTTTCTGTTTATATAACCAAATGCCACCAGTTTTTTTGTCAAGATATGAATAATTATGCTAATGTAAAGAGTAGGCAGGTGCAGGAGCAAATTATTTTAATATCATTTATGCAGAAAACTATATAAAGCTTCCAAATCATTACTATTATAACATCTTAAACACTTGTTCTATGAGATTTCTGAGTAACACCCGCTATGGGCAAAAATAAATTTGTTCTTGCTCCTCTAAGAGGAACATTTTCAGTGGGAACAGTGGTGTAAGTCCCTTCTCCAGAACTAATAAACCAATAACATAAAAATTATGACAATTTTCCTTCTTATGGGGGTTGGGAATGGGACTGCAGTTCATTTGCAAGGAAAAGGCAGATAAAGGTAGGCAGGAGGCACTTTGGTTGGAAGGATGGCAATAGTTGGCTACCTGGAATCTTCCTTGGCACAGGAAGCTGTTGAATTACTACTTCAGGTGAGAGGAGATTGCCCAAGCAGGATTGTTTTTTCACTTCTGGCCTTGTTATCTGAGGTTTGCGTATCTTTTCTCAGTCAGTAAATCACATTGCATGGATTGAATGGATTTATTTTCTAATTTTCCTGTCATTCAACATCTGCATCACACATTATATGTGACTATTACCAAACTTTTCTTCCCAGTTAATTGTTACTCCAAGCAACATTCATCTAAGCCAAAGGTTCTATAAGTTTAGGAACATTGCACCATTAGCGCTCAGTGAAATTTTGCTGATGATTTTTTAAGATTACTTTGTCAGTGCCAAGACCCACGCAAGGGTAAAATTCTAGTTGTGATTTACAATGTGTAATAAAACATTCCCTAAAATCTGAAATGAATGAACCCTTCTACTTTTAGTACAGTAGTTCCTATCAAGAATGTGATTTACTTGAGCCAGTCATCAGGGCCATTTGCTTTATTGTGCTAATTAGTTCAGACCAAATTTTTTCTTTAAATGTAGCCTGCAGCAATAGTATAGGAATATCCTCTAGGTCACTTTTTCCTATTTGAGTTTTTCACAACAATCATGTGATGTTGTTACCACTTCACTTTTCCTCTCATTGACTGCAGTGCTCCTTGTTCCTGTTTACTGAGAGTAAATCCAGGAGAAATTTAAAATTTAGACTGCAATAAATAAATAAATTCCAAATGTAATAAAGGAGAAAAATCTGTTTCTTTTGAAAATGAAAGAAATCTTAGAAACTGAGGAGTCTGATGCCTTTGGGAATGCTCAGCATAACATACAACTGAGCTACTTTGAGATAGCAAAAGATATATCTCATTGATCAATTCAGTTTGGCATTAGTCATGTCCTGTTTTATGTTCTAACCTGAGAGATGACAGAAGCCCAGTTAGATCCTTTTATCCTTCTTTGATATCAGGATGCCTTATTGCTTATTTTGGGGAATTTCTGTTGTAGTTTCTTGTAGCCTTCAGATTTGTGAAGCTGGTTGGAGAAATGTGAAGCAAAATTCTGGGATGGAATCAGTGTTTCTGTTTTGGTCACAACCACCACTAAAGGTCCGTGTGGATGTAGAGGATACCCCTGTAAAGAAGCCCATTCCTTTCCTTGCCATCACAAAGACTCTGGAGAAACCAATGAGTACTGGGCTTCAGTATACAGAAGGAACAGAGGGTTTGATCCTTGAGTTTTGATTGAAGACAGTGAAAAAAGGAAAAAACTCACAGTCAAGTCTTTCTAAGACCTTATTTCTTCCCTAGAACTGACTGCTATCTTTTAGCACAAAATTACCAGACAGTTGGTAGCTGACTTGTCTGTTGGTTAGGATGAAGTTTGTTAAATTTACATGATTTGTTTTTTTACATTCTGACATTATTTACAATATCTGCCGTGATGTAGTCATCTCTCGTAAATTAACAGCCAGGGGTTTCATATTTTATCTATATTGGCTGCTGAAATATATGAACGTTTTGCAAGTCTTTGTTATCGAAAACAAATAAAAGATGCATAAAATAGCTTATAATAATTCATTCATAGCTTTGTGAATTACACTACTTGAGATTTGGGATTATTTTGTTTTCCTTTAATTTACATACTGATAAACTTGTTAATAGCATTAGTTAGCATTTATCCTTGATTTTTTAATGCTTTTTTTTCTCCTTTCAGATTCTTTTCTTTTTTTTTACCATTCCATGAACCTTAACTGTTATATCAAAATTGATATCTGAGACCAGCAATTCTGTGTTCTTCTGTAGACTCTTTCTCCTTGAATTTGAACTGCAATTTGAATTAAGTGACCACTGCAGTTGCAGCCTGTGATATAATTAAGGACAATATGTCATGGTTTGAGAGTCCTAAAATCCAATTCCCTAGTCCAAGCCCCCCTCCTACATCTCAACCCAATGTGAGATGGGTTTTCCAGACACCACACAAGACTCAAAATGGGGGGAAGGGAATATATTACAATGACTGTACAAAATAAATATTACAATACATTACACACACAATCTCAATTATCTCTACCATGACAAAACAGTATTTAGAATGGATCAAATATCTTCTCCCTTCCAAATAAAAGTCCATGAGGGAAGAAGGAAGAGATCCTTTCCACTCTCAGAGCAGCAGTGTCTCTAGGGCAGCAGGCTCTCTTCCTTCATGCAGCAACTGTAGCTGGACCTCTGCCAGTACACACAAGGGGGGTATCCAAGCCCCTCAGCCCTTCGACTCCAAGCGAAGGTCTTTTCTTCTGTGGGCTGTTTCCCAGGACAAAGGTCGCTTCACCACGTCATATCAACGAAGTGCAGAAGCCTTCATGACGGTCCTTATCTTCAGGGGATTCAAATTCCCTTACAGAGCTCTTGGGCTCTGATCTCAGGCTGCTAGCTTAGCTTAGCAGCAGCGGCGAGGGGGGCCAAGGTCACCCCCTCCACATTCCGTCTCTGTCCCGGTCCAGCTTTCCAGGACGCTTTGAGCTTCTCAACTCCTCTCTTTTCGGTACTGTAGCACTCCAGGACTCTTCTCAAGTAAGAGTCCATCATCCTCCTCTCTCTAGGAGGTCTCAGAGGTGTTTGGGCTGTTTGTTTCACTTCTTACTCAAACTCTCTCTGTAGAGCCTAGTTCTGCTCTCTCTGTTGCTAGCTCTCTTTCTCTTCAGACAACTCTGTGTCTCTCTTCCTTGGCTGCAATGCCTGTTTGTTGCTTCTTATCTTCTGCTGGCTCTCTGCCACTGTCTCCGTCCAGAGTTGCTTCTGCTGCTCACGGTGGAGGAAAAACTTCCAGCTTCTCAGTCACAAACCTCAGTCCAGTTTTACACTGTTTCCGAGTTTCTATGACCCCAGCTGGGGGTTGGGGGGCCATGGCCCCCCAGAGGGGCTCTTGCCCCTTCAGCTCGTGGTTTTCACAACATGGTCACTTCTCCAACAACAACTACAACTACCTGCTTTTCCGGTCTGAGTGTGATATGTTTCTATTTTGCAGAAGCGCTCATTGGCTCAAACCCCAAGGGTCACCACCCCCTGGGGGTTTACCATTTTATAACTTCAGGGGGAAACTGTTTTTCCCCCACCACAACTTGAATGTGTTTGTAAGTCACCCAAGGAAGGAGCAGGAATGAGAGAACTTTGAAAGTGGTCTTAAAATTTCAGTGGACAAAACTGTGTAATGCACTGTTTTCAAGGGCCTGGAGTTACAGGACAAGGGGGAATGGCTTCCCACTGACAGAATTAGATGGGATATTAAGAATAAATTGTTCCCTGTGAGTGTGGGGAGGCCCTGGCACAGGTTGCCCAGAGAAGCTGAGGATGCCCCATCCCTGGAAGTGTCCAAGGTCGAGTTGGAGGGGGCTTGGAGCAACCTGGGCTAGTGGAAGGTGTCCCTGCCCATGGCAGGGGCTGGAACTGGATGATCTTGAAGGTCCCTTCCAACCCAAACCATTCTGGGATTTGGTGATTAAGGGTAAAATAATCATGATCAACCACTTCAGTTCTATTCATCTATCACGCATCACTAAAAACTGTCAGTGTTTCAGCTTCATGAAAATGTAAGTTGTTTGTTGTTTTTGCCTTCATTCCAATTTAACCTGTGAACCCTAAGGAAGAATTGGTGTTGCATTTTTTTGGTTGCTGTTGAATACTTGACGTGAACGAAATTTTTTCAGACAATGCAATAGCTGAAATGTTTTGCAACACTAAAATGACTACACCCCTCCCTGTTTACTGTGCCAGTTGGATTGTAAATAACTTTCCCAGTGAGACAAATGTGAACCCTTATGCTGACCCCATGCCAGCAGTGGGGAGCTGTGTGATAACCACTCCTGTCACTCTGGGGCTTATCTGTTGCCATTCAAACAGCAAAGAACACAATGAGGAGGAAGCTGTAGAAGTTCTGCAGCAGTTCAGCAGTTTGGCAGATTTATTTCCCAGTGTTCTGTGATATATTTGCCCTGTATTTTTATAAGGTCTGCATAGTTTATGTAGCATTTGTTCTTTCATTCTAATTATGTGGCAGGTTTATTCACCCATTTCATCTTCCTCACTGTATGCATCTTTTAAAACAACTTCTCCGTATTTTACAGATTTTGTTTACTTTTCCTTTCCTTAAGATTTGAAAAAGCAGAATTGATCCCGGGATGTGTTCCAGAAAATCAGTCAAGTCTCTTAGTAAATTTCCCACATGAATTTCTGTATGGATATTATTTCCAGATAATATAACGCCAAAATATTTTCCCTTCCAATTCATTTAGGGTCATACGTTGGTAGGGAACAAATTTTGCTTTGGTAAAGATCTCTAAAATCTTTGAGAGAATGCTGGGGTTTTTTTTCCGGTTACGGTGATATTTTGTAATGTGAGAGAGACTTTTTAATAAATGTTGTGTAGAAACTAAAGACAGACTGAGACATTTTATCTCAGCCAAACCTAGGAAGCAAGAGGGCTGAAATGGAAGCCATTTTTAATGTTAATGATACCTATGTCTCACATTCTTTAAGGATGGGAAAGAAGAAACCTGTGTTCTCAAACATGACTTATACATATCAAACTATAGCATATGTCAGGTTAATCAACGTTATTAGAGAACATAGTAGGCTTGATTTAGCTTTTCTCTACATGAGAATCTTTCTGTGTAGGACACATGGAAAAGGAAAGAGTTGAGTCACATCCACTCTGAATTTGTGTGATTGTAGTTTGCTGAAGTAGCCGTGAACAGTATAGAGTATTTTTTGCAGTGTGGGGGCTTAGTGCTAAAATATTAGAACATTCCATAACATGAAAAAAAAAACCCTCAAACAAACAACAAAATCATAATTCATACCATCTCACGTTTCCTCTATTTTGTTGGCATGTACTCTCTTAGTGCCCTCCTGCCTTCAGTTTGTAACATTTCTGTTTAATGATCTTATTTACAGAATACCCTCTCTGGCAATTTGAAAACAGGTTTTAGTGATAAATTCTTTTTAAAGATTATGTGTTCAATTAAATATGGAACCAGATGTTAGTGATATGCCTCCTTAGGTAGCATCTTTTGTTTTACTTCAGCTACTGGGGATACTATATTTCCCATCTCACTTTTACTCAATTCTATCAACTATTCAGATTTTACAGCCATTACTTTGACTTCTTATTGGGCTAAGTTTCTTCCATACGTATGCTTACAAAAATTACTAATAATGTCTTGCCACAATTACAACAAAAATTAGTATTAATATCACAGAATCCCAGAATGGATCAGCTTGGAAGGGATCACAGTGGCTCATCTGGTCCCATCTCCCTGCTCCAGCAGGGCCAGTCCAGAGCACATGGCACAGGATTGTGTCCAGAGGGGTCTGAAATATCCCCAGGGAGGAGACTCCAGCCCCTCCCTGGGCAGCCTGTTCAGGGCTGGGTCACTGCCCAGCAAAGAAGTTCTTCCTCCTGTCCAGGGGGAACTTCCTGGGCATCAGTTCCTGCCCGTTCCTCCTGTGCCATTGCTGGGCCCCCCGAGCAGAGCCTGCTCCAGCCTCTGCCCCCTCCCTGCAGCCCCTGACACAGCCTGGGGAGGGCCCCTCTCAGGCTCTGCTCTGGAGGCTGAACAGCCCCAGCTCCCTCAGCCTTTGCTGCTCCCAGAGCTGCTCCATCCCTTGGGCATCTCCGCAGCCTGCGCTGGCCCCGCTGCAGGAGCTCCCTGGCCCTCTTGTCATGTAAAAAAATCTATTATAATTATTGCAGTAACTGTCAATTTAATTTTTTCCTTTCTGTTCAGCATACTTAAACTGAAATAGCTGTGGAAAATAAGTCCAGCTACAAGCATCTGTACTAGCACTAATAAGTCCTTTCTTCTGTTCTGTTCTGCAGCTGGAGGGTAGGGGTGAGCTGAGGGCCTTTTCCACACAGCAGATGTAGTGAGTGACAAGAAGGTGTATCTCCATTAACTGATGCTCTTGCTAATCTTTCCTGTGTTTCTTACACTGAAGAAGCCAAGTTTGTGAATGTTGATATAACTTAAGCATTAGTTAAAAAAACCCCAAAAACCCTCCACCCTGAACTAATATGAGCAGGTTTTTATTTGATCCTCTGGATGATCCACCTTTCCCTTGCTTCTTCTCCCTGCTGGTCTCAGCTCTGTTTCAAAGCAAATGCATCACTGCATCTGTTTTCAGGCATCTGGTACCATTCCTATTCCTGCCTCAGAGGAGAGCACCGGTGTGAAGGAAAGTGCACCTGTGCACACCATGGCCAGATTGGAATCTGGATGGACTTTTCCCTCTGGGAGAGGGGAGCACAGCTCATCTTTTCCAAAAACTTTTCCATTTCATTTAAATGAGCATGAAAGAAATGCAAACTTTCTTCGGGCTGGGTAAAGGAAATGCAATCTGCAGCATTTAGCAGAAATCTCACTAAAGAGAATTCAATGAAAGATTGACTTTAAATTCATTTCAACTCAAGAATGACAGTGAAGAGCCTTTTCTGGTAATCCCCTTACTGCAGCATAGGTGTTTCCTGATAACTGGAGGAATTTTTGTCCAGATGTTGCATAATATCCTGAAGCAAGCTTTGGAACATTTTCTCTTCCCAGGTTTGTTTTAGGAACAGCTTCAATATGTTTTATAAGAGTGCAATAGCATCTGAAAATTTGTAACATCATGATTTAGAGGTTTTAAAAATATCCCTGGAGTTTTGTTATCAAATTAAAATACAAAGACCTATTGAAGATGAAAAGCTGTTTGAATATCAGTTGAGAGATCTCTTCTGATATAGCAAAAAAACCTCTGGAGAACAGGAGGGTCAGGGGCACCTTCCCATACTTTTCTTTATTCCAATACTGAATGTTGAATAGGTTCTAAAATTATTTCTTTTGAAATTTGAGTTTTTCCTCATCTTCAATTTTACCCTCATTTTAATCCAGAGTTTGGTTCTGTCTTGCCATATTTACAGAAATTAGTGGGATTGACTTGCTGGAGTTTATTTAAATAAAGATTTGCTCTTCAAAAAGAGGATGATTTAGAAATAATCAGGAAAAAGAAGAGATATAATTAGCCTGCTGGAGTTTGAGACATCTCACCAATGAACCTGAATTATAATTTTTGAAGAAAATTTTAGTATTGGGCTTAAAATACTTTGGTGCTCCCTGAAGGGTAACTACAGCATGAGTTAGGGCTCCAAAAAGGAAAGAGCTCTGACTCTGTTTGCTTTCAGGGATGCCAAATCAAGCATTTGGACCTCCTTATTATTTTACTGTTAAAAAAGCTGAGGAGTAACTGAGGGAACAATCTAGAAGGGCTTCCTGAAATCTTATTTTTAACTATTGTTTTTGCTGTAATAGGACCAAAAAGTTTCTTTCAAGGACCAATCTTCCAATATATTAAGAGATATATCTCTCATATAATAAGAGCAGAGCATAAATAGCCTCTCCGGCTTCTTTTTTAGCATCTGCTGTCTTCCTGCAAGGTTTTATCTTCCCTTGGAAAACACACAGCAAGATGCACTGATATTTTGCACAAAATGGTCAGTAAGAAATTATTCTGCTCTAATCACGCTCTTTAAGAAACACCATTATGCTCGGTTTTATAGAGTTTGTTGTTCCATGACCCTCACAGATCACAGACATTGATATTTATTGCCTTATACCTCAGTGCCAATGAAAAGATCTGGTTATATAACTGCAGTTTTGATTTTTGTGTTCTTGTAAGCACCACTGGCAGAGCAGCATCTTGTAGTTATTTCTTGAAGTTAAAGAAAGAACAATTCATGGAGTGTGGAAATTTAGAATTTTCTGTGGCATCTTCTGCTTTAAGTCTAAATTGACTTTAGCTCCTTTTCACTGCAAATGGAAACATTTGGTCTATAATTGTAACAAATTAGTTGCAAAAGTTATAAAATTTTGGCGTAACTTCCTATTTCTTGATGTAAAGGAAAAAAAAAACCACTTTGAGGTGATCAATCATGGATGACTTTTTTGGATTTTGGAAACTTTTAGAACCAAGTAAGTTCAAATTTTTACAAGGGCCTGTATTTCAATCTTAAAAATAATACATTCCCATAAGGGAGACATCTGCTCAACTCCATAATTTCCAGAATGCAGAATTGCTCAGAGTTCTTAAGTTGATAATATGTGGTAAATGCCTCCATGTATAATATATGAATCAGGATATGATCTTGAAGTTTGAGGTTTCCTTAAGATGAAGGTTAATGCAAAGTGGGAACAAGTAGCAAATAGTGTTTCTGAGCTTTTTTAGTTGTTAAAGTTTTGAATAAAACATAACATAAAGACCCAAACCACACAGCTGAGTAATCCTTTCAGTACTGTTGGGGCAAAGAAATTATATTACTAAGAATTAAATATGAATAGATACTGTGTATCAGAAATTTTTATATTGTTATATTGAAACATTTATTGTAACGGCTTTACAATTCAGTGAAAAATTAACTGAGAACTTCCTCTTAAAAAGCATACAGCTGAAAATATCAACCCCAAATGCTCCTGCATTAGAGGAAATGCTGGGGAAAGTGCCAAAAGGGGGACCTTTGCTGAATACACAGTTCAGATCACAGCAGGGCCTGTTATTTATACTGGTTCAGTGCCTTTTGTGTGATAGACTGAAATGTTGGTAATGTCTTAAACATTGTCAAAATCATAGAAAGACTTTTTGTCAAACTGCAAGGAAGCAACTGCCTGTCTGTGACTGCAACCAGACTGCAGTCTCCACTGAAGCCTGACTGGAACTTGGGCTGTGAAGGGGGACTTGAGATGAGGCTATTGTCTGATCATCTCAGGAGAAGTAAACAAGGCCCAGGGGGTGGTGGAGGAGAAGGGCTTTGGGTGTGTGATGGAGAAATCTTTCCACACCAAACCGATGGAGTAAACCCCCCCCCCAGCTGTGGGAAGACCATGTACACATGTGACATTCATGTGAGAAGCAGCTGAGAAGGGATTCTAAACCATCAAAGACCCCCAAAGTGCCCCTCCAATTCAATCCTGAGGCCTCCCACCAACAGAGGACTGCACATGATCCAAGTGATGCAGCAAATCCAGAGCCTGTCACAAGAGACTGCAAAGCTTCCCCCCCACCTTCAGGGGAGGTGCCTGGAATCTCCTGAATGTGTATTAATCCATTGGACCCTATGTTTTGTGGGACCCTCACCACTGAGAAGACCAGAAGAACAGGACCCATGGGATGCAACTGGGTTACACGGATACATTTTCTATTTTAATCTCTCTCTCCGTCACTATCTTTCTTCCCCCCCCCTCCTTTTCCTATTTCTTTCTCTCTCTCTCTGCCTCACATTTACCATTAAATAAAATCTATACTATTGACTTTGGCATCTGGTTTTGTTTGCACCTTAATTCGGGCAGAGACATTTCTAATAATTTTAATAACGGGATCATAACAATGTGTGCTGGGAAATGGTACCTCTTTAATGCAACCTCTTCATGTATTGATAGAACCGTGGAATAGTTTGGGTTGGAGGGACCTTAAAGATCACCCAGTTCTACCTCCTGCCATGGCTCCTTCCACTAGCCCAGGTTGCTCTGGGTCTGTCCAACCTGGCCTGGGACACTTTCAGTGTTCCAGGGGCAGCCAAAGCTTCTCTGGGCAACCTGGGCCAGGGCCTCCCCACCCTCACAGGGAAGGATTCCTTCCCAATATTCCATCTAACCCTGCCCTCTGGCAGTGTGGAGCCATTTCCCCTGTCCTGTCACTCCAGGCCCTTGTCAATAGTCTCTCTCCATCTTTCTTGCAGACTGAACAATCCCAATTCTCCCAGCCTTTCCTCCCTGCAAGAGGTATTTTGAAATATGAAATACCACTATGAGTGTGTTCCTGCAGTGATAACTCCAATCAACTTACCAAAGTACTGCTATATAAATACACTATTCATGAACATGAAACTTTTAGTTATGAACTCATGAAAGTTGGCTTTGATGTAAGGAGCTGAGATAATGCACAACTTGATTGCTAAAAAAAAAAAAGTATAAAATCAAGTCAAGGTCCTTGAGTTTTCATTTCTCAGCAAATTCATCTCTGCCATGAAGTGAGTCCAATTTGCAAGAGGTGAGAATCGAGATTATATTCCACTTCTGAGAAGAAAATACAGGAACTCTGCAAGCTTGTCCTGAAATAACTTATAATATTTGTCTGATTGGATTCATCCTTAATATGAAGAAATAAAAAAAATGGTAAAAACATCTATCTTTTCCCTCAAATTTGTATCTACTTTACCAATAATCATTTTCTCACTTGAGGTGCACACCTCAATACTGTATGTTTTTGTTCATGAACAAAACCTAAAAAATTGGATGATCCATATGGAAAGGTTTAAAAATCTATATAAAATACACAGAAAGTAAGAGAAGTTCAAAATCTTGAATAGAGATATTATAAAATTCAGATTGATTACAGGTACTGTACTCTAGCAGTAAACTGTAGACTAAACTCTAACTCAGTAAATTCAGTGGACTAAATGAGCAGTAAAATCTGGGAAATTGTATGTACAAACTTTGTTCCAAGAAAAATAATAATCTACTTTGATTTTTATCCTTCTGACCACAGTTTACTCTTGTTTAAGTTTACCTGTATGAAAATGAAACTCCAAGAAAATTTATGTACATATGTGTATGTTAAATTTAATTTCATTTAACTTTTATATGTATTGAGCTTAGATAACCTTCATTACCTCTGAAAGAGGTAAATAAGAACAAATTACATTTATTCATACTGCACGTGAGTCATATTGTAGAAAGGATCAGGGTAGTCGATGTTTTTAGGCACAAAGTGACCATAGTGGAGCCCTGAGTGCTTCAGGAGACCTACCCAGTCTCACCTGGGCCAGGCCCACCCTGACCATTTAAGCTCAGCTCTGGGCTCCTAGTTCCTCCCAAGGTGGGATGGGAGAGAGTTACTCCCCAGCTCTGACCAGAAACTTGTTTCTGACCTCTAGTTTGGCTTTTTGACTGGACCTTGGACCTGCTCTGTCACCCTGAAGGTGACTGATGCACCCTGAAGGTGCTCTGGGCAGCCTGTTTCTGATGGAATGAACTGGGTGTTGAGGCTCCTTGTCCTGCCAAGTGGGTTATTGCTCTGGGTCCCTCAGGGAGCTCCTGGCCATCATTGCTCCTGGTAGCCTGAGACTGAGATTTGAGTCACCTCAAAACCCATAAAGTACATGAAATACTCATTCTTGTCCCTTTGCCATGAATGAGAGTCTCCTCTCCAAGGAAAAGGCTGACATTCATGGAATGGTTGGAGTTGGAAGGGTCACCTTGTCCAACTCCCCTGCAGAAACAGGTGACCTAGACCAGGTTGCCTGAAAGCCATGTCCAGATGGCTTTTGAATAGTTCCAGGGATGGAGATTCCACAGCTTCTCTGGGCAACCTGTTTCTGTACTTAGTAAAAACCTATTAATTCTCTTTTTTCATATATTGTTTTTAATTTTTGCTGTAGTTCGAATCCATCTGCCCGGGATTCAAACTACAGCAAAAATTAAAAACAATACATGAAAAAAAAAAAAAAAAAGAAGAGAATCCCCCCCCGGGCAGATGGAGCTCGTTCAGCCCTGTAAGGCCATCCATCTAAGAGAAGGTCACTCTAAACAAACCTACGTCCTGAGGACCTCACTGCCACCGTCCAAACTCACTCGGCCCCAGCAGATGAACCTCAGGATTAAAGGGTGGGCTCAGTTCAGCGCACACTGTGTCTCACCTAAAAAATCCACTGCGCAGGCTCGAAGGGTAAAAAGACCTTTCCCAAATCTTCGTTCGCGAAGACTGGCCATGATGATGATGATGTGAGTTCGAATCCAGATATTGTTGTGTTTAGAGCTTTGATGTCATGGTTACAGCTACTTGTTGACTTCCACGTTGATATTTTAGAGATTATTAGGTACAATTGTAAGAATGTCAATTAGTCATTGGTATTATCATGTTTGAACACACAACAATTACATAGTATTAAAATAATTTAACATTTCAGATCACTTATAAGGTAACCAGGAAACTACTGATTTGAAATGCTTATGTATGGTGGTTTGCTTTAATTTTTTTAATGTTATGTGTAAAGTAAATAAGTTACAATTTTTTTGTAATTTTTTTTTAATCAAAAACCATCTGGTAGGCACTAACTAAATAAAGTCAGTATTCTAGGATTCTTTATTCTGAAGCAAGGTAATGAAATTGTTGTTCTTAGTTTTTAATGTATGCATATGTGTGTTTAGAGGCAAAAAAATGATGGAACACCACAAAAACCAAGATTGGAGTTTTTCTTCCAATGGTACTTGCGACAGTTGCCTGACAGTTTCCAGGGTTAAAATTTTTTAAATTTTTCAAATGAAGAGAAGTGCTAAAGACTGAGGAAAACCCTGGGTAAAATTCATCAGAAAGAATTCCACCAAGTTGATAGAGCAGTTAGGGGACTAGAAATGCAACTGAAGTAATTATTCACACATTCTAGAATATGTTTTTTTGTATATTACATATATTTCATAATATGCAGTGGTTCTGTCTGTCTATAGGTTCTTTCTCTTTACAGCCTCTTCTCCTCTTTAACCAATGACATATGAATGCCTGGGCCAAATTCAAGTACCTTAAAAGTCCATAAGGATTTTCAGCTTCCCTTAATGAATATTTTGTATGAATAAAAGAAAACTAAGATCATCTAACCAAAATGCTGTAAATTATTCCTTTCAGAAAGACTTATTCCTGCTAAAGGAACAGTTAAAAAAATAGTGTAAAAGTACAAAGAAAATTAGGTGCAAATAGGGTGTTGAATTTCTGTCACTTTTGCAACTGCTCCCGTTGCTCATTGGACAGTATAGTTGTGTTAAAATTCAGCCTCTCAGAAAGAGATTTGCTCAGACATCACTAATTTGAAGACTAATAGTTAAAGAATCTTTTCCCTTTAAAAACATACTCTTAAGATTTGAAAAACAGTCTTAAAGTCATACGACTTCCATTTTTTGGAAGACTTCTTCTGGTAAGGTAACACTTAAATGATTTTCCTTAATGGCATTTACCCTTTAAATTTTCATTATTAACAGCTATGGTAATGAAGTTGAAAGCAAAATGAACACTGCTTTTTTGGTGAAAACTGCTGATAATAATAAATAATGATTTATAAAAATTTATATTAGTAATAAATAAGATTCTAAGCTTTGAAACTGAGAATGTCCAGCATGTTTAGAGAGGGTAAGATAAACAGTAATTAACCAGTAGCAAAGAAATATCTCTAGCTGATTTCTGAAGCTCACGAGTATGAGAGCTTGGTTTTTAAAAAGAATGAAAAGAAAAAACTTTCTCATAGAATTTTTAGTGTATGGAGAAGTTTTCTTTGGTTACAGTCCATTGGCTCTGACCCTGAAATCAACTTTGAGTTCTTTGTTTGTTCTGTCCTTTAGTCTGCTGCACAGAAAGATGATAACTTATAGTATTCAAATTCTGTCTAACTTTTAATGTGTTTATGTGGTAGCATGTGATTATTTATGCATTGCTATTCATTATGGTGAAAGAAATCAACTCGATTTTCCATGAAACAGTGTCAAAAAGGAGAAAGCACAGGAGTTGGAGCAAAGGAAGACCTAACAGCTGAAATTAAACAAACTAATTAACCTCCCGGACATACAGAAATTACTTTCTAGCAGTTATGCATATTGATCCTTTAAAAACAACTCCATCTGAGAAGAAACTGATAACAAGAAACACTTGGGTGCCTTTTTTTTTTTGTAAGAATGACTTACCTCAGAAGTGATACCATGTTAATTGCTTTTAGTTTTAAAAAATAGGCTGATGGTTGACTAATGCCCTGATAAAGAAAAACTCTCAAAGGAATATGAGGCGCAGTGGCTTTGTTTAGGAATAGAATTTTGGTGCCTAGTTTTAAACAAATCCTTCAGTGTTCCCTCCACTTTCCTGAACTGCATTGATTTTGCTCTGTAATGCATTTACTCGTTTGAACTCTGTTATTAGAACTAAGTGGAGAATTCATATTTCTGTCTTCACAGTTATTGCAGTATTTCAGCATTTATTTTTACTGTAAATTGCAAGAAATGTTGCAGTTAAAATACTTTTATGAATGAAAAGAGGTGAATACCCTTTGAAAGATCTCAGATTTGTTGAAAAGATAAACCTACTTCATTAAAAATAAACTTTGCTGTCTGATGTTATTATAATGTTGATTATTGCATGTCTTTACTCTTTTTACTTCCTTTTTTATTTTTCAGAATGTCACTATTTGTGAAAGAATGAAGGATGGTTTCAGGTTTAATTCAGAGAGACTTCCCATGACCCTCCTTTGACAAAAGGCAGACTTGTAAGCAGTCAAGGTGGTTTCATTATTCCAAATCATCCTTCCCTGGTTCTTTTAGCACCTCACCTTTGTGACTTGCCTGGGAATGCTCAAGGAGCGATATTGTGCCATTTTATATAATCAGCTCAGAGTAAATTGAAACAGTGTCCAGCTGTTTAATTTAGGATACTTGAATAATTTAGAAGAAACTCAACCAGTTCTAGATTTCTAGGTGCTTTGATCAACAGTGCCTTAGAATTTGATCAATTTTTTGTGGAAAATTCTCTAAATTCAATTCTTGTAATTTTTGTCAAGTTTCTTGTTTGGCTGGTTCATCATTGCAGCAATTCCTGTCTTATTTAGAATGGCATTTTTAAACAGTACTTCTTCAAGGTACTCTTAGAGCTCACGAACTGGTATTGATCAGTGACTGAAATGAACTTAGAGCCATACATTTGCAGATTCAATATTACTCTATAAACATAAATAAGTGTTTATGATTGTGCAGCCAAGCCTGTAAAGATGCAGTACAGTGACCTGAGGAAAAAGCCACTTCAGGGCTCACTCTAAAGGGACACTTTTTCGTTAGTAGATAAGATGAGATATTGCTGAGGAGGCATTCCAAAATTCTGCACTTCAAATAAAAATGGAAATAGATACTGCTGTTAAAATTCATGGAATCATAGAATATCCTGAGTTGGAAGGGACCCATGAGGATCATTGAAGTCCTATATCAAATTCTTAAATGGAGTAATAGAAGTCATAAACCTGCTGAGATTAGGAACAATTAAAATCACAGAGCAGAATTTGTCCTTCTGGAGTCACCACTTCATCCTGGTGGGGGGGTCTTCTCTTTAGATTTTTCTGCTATCTCTTGGCTTTTTGTTATGTGAATTGATGACAGTTCTTGGCCCCTAAATTATGGTGACTTTTCTTCTTCTCTTGGTGTAATTTAATCATGCTTTGGACTACCAGGTCTTCGCTTAGGCTGTGCTTGCCAGGCTCCCTCTGGCCAGTACTGTGATCCTGCTATCAGACAACAGTTCCCTCTTACATGAAGTCAGGACACCGCTCCCACCTATGACTAAAACCAGAAACATTTGCACCCTTTCCTTGTTTACTAGGAGTCGTGAGATGTTTGTACACTGACTTTTTCTTTTCTCCATTGTATATTACTTTGATAGAGTTCTTTGCTGTCCATATGAATATTTCTTTTGAATCAATGCTACTGCTGTTACCATCTTTGCTGTGCTTGCTCTACTGGTGCTCCTGAAAATGAGACTAAAACTGTCACAGAATGGCTTTTCCAAAATGTCAGATGGTAATATTTGAAAGGATCAAAAGATTGTTGACACTTGAGCTTCATTCTAAAATAGGTAACTTTATTAATTTAAAAATCTCTGTGTTTTCAAGGATTTGTTTTAAGGCTTTCTCATAGGTTTACTGGTTCAAAAGAAAAAAAAACAGTTTGAATTTTTTTTCCCCTGTACCACAGTGAAAGTAAGGTGTTGAATGAGGGAGGGGGAGAGTGGTTGTCTAGAGTGATTGACACACCCAAAAGAACTAGCCAGCAGCCCCATATTCCAAGCTAGTGGCCCTCAGAAGACTGTTTGGGGGGGTGATAATTTTTTTTTCTTTCTTCTTGGAAACAGCATCAGCACTTTACTTTTGCCCTGACTCAGGGACGGTGGGAAGAGGTGTGGGAAGAGAAGAGCTCCGGGGTTCTTTTTGTTGTTGGCCGGGTCATCTGTCTGCCTTTGGCCCCAGTCCGCCTCCGTTCTCTCGCTCCCTGTTCTGCCCATGGCCCGGACCTGCCTCCGATTTCATCAGAGAAGCCAGGGCCAGATGCGGAGGAACCTGTGAGGGAAGAGGCCCCCCCTCCCCTCCTCCATTCCCCATGTTGGCAGCAGCTCATACCCATTGACGAAGGGGGGGGAATCCCAGCCAGAGCCAGCCGTTGGCAGCGTGAGTCCATAGGAAGAGCCCCTTTTCCCCTTTCCCCCTTCCACTTTCAGTGGGGGGAAATCTCCATTTCTGCTCCTCCCTCACAGCGGGGCTGAACAGCGCCCCCTGCTGGCCAACACCGACACTGCAGTGATCCAACAGCGCCCCCTGCTGGCTGTGGTGAGCATTGCGCCAAAAGGCAGAAAGTACTGAACTGTTTTTGGAGAGAGCCTTGGGTGCAGGATTGTTGTTTGGTTTTTTCTTCTTTTTTTTTTGTGCTGTCTATACACATATATCCTTTAATAAAGGGCTGTTATCTTTTCCTTCTCCATATTTCCTCAACTGGAACCTCTTAATTTCTGATTTACAATTGCTTAGAGGGAGGAGCTTGATCTTCCTCATAACTCATCCTCCTTAGCAAACACTTCAGTCTCATTAAACTGAGACAGGCTTGTAGTTGACTTGTATTTTGCAACCAATCTTGGTTATGAGTGAGTCACTTTAGTGCCCAGTATCCAAAAGATGTATCCAAATTGATTATTTTGTTGTAAATAATTCCCTACCTTTTTTAGATTGTGACTGTAAATTTTTTGTGTGTTTCTGCCACTTGGGTGTTTATAATATGGTTTCATAATTCTCCTGCTCTGCTCAAGTTTACTTAGCAACAAGGGTTTAGTGTTTGCCTTGTCAGTGTCAAGGAACTATTCTGACAATTTTACCCTTCTTTTCCTGGTATTTACTCCTGAAAGACAGTGTAATGTGCTATTCAAACCTTTCAGCTCTTCAGTGTGCTGGAATTTCAAGTCAGGTATTATTTTTTTGTAAATCCTTTCCTGTGCTTGATTGTAGTTTAATTTCTTTGGCAGTATTTTGGGACACAGTGCGGCTCAGAGCCATTCAGCACTATGGAATTGGAAGTTTGCACTTTTCCTGATGGTGTCTCGTTACCTGAAGTTTCATGATTCTTCCACAGGAAAGAAAAGGTTTGGGTTTTGTTATTTTTCTTTAGAATATCCACATCTGACTAAAACACATTGTTCTCATTTCAAAGCTATGCAAACTACAATATAGGCACTTGTAAGTTCTATTTTATTTGCAATTGCATGATGAGTTTTTGTGCTGAAAGAACTGAGTTGTACAAGATGCATCCATCCGTTTTCCTCTCAGGTACTCCATGCAAAGGAACAGAAGAAAATTAAATGCCTATTAGGGAGAGAGGGGGGCATATGGAATTACTGGAACTATTTTAATCCTAATTGCTTACTTTTGAACTGGAAGTCAGCTTAAAGAAGACAGAAGTTCTCTATCAACCTACACCTCAGGAAGTCTTCCATCATCCCCATATAACCATTGGCCAGTTAGAGCTCAAATCAGTCCAGCAGTTTAACTACCTAGGCAGCCTCATCTCCTCAGATGGTAAGATTTACGGAGAGATAGACAACAGGTTAGCAAAGGCATATAGTGCTTTTGGAAAACTCCATAAAAGAGTTTGGTGAAATAAACACTTGAAGAAAAGTGCCAAGATCAATGTTTACAAAGCCATTGTGCTGTCTACTCTTTTATATGGATCTGAATCATGGGTCATTACCGCCACCACCTGCATCTCCTAGAATGCTTCCATCAACGCTGCCTCTGTACAATCCTAAACATCCACTGGTCAGATTTTGTGACCAATACATCTGTTCTAGAACAAGCAGCAGTCACATGTTGCTGAGAACACAGCTGCGCTGGGCAGGGCACGTCTCAAGGATGAAAGACCACTGCCTCCCTAAGATCTTGCTTTATGGTGAACTTCCCACTGGCAGCCGCAAGGGAGGAGCCCCAAAGAGGAGATACAAGGACTCCCTGAAACAACATCTCAGCCTCGGCCATATTGATCAACATAATTGGTCTACTCTGGCTTCAAATCGGGAGGCCTGGAGACACACCATCTATAATGCTTCTGCTTCCTTTGAGAAAGCACACAGGATCACTCTCGAGGAGAAAAGACAACGCAGAAAGAATTGTGTCTTGCAGAATATACCACCTAAGGAGTCTTTCTGCTGTGCCTTTTGCAATCGGACATGTCTATCTCGTATTGGCCTTTTTAGCCACCAACGTGCCTGTAACAAATGTGGACAGAACCTTCCCAAATCTTCGTTCGCGAAGCCCAGCCATGATGATGACTAGCAGCAGTGGCACATCTATAATGATGCATCTCACACAATTGGATTCAACAACAATAAAACAAGTAATTCTAATCGTATAAGGCTGGCAGGAGGTTTTGAGGTCATTTTCTGCAAGTTGATCAATAAGAAGTTCATATCATATAATCCACATTGAAATTATTCCTGTAATACATCGTAACTTCAAGTGTAGCAGTGGTTAATTGCTAATCCATATTCATTGAACAGAATAAATAAGGACAGCAAGGGGAGATACTTCATGTACCATCACATCAAGCGTGTAAGTTCTGAGCTTGGTTTTTCATTCAGATCTCTTGTGTTTGTGTATCTTCTGTCCCCATGACTTCAGAAATACTTTAGAGATTTATCACAGAGTTTGACCAGCTACAGTTGGTGCTTTTGTTGACAATGCCTGGTATTTGCATAGGCACTAATTAGATATTTTGAGTTGTATATATCTTCCTGAGTGTAGTTATTGTTGATCATCAGAATGTGTTTGCATTTTATAATGGATTGTATTTTAGTAATTATTCTGTAGAGCACCCTTTTAAATCTATATTTATTTCATCTGCAATGTATTAAGCTTGCCTTTGAAGTTGCCTAGTTGTTTTTGGCATTGCATACATTTCATTTTCAGGTTCACCTTTGAGCACAGCATGCTACATTTATCATACAGTTTTTAGGGCTTAATCCAAAGCCCATTGAGGTTGACATTAAAAAAGAAAAAAATCCTGTCTTTGACTAGTCAGCTGTGGATGACATTCCTGCTCTTCTCCCTTATGTGTGTTATTCTCAGATTGATCCCAGCTGGGTACGGTTTTATCAAGTATTTGCCAAGTAGTTTATGCATTTCAGCAAATAGATTACTCGCCACATATAGGGACGCAGGAATCATTTTCTGAATTATATTTTGTTCACTCTCCCTGTTGTTTGATTTGTAACAGAAAAGTTTTCTACTTGGTAATGATTTGAGCTTTTAACAGGTGAGGAACGAGAAATCAATTGTAGTAACGCATACACAAATAATGAATATCCTGTAGAAATACTTTTCCTCTGAAAAAAACCACAGGTATTGATATGAGGAATTGTGTTCTCCAAAATTGATTAAGAAAATAAAACTGATTTATATGAATTTATGTAATCTTCAGTACTGACAGTGTTTGTGATCTATGTCTTATACAATTCAACTTCTGTTTTATCAATAAGTCCCTCCATTAATAGAAAATGGTTTAAATGGAATATTGTTCACAGAATTAAATCCATTAAATACATGTAAAACAAATCCATTCAAATAAACTTACAATAAAATATGACATAAACGGGTATTTATATTTAAAATTCAACACTTGATTCCTAAAAACCCAGTAGAAAAAAGACTTCTTATTTGGACAAAGATATGAAGAAGAGCTGATTTGTTATGGACAGATAAATAAGAGATAAAATGGAATGTTTTGGCTAGGGGATTAGCAGGGCTTCAAGGAGGACATTTTTAAAAAATAAAACAACGCATTCCCTTCTGAGTTTAAAAGAGCAAATATTTTTTTGAAATTTGGAATATTTATTGGAAGTTTCTCAGATTTGCCCCTTATTTGATACTTTAGGGAAGATTTCTTTCTTTCTATGAGAGAAAGTATGTAACATTTTTAATGATCACAGTATATTTGTACAGTCTGATTAAAAGTTAATATTCACTATTACATACTGCTATCAAAAGGAAAATTGCCATGTCTGAACCTGAATTTAGTACCTGGCTTGGGATGTAGCACGTTTCTATAAATGTGCTAGCTCAGGTCTAAATTGAAGTTTTGTTTATGCATCTCACATAACATCTGCTTAAGCTGGATATAAAGCAAATCTGGAAACAGAAATTAACCAGACTTCATTTTATTATGCACTTGGACTAATGTAATAGGAAGTGTAATTACATAATATCTCATCCACATCTGTGACAAGATAGACGTGAGCTGTCAAGAGTCAGTGGGCGTAATGATGGCACAGATCTTTAGGGACAGAGTGCAAGGGGACAGGTTCTAGGGAAGGCAATCCTGTCTGTGAAAGGCAGCAGATCTTGGAGAAGCAAGAGAAAGCCTGCAGGCACTTTGTCAGGGAAGGTTTTACATGTTTGAGAAGGGTTTAGAATGGAATCCTTAAAATATTGATTTGATATGTTGAATACTCAAACTGAATAATGGGAAATTTAGGTTAAATATATGGAAGAAATTCTTGGCTGTGAGGGTGGGGAGGCCCTGGCACAGGTTGCCCGGAGAAGCTGTGGCTGCCCCATCCCCAGAAGTGTCCAAGGCCAGGTTGGACAGGACTTGAAGCAACCTGGGCTAGTGGAAGGTGTCCCTGCCCATGGCAGGGGGTGGAACGAGATGAGCTTTAAGGTCCTTCCAGCCCAAACAATTCTGGGATTTGGTGATATAAGAATTCCTTCTTTGCATAAGGATAGATTTAGCACACTGGAAAATCTACAGTTCGCGACTGATTGCATTGCCTACACCTCTTTGGATGCAGCAGAAGCATCAACTTTGTAATACGAAGTTAACGAGTATTTTCATTTGAAATGCTGGTTCTGAGTAAAATTTCCATGACTGATTTGAATTCTGATTAGATTGGTTACATTTCTTTTCTATATGTTCTTGTCATACAATTTTTTAATGATTCATTAGCTCTCAAGTTTCCTGATTAGACGGATATCTAAACATGTGCTGTAATTCAGTCAATAAGCAGCACCACAGAGCAAACCACAGAGATCAAACAATATGATGAAAAAGGTTCCTCTGTCTTCAAATCTGTAAAAAGGTTAATGTATTTGTCATAATACAGTGTTCTGACAAGACCTGGGTTGGCATAACTTGAATTTAGCAAATGAGAAGAGCTTAGAGCCATCTTTCACTGAAATTGAGGTTATTGCTCATGTTGCCTCAAAACTATGCACATAAATATTCTGTGAACATAAAATCTACCTTGCCTAGGGTGTTGGACAGAACAATATTTTCTGTCTCAAAAGGTTTTAAATGTTTAGTGTCATGATCAAGTGGATTCACTGTATGATAATAGATTTAACTTTTGTTTATTATAATTTCCTGCTTCTTGAGACAAGTCAGCCCTGCCAGTATTTATAAGTAAATAAAAAGTTGGTTTTAAATGAACATCGTTGTTAATGTTTCACAGAATTCCTAATTTGTTTTACTTTCTTTTGACAAGTATTCAGGAATTCCATGGAAGCAGACAGCATAAATCAAAGAGAAAGCCTGGTTTATGAAGCTCAATAATAAACTTATGCCTTGCTATGAAACAAATTATTCCAAATGCCAAAAATTATAATTTAGACTTCAAAATTCCAGTAGACTTATCAAAATTCCAGTGAATTTTGACCTGACTGTGCTTGGTTTTGAGTGAAGAGATGGAACCAAATGTTTTGTGATTTGAAAATATAACAAGTATGTTGCTGTATTTTAAGTATAAGTAATTTTGGAGGTATCCTGATGATAAGCAGGATTAATTGAAAGGTGCATCTGTCTTTCATTTGATTGAAAAGGGCACTGAATTTACTCTTCCACTGCAGTGCATGAAATGAGACTCATACACTGCTTTTCATTCAATTATTCCTATTTTTTTATTGACTTTCCATACTTTTAGAAGATACTAAGCATATAAACAATGCAAACTGATATGACAAATGAAACCATAGAACACTAAAAATGTCAATATAAGACAGTTTGCTCTTAACTTTCTCAGCATATATGCAGTACATATCACCTTACTTGATTTTTAGTGCTGTGCACTAGCTACGAACTTTACCACAGCAAACAATACAATTTTTACAGAATGTTCACGAGAATAGAATGTATTACAAATCCATAAAGCTACTATCTAGTGTAACAATAATTGACGAAATAATAAATTTGTTACAGTCTATTGAAAGATTTGCAATATATCTTCTGAGTGACTATATGTTTGAGAAAATCATAGAATAATAGAATCCCTGAGCCGGAAGGGATTCACAAGGATTATGGATCCAAATCCTGGCCCTGCAGAGACACCCCAGCAATCCCACCCTGTACTGAGAGTACTGTCCAAACCCTCGTGGAGCCCTGGCAGCCTAGGTGCTGTGCCCACTGCCCTGGGGAGCCTGGTCAGTGCCCAACCAGCCTCTGGGGGAAGAACCTTTTCAGTGCAGAGCAGAGCAGAGCAGAGCAGGATAATCCCCTCCCTCACCTGGCTGGGGATGTGTTACAGTCTGGTGTGGGGCTGAGATGATTACTTCGAAGGTGGGATTAAGGCACAAACTCCAAATGTTAGGTCTCAAACAGACAATTTGCTTTATTTGTAACAATAAGTAATGATAAAATCAGGGCGGGGGGGGGGTGGGGGTGGGGGGAGAAGTGGGAGAGACAAGAAGAAGGAAAGGCTACAGAAGGAAAGTGCAAAACGGTTACCACCACCAGGGAGAGAACCGGGTGCAGTCAGCCTCGGGCAGTGAGGGAAGGACCGCCGGAGAGAAGCGGGTGGGGAGCAGACTGGATCCAAGGCAGACAGGAGACGCAGGAAGGTGGGAGACGAGCAGGACGGAGTGAGGAGTGGGGCCAGCAGCCAGCACGGGACCCTGGGCAACACCGACTGGACTGGACGGGACCCTCAGGTAATGCTGGGCACTGCATTACACATACCCCCGGTGGGCGCTCCCTGGCCAGCTTGGCTCCGGGCGGATCCTTCCACGGCGTCGATTGATGAAGCTGCCGGTATCCAGGCGGGCCGGCTCTGCCAAGGTGGGAAAATGTAACACCTTTCTGTTGGAGACTCTCCAGGGGGCCAGCAAGCAGTCCACAATGTCCCTTAGGTCGATGAAGGCAGCCCTGCAAAGAGCTAAAGTCGGTGTCCCCACTTTGTTCGGTCGCTGGGCTCCGGGGGGGTCTCCTGGTAGCCCTCAAAACTTACACTGGGTACATACCTCACCTGATGGAAATAGCTTCGTAAGTGTGAAGTGGTTAATTGCCGCTTGTGCAACTTTAAACGGCTTCGAAGAAGCCTTGCCCAAGGTGCTTACTTGCCCCATTAACACCTCTCGCAACTCCGCAGGGCGCCAATTATAAATTGTTTATTGCACCAGTCAGTGTAAAAACATTGAGTCAGAGATGGAACAATCTCTTACAGGATGCTTTGCATGATGCCTGCCAGGACATAGTTGGCCCTCCTGGCTGCCAGGGCACACAATTCACTCTTCTTTTAGATCATTAGATTGGATACTTTTATTACCACCATTAGTAGGACTCCATTGAAAACTGTTCCACCTACTTTTCTTGGTATTTCCCTGGGGCATTAGTTCTCATATCCTAAACATCCACTGGTCAGATTTTGTGACCAATACATCTGTTCTAGAACAAGCAGCAGTCACAAGTATAGAGGCCATGTTGCTGAGAACACAGCTGCGCTGGGCAGGGCACGTCTCCAGGATGAAGGACCAACCACCGCCTCCCTAAGATCTTGCTTTATGGGGAACTTGCCACCGGCTGCCACAAGAGAGGAGCCCCAAAGAGGAGATACAAGGACTCCCTGAAACAACATCTCAGCCTCGGCCATATTAATCACCGTAACTGGTCTATTCTGGCCTCCAATCGGGAGGCCTGGAGACACACCATCTATAACGCAGCTGTCTCCTTTGAGAATGCACGCAGGATCACTCTCGAGGAAAAAAGGCAATGCAGAAAGAACCGCGTCTTGCAGAATATACCACCTAAGGAGTCTTTCTGCTGTGCCTTTTGCAATCAGATATGTCTATCTTGTATTGGCCTCATAAGCCACCAACGTGCCTGTAACAAATGTGGAGAGACCCTTCCTAAATCTTCGTTCGGGAAGCCCAGCCATGATGAGTTCTCATATCACTCTGCATTTTACTCAAAATAAGCAAAAATTTGAACTTTCAATTTTCAAACCTGTACATCCTCTTTGTCGCTTTCTTCTTGCACTGAGATGCAACACATGGTTTCACTGTAACAGAGCAATGTGCTTTGATGCCAGGTTTTGCTATCGTGAAATCCTGGTGGCTTTGTTTTTGCAACTTAACCTGTGCTCTGTGCTCCAGGGAACAGAGAAAACCACCATGGTTGTGTTTTTATAATGACTTTGGTGATATGATAATATTAATATATGGTGATAAAGGTCCACGTCTTTTGTCTTGACCTTTCATGTGTTCATCAGTGCCAAAATTGCATTCTTTCCTTTCCTAGTACCTTCCTGTCAGTTTCTAATGTGTTCTTTCAAACTAAAGAAAAAAATTGATTACCAGGCCTATCAGACTTTGTTCATACCTGCCAAAATTGAATGTGTTCTCAGCTCTTGTCTTTCTCAAAAGACACTTTCATAATGGCATTAAATCCAGCACACAAAACAAAGTGTATGACTTGCATGTAAATTATTCAATGTGAATTAAGAATACAATTAACACTTTGGCAACTCCACAAATTAAAAAGTGTAAACTGCCTTCAGACCTTGGCAAAACATTTGTAATGAATTGAGCCCTTGACTTTATTTTGAGGAGACATTTCTACATGAAAAAGAGGGTTTATTTATAACTACTCAGTGGAGCACAGTAAGGTGATGAACTAAAATTCTGCTAAAGGGAACAAAGGGTTTAACGAGTTACTAAATATTTACAATGAGCTTTGAAAACAAGTGTTTCCCTGATTAATTCTGTGGATTGGATCAAGAAATTCAGGTTTTTTGGTCTAAACCTGTATTTCTGGTTAAAGCAGTTGAAAACAATGGGCATAATTATGTAAAATTGGTGCAAAGAGCATCTTTTATGAATTATGGATTTCTGTTGGTCAAGAAAGTCCTTATGTCAGGTTCATGTTAAGCAAATGTTTTTAAGAGTATTCATTTTGCCAAGAGGAGAAGAATAGTGAAGTGAGTATGATCCAACAGTTCTTTGCTCAGCCGGGTTTTTTTTCCTTTTCCAATGGGCCAACTGAAAAAGCACTGACTGTAATGGCAACTACAGCAGCTCTGTTAGATTCAGCAACATTGTTGAGAAATGATAAATAATTTCTATAACAGAGTAAGGAAAATATTTAGGATTCAAAGCTGGAGAGAAAACCAACATGAGTTATAGAGCAGAATGTCAGAATGTAAAGCTGGATCCTGGAGCTGTCTGACATTAAAGGATTTTTGTTGATCTCATGCTATTCCCCTACAGCATATACAGGAGTAGGATACATGAACAAGCTTTTGTAGAAGCTTTACGTTACATGGCTGTTTGAGGGTATTGCCTATGTTTTATTCTTTCCCAATTCTCCCTTATTTTTCTGCCTGAGTCTTACTGAAGAGGTGAAGGGTTAACCTTAGTTTTACATGGAAACCTAAGGAAACCTGAATTGTTGATACACCAGAAAACATGACATTGAGAGTGCAGCTGTGGCACTTCTAACTGTGATTACTGTCAGGTAAACATTCCTTCGGCTTACTTGGAGCTACACTGCCCAATAAAGCCAGATTTCTAAAACATATTATCTCCATGTATCAGAAGCAAAAGTCTTGGTGATTCTTCATGAGAAAAATTATTTGCCAGCTCTCACTCTAGGCCTATGAAAGACTGGCTGTGTTATATAAAAATTTGGAATTTCAACCCCTATCTGGCATAGAGCATTTCTGTGGCATAACCTAAAGTACCTTTTCTTTCTTCTACTGAAAAGTGACAAATGTGATGCTCTAGTAGAATATAATGGATTAGAGGAATTCTTAGTGTACTTAGACACCAAGATCTCATTTCCTGTTGACAGTGAGCCATAAGCTCCTCTTTAGACCTCTTTCAAATACAGGTGCTCTACAAATGGGAATGCACTAGTAAACATGCAGACATTGTAAACAGCTGATATTAACTGGAGAATTCTATAGGGCTTTTCCCCCTCATCAATTAAAGGATGTTATGAATGTCCTTTCTGTGATAAAGCAACTTTTGCTCAGATGTTCATGTTGCCCAGCTTTTTGCGAGTTAGTTTAGTGCGAGTCAGTCTCTGCTTTTCCGTATTAGATATTAGCCTGAAATCTAGTATTGGCCTTATTAGCACCAGCGTGCTTGTAACAAATGTGGATAGAACCTTTCCCAAATCTTCATTCGCGAAGTCTAGCCATGATTAGTCTGAAATTCTTTGTGACATTAAAGTTTCTTTTCACTGAAGAACTTCATATACTTATCATCTACTGTTTTCTAAATAGGAGTATCATTTAATTAGAGCTGTTGAATTCTTTGTGACCTTACTTCACTTTTTCTAAATATTTGATATAATTTTAATCTTCAAAGTGTTCTTCATAGAACACTACAATCCAAGTAGTGTTATGATTTCTATTTTTTTTTTATTTACGGTATTTTACAGTCATATTTTATGAACTGTAGTACTTTTACTGCAGTTAAGCTTTACAACAAGAGTCTTTGGTTGTTTCTCTACCAGCAGAGTACAATTATAAGAAGTAGGACTCAAAGTAACTTTGCTACCTAATTCAGCAGATTTATTCCTTATAGTCAGGTATAATCACACATTCCTGGCAGATGTTGGTACCTAGTCTCCTCAAATCAGGTGGGCTTCATCTATCTAGGAAGGGCAAAAGGACTATAGCCCATAAGTTGGTGGGACTGATCAGGAGGGCTTTAAACTAGGTTTGAAGGGGGAAAGGATTGAAACTGGGCTCTCCAGAGAGGAGCCTAAGGGTGGAAAGCCCGAACTGAGAGTGAAATCAGCAGTCCAGCTGAAGTGCATGTACACTAATGCACGCAGCATGGGTAACAAACAAGAGGAGTTGGAAGTCATCGTGGAACAGGAAAGTTGTGATGTAGTCGCTATCACGGAAACATGGTGGGATGACTCGCATGACTGGAGTGCTACCATGGGTGGCTACAGGCTCTTCAGAAGGGACAGGCAAGGTAGGAGAGGTGGAGGAGTGGCTCTATATGTTAGAGAGTCTCTTGACTCTGTAGAACTTGAAGTCAGTAACGATAAGGTTGAGTGTCTGTGGATCAGAATCAGGGGGAAGGCCAACAAGGCTGATATCCTGGTGGGAGTCTGTTACAGACCACCCAAACAGGATGATGAGGGTGATGAATTATTTTACAAGCAGCTGGTGGATGTCTCAAAGTCACCCACGAGAACAAGGGCTGGTGATTTTAACCTGCCAGATGTCTGCTGGGAACTCCACACAGTGGAGAAGAGGCAGTCTAGGAGATTCCTAGAGCGTATAGAGGATAATTTCCTGCTCCAGCTGGTAAATGAGCCTACCAGGGGTGGGGCCCCGCTAGACTGGCTGTTCACAAACAGGGAGGGGCTAGTGGGAGATGTGGTGGTCGGAGGCCGTTTGGGGCACAGCAACCATGAAATAATAGAGTTTTCAATACTCAGAGACACAAAGAGGACCATCAATAAAACCTCTACGTTGGACTTCCAGAGGGCAGATTTTGGCCTATTGAGAAGACTAGTCCAGTGTGTACCCTGGGAAACAACCCTTGAAAACAAAGGGGTTCAGGAGGGATGTACATGCTTCCAGAAGAAAGTCTTGAATGCACAGGAGCAGGCTGTCCCAGTGTGCTGAAAGGCAAGCTGGCGGGGAAGACCTCCAACCTGGCTGAACAGGGAGATTTTGAAGGAAATTAGGGTAAAACAGAGAGCCTACCAATTACAGAAAAAAGGGATGGCTACTCAGGAAGAGTTTAGGAATATAGTTAAGTCACGTAGAAAGAAAATTAGACAGACGAAGGCACAACCTGAACTTAATCTTGCCACTTCTTTTAAGGATAACAAAAAGTCTTTCTACAGATACATCAATAGCAAAAGGAGGGGCAAGGAAAACCTCCATTCTTTATTGGACATAGGCGGGAACATAGTTATCAAAGACGAGGAAAAGGCTGAGGTGTTTACCACCTTCTTTACCTCAGTTTTCAACAGTAAGACAGGTTGTCCTCAGGACAGCTGGCTTCTGGAGCTTGTACCCTTTTCCCACGGACATTTTCTGTTCCTGAACACTGTTGTTGGTCTCCTCCATATTTTTCCAATCAGCAGATTTTCTTTCTCCTTGCCTGGTGTTTCTCTGGGGTCACTGATTAAATAAATCAAACAAAAGTGGTCTGGTATTGATCTTTAGAGCATACTGTTAGTATTTTCCCTCTGTTCTGAAGTGAATAATTTTATAAGCATTTGTCTTTAATAACTGAGCTGGTCCATTATCCACTCAAGCAGCTCAACAGTGCCAATATTATAATTGTTCCCCTTACACACATCATTGTATCAGATTGCTCAAAGCTCAAGTGAAACATATCTGTGACTTTCTCTCTGTAAGTGCTTTTGTCCTTGTTGTGTGACCCAGAGAAAAATCCTCCCTCAAACAAATCCTCGAAGTCACTGCTCTGGGGTTTCTTTGCGGGTTTGTTTTTTTGATCCAGAATAAGATAAATAAGAATTTGTTCCTTTTACATTGTATTGGTTGCAGAAGCCTCTTTTTTTCATTGTGAGTGGTATTTTGCTTAATAAAAATGAAGAAAAGTAAAAATATTTGTTTACTTATTCTTTGAAAGAGTCAAAATCTCAGATGAGGAAGTGCAGTTTCCCTATATCTCTTTTTTTAGTATCATGGCTTAGAGGCAGGAGGTAGGAAAGAAAAACTATTGATGGGGAATTCAGATTTGTGCTGCAAAGTTAAATTCACACCTTTTTGGGATGTAATGAATCTGCCCATAGGAGAAGGAACAGAAAGCTTGTAGAAACAAAAATTATGTGCCAGGATGCTATTGGTGTTGAGCATTGACATAACTGAGACAGTTTAAAGTGCAAATTGAGTTTATTAAAAGACTAAGAGTTGTATATGTAAGGCAAGAATAGTCTTAAATTATTTTCTGTAGCCTGTTTTCTGTGTTCTTTTTCTTTCACTGAAACTGATTCTATGAAATGAAGACATCTTCTCTGCCAAGCCAAATTATATTACGGAAAACAGAATGCAGTTAAATGAGAGTTAAATTACTCTCAAATGGCAGGGAAATGTTCAGCTTTAAAATGTGTTGTGAGACTAGCGCATTATTCCAAGTCAGAATGCCGAGGGGGGGGGAAATTAAAATAAAAAAATGTAGGCTTGTACAGTAGAAATGCAATTGTAATTTCCAGAGAGATACTTTCTAGGAGAATCTGGGAGAGGGTCTGGTTGACAGGATTTCGACAAGGAAAATTCTAATGGAAGCAATCAGAATAATTGAACAAACATGTTGATGATCAACATTTCTAATTCATGATATTCCATGTGCTGTGTCCTGGTTTTATCCTGAGGCTCTGCTCCCAGAGCTCCTCACTCACAGTGGCCTCTTACAGCATGAGCTTAGTCAGAACCCTGACATGGCCTGTGTGTGGTGTGTGAGCAGGACTTTGGAAAGCTCCAGGGTTTTGACTTGTTGCCAAAATCAAGTTACATAATTGAAATCACAGATGGGAAATCATGACTCTCTTTAGCTTATCACTGCCAAATTTCAATGGCATTTCATAGGACCAACAAAACACATTTGTTCAGCAACCCCAAAATTACCTTTGATACAGAGTCCAAAGCTTCATTGGAAACATTCAGTTTTAAAAATCCTAGTGTATAAAATTAAATATTTTCTATATTGTGAAGCATTAGGTGGCTTTCATTTGACCTGGTACCAGTTCTCAGGCTCCTACTTGCATTTTTATTCTTCTCAGCACCTTAAGCATCATAAGACAGACAGGTGAGTATTAAGAAAAGGCTCAGTGTATTGGAGATGCAGTGCTTTGCAGAATCTTCCTCTTGCATTTAAGGATAGCTGGAGGAAGTCCCAGGTCAGAAAGAGTGATTTGGAGCAAGTGCAGAGGTGTCTGAAGAAGCTGATAAATAGTTTGTCCCTGTGGAGCTCGCTAGGAGGACAAAGGCTGTGCAAGAGTAAGGTGAGAGAGAAGGCAGATTAGGGAGCAGGAACACTGCTGTGTTTGCCTTGGAAGAACTGGTTCCTGCTGATGAAGTGAAAAAGGGGAGGTCAGGACAATTACTGAAAGAGAAATGGTGATGGAAACCTTGAGGGCAGGAATCAAGCACGAGTATGGAGATCGTATTCTTTCATTTTTTTCACATTGTTATTAATGAATTCAACAGAGAAAGAAATTTAAATCAAGGGAGCGAACGAGATGATTTCTGGGGATTTTATCTGAGAAATTTTTCTGGGAGAAAGCATCAAAACTGAGTCAACCCCCAGCTGTATGGGAAGAGTCAGAGATGGGTAAGATTTTTAGATATCAAACTTCAGTGACAATGAACAGTAATGACAGCATGGGAGGGGAGAGAAGCTTTGGTTTGTTCCAGAATTCACTTCTGCTCATATTTAAGCTGATGGAAAGATGAGCCAGAGCTGTATACAGTATATCTGTACAATATAACTAATTTGGGGCCTTTATTCTGGAAATATATCAATATTTATTTTTCTTATCAAAGCAATATAGATAGTCTTTCCCTTGAAACTGCCATTAAATTTACTAAGGCTGATCATGGATTAGCAAAATACAAGTCTCATAATCAATAGTACGGGTCTAATCTAGTAGGTTTTGATAAAAATCGATAGGGTTACCATTTGAAGCTTCATGAGCTGAAATAGTCACATTTTTTATAAATCATAAAATCACAGAATAGTTTAGTTTGGAAGGGACCTTCATGATCATCCTGTTCCACCCTCCTGCCATGGGCAGGGACACCTTCCACTAGCCCAGGTTGCTCCGAGACCCATTCAACCTGGTCTTGGACACTTCCAGGGATGTGGCAGCCACAGCTTCTCTGGGCAACCTGGGCCAGGGCCTCAACACCCTCACAGCCAAGAATTCCTTCCCAGTATCCCATCTAACCCTGCCCTCTGGCAGTGGGAAGCCATTCCCCCTGTCCTGTCACCCCAGCCCTTGTCAGTAGTCTCTCTCCATCTTTCTTGCAGGCCCCTTCAGGCCCTGCAAGGCCACAGTCAGGTCCCCCCAAAGCTTCTCTTCTCCAGGCTGCACAATCCCAACCCTCCCGGCCTTTCCTCCCAGCAGAGCTGCTCCATCCCTCTGCTCATCTTGGTGCCTCCTCTGGACTCTCTGCAGCAGCTCCATGTCCTTGCTGTGCTGTTCCCCAGGGCTGGAGCAGCTCTGCAGGGGGGTCTCACCTGAGGGGCAGAGGGGTAGAATCCCCCCCTGCCCTGCTGCCTACGCTGGGGGATCAGCCCAGGGCACGGGGGGTTCTGGGCTGGTTCATGTCCAGCCTCTCACTCACTAGCCCCCCAGGTCCTTCCTTCTCCTCAGGGCTGCTCTCGACCTTTAAATTGTTTTATAATACAAAGTTAAAACAGTAACTTTTAATAGTAACCAGAGAGAAGGGGATTAATTCTTAGGTGGAACATATTTCTTATCCCTAAAATTCTGACTTTTAATTTCTCTTGAACCTGTGGTTCAGCCTTTGATAGCTGCTGTCAATCAACATCCATTATCTTGTGATCAACCAAGCTGCCAAGCAGTTGTGCTTGTATCTGACAGAGATGCAACCTCCTCCTATTTGCCTTATGTGAAAAGAATACCTTAGACATCTGTTACAATATTTGATTGATTTATCATGCAGTGTGAAAATGCTTTAAAAACATGCTGAAACCCTTGGTAATGTACTGGGAAGTTAAACTTAGATCCTTGTTGTTTGTACCATTCTGAATTACTTATTGAAAAGAAAACCAGCTCCTTCAGGATGTAAATTTTAAAGATGTCTCAAAAAGGGTACATTTTATTATATGCTTTATTACTCATTATTAATTTATAATGGCTTACATTATAAGTAGGGGGCCTCTGGTGGTCTAGTGGTTAGAGTGCCTGACTCTCACCTCTGCGACCTGGGTTCGATTCCCGGCCCCCTGGGCAGGTGGAGCTCGTCAGCCTTGGTAGGCAATCCACCTAAGAGAAGGTCACTCTAAACAAACCTACATCCTGGGGACCTCACTGCCACTGTCCAAGCTTTGCTCGGCCCCGGCAGATGAACCTCAGGACTAAAGGGTGGGCTCAGTTCAGCGCACGCTGTGTCTCACCTAAAAATCCACTGCGCAGGCTGGAAGGGTTAATGACCTTTCCCAAAATCTTCGCTCGCGAAGACTGGCCATTATACATTATAAGTAACATTGTGGTGTAACTTCATGGTGAAGGCTATGAAACAAGGTATAGAGACACAGAATCATTTGGCTTTCAGGGCAGTATTATAAGTGATATGACCTAACCTATGAATTCTTATTAAGACTACAGTTCTGGTTCCCCCCAACATAAGAAGGACATGGTACCATTTGAGTAAGTCCAGAGGAGGCCCCAAAGTTGCTGAGGGGAACTGGAGTGACAGGACAAGCAGGAATTGATTCAAACTGGAAAAGGCAAAATTTAGGTTAGGGAAAATTTTTGCTCACACTATTAGGTTAGGAAAAAAAAGACAGTGTAGAAAGACACGTGCTAAACCAACAGTCTGAATTTTTAATAAGCAATATCTGTCCACTTTGCACTTTGAATATAAGACATCTAGAAAGCTATATTGGGTCCAACAATATAATTTTTATACATTTTTAACTGTCAGTACAACAAATAGAATGCATTAACATACTTTATTTTTCTTGACTGATGAAAAAATTAAGGGATAATTTTTTAAAATTATTGGTTAGACTCAATGAATTGGTTTTTCAAGAGTTTTTTGGCATGGTTGTTGTTTTGCAAAGCAATTTGCTTTCCACCTATTTCTACTGTAAGTATTTCATCAATTATATGATTTTAAAGTAGAAAATTTGGAAGTGTTAGTACTCTTGTCTAAGAAAATTATTCAGTTGCTAATACTTTTGCCAAATGGCTGCTTCTGTGTTGATGCTTTACATGTTTCACTAAAAATAATAGCAATTAACTTGTCTCTGAACTTATTTCCTATCAATATTTTCATATGCTTTTTTGCTAAATAATAAGCAATAAAACTACCCCTGGGGTCCTTTTGTCACCACAGATGGGTTGCTAGGATTGGGTCCAGCCAAAGTAGCACAACTCTGCCAAAGCTACTGTTTTCTAGCACTTAAAGGAGAATCTGTAGATGTCTTTGACAAGACACATGATGGTGTAGCAACGTTGTTTTTCTCATAGTTTTAGAGTGAGGAAGTATGTTACTGATCATTTCTGGGGGGCTGAGTATGGTCATCAGCTTTTTTCCAATGACAGATATAAAAGATTTGTTTTGTGGCTAATTATTTCTGAAGAGATTTCAGTTTAAGAAATTCACTGGAATTCACTAATAACATTTTGATAAATAAAAGACAGTTATGATAGTTTGTGCTTTTAAATGCATAGTCCTCTATTTGTGCAGTGATGTTGAATGAGAATGTGTGTGATCACTTTTAGTCACTATAAATATTTGGGAGTACATTTATAATCCAGTTCATTGGCAGAAACCTGATAATGGATTGTGTTGATGGAACAAATAGACCCTTGTGCAGACTTTCACACTGTGAGGGCACACGGATCCTGTGACACTGTACATAAATCAGAATCTTCTGATGAAGGATTAGCTAGCTCTTACATCTGACTTTTGGTGATATATTTAATCTAAAAGATCTTTTTGATGTATTGGAAGATAGTGAGTTGTTGTTGAGAATTTTGAGTGGAAGAAATGGAAGCCAAGACAGGTCTGTCCCATTCTGAAGACGTTGTGGATCCTGCTGCAAGTGCTCTCTGTGGCAGAAGAAAAATAGGAGAGAAAAATATCCTATAAAGGATGCAGCACATAAACTCTATTTCTTAGCTGCAATTTGCTTTTTTGTGGTGATTAATGTAATCTTTGTAACACTTGCTTTGCGCTTTACAGGTATCCAAGCTTCCTTGTCTTTAATGCTGTTTCTGTACCTGCACAGACTGTCTCAGGAGGGAGAAAGGGCCTATTTTCATCATCTGCTCCTAAAAGCTGTTGCAGTCCCACTTTGGTATTGTAGTTCCCTCCCTACTTCGGTTCTGTAGAGCTAAAGGGCAATGGTGTTTTGGCAGATGTGCTGAGCTCAGAGCTATGGTGTGTCTTCATGTGTCCATGTAGCATGTTGGGCTGTGCCTGCTGGGTTATAAAAGGGATGGGAAGATTTGAGTTCCCTTACGTTTTATTGACTACTGTTTGATGTGCACCTGGTAGAGAAGGGGAAAATGTGTGGCTGGTTTGATTTTGTAAAGATTTTTCTTTTTATTTAAAGTGATAGCAAGTGTATTTAGATGTAGTGCTTTGATTTTCTTAGATAAAAGTTAAGTAAATATTTCTAGACAGGATTTTACTAAATAAAGAGTACCAAGATTTACAACAATCAAACAAAACCCCAAACATCCCCTATAACTTCAGTGTTCTATTTCAGTTTCAAATTACAGCAAATGATAAATCAGGCTACATCCAAAACCAAGAGCAAATAAGCAGCTGGTTGCTGCTGCTGCTCTTTTCAAATCCTTCATCAGGCTGATCCCTGACTCTTGCCCCAGCCTTATTTCAACAATGAGCTTTACAAAAAAAAACCCCAAAATGACAATAGTTAGCAAATTTTACTGCATTGGGTATACTGGTTTTTCAACCATAAAACCAATGAAAGGATATTCCTGATGTGGAGTGGGAGGAGATGGAAATAGTGGGGGAAAAAACTCACATATATATATATACACACACACACCATCTTTTATTGCTTTGCACTGAAGACTTTCTTTCTGTACAGTTGAATATTCATGAAATGTTCATGAATATTTGAAGAATTATATATATTTTATATGTAAAACCCAAGTCTTAAACTTTCATATTATCTTTTAAGATCTCCTTAAAAAACTGATTTGTATCCTCCAAATAAGTTGTCATGAAGACACTGGTTTTGAATGAATTTTAGTAATATCTGCCTGTATCACTATGTTACTGTATTCTTTAGCAGAAATTTTAGGGAGCACAGTAAAATATTGTGGTAGCAGAGTTCTTAAAGCATTTTTTAAAGCATTTCTAAAAAATTTCTGGACATGAACACTAGGGACAGAGAAGCTGACTCTATTATATTCCTTGCTTAGCATTCTCGTCCTAATTTATCCATGTCATTGTCCTTTTAAAGGCTGCTACTGTAAGCCAAAGTTTTGTAATTTTAGGTAATTCCTTTCTAGAAACTCATACAAAAATTATACAATGAGTTCTGAGGGATAAAAATAGCAGATCATAGTAACCATCTTGCAGCCATTGAAATTAAATAATACATATAATTTTAGGCTACTTGGAGGATTGCCATAGTATCTTCCTGTGTCATGTCCATCCCAGTTAGACTGGGATACAAAAAGCACCAGGACACAGAAACCAATTGAACCCCTTATAGAAATGTCCCCATCCACTCCACTTTTGTTGAGAGATATTGGATATTATATATGTATATAAAATATATGGAGTGCATCACAAGTGTCTTAAAACAACTTAGGAATTTCATAAACTAATTATCTATGAAATCAAAGTGTAATAGAAATTGTGAGGAAAAGCAAGATTATTTTTTTCCCCAGGATTCTTTTATTAGAGTTTTTGTTTGATTGGTTGCTTTTCTGTTAGAGATTAGAGACAAAATCCTGAGATCTATAGGAACCAGATTCCCTGTTTCCAGGTCATAATGTGACGCAGGTTCTTCGCCAACACAAGATACAGGTTTATAAAACATTATCAGATCAAGAGGGAGGTAAAACGAAATGCTGTCTCTTTGAATAGGTGTATTTTAGCTAGGTTAAAGAACACAGTTGCGATGGGCAGGGCACGTCTCCAGGATGAAGGACCACCGCCTCCCTAAGATCTTGCTTTACGGTGAACTTGCCACCGGCTGCCGCATGAGAGGAGCCCCGAAGAGGAGATACAAGGACTGCCTGAAACAACATCTCAGCCTCGGCCATATTGATCACCATAACTGGTCTACTCTGGCCTCCAATCGGGAGGCCTGGAGACACCCCATCTATAACGCAGCTGTCTCCTTCGAGAACACACGCAGGATCACCCTCGAGGAGAAAAGGCAACGCAGAAAGAACCATATATTGCAGAATACACCATCTAAGGAGTCTTTCTGCTGTGCCTTTTGCAATCGGATATGTCTGTCACGTATTGGCCTCATAAGCCACCAGCATGCCTGTAGCAAATGTGGATAGAGCCTTCCCAAATCTTCGTTCGTGAAGCCCAGCCATGATGATGAAAATCATTTATCTGACCTCTGTGCATATATCAGTTAATTTACAATTTTGTGGATAATAAAATAATAGAAATCTGCTTGTATGCTACCAAAAAAGCCATGAAGCACTCCTGAATGAGATATTATAGCCATGACTCTGTCTGAACCTGTTTTGTTGGTTTGTTTTTTGTTTTTTTTTTTTCTGGGGGATGCTATAACAAAGAGCTAAAAAATGTACTAAAAATTCTGTTGAGCTATAATGGAATACCAAAAAGTGCATGTACAAAATTACTTATTATATTTAATAGGAGTTCCAGAAAGCACTGGACCATCATCACAAATCTGAACAAAGGGCCTGTGCTAAATTTTTTCTGATATGATATTTGTCTGTGCAATATGTAAATGATTTTTTTTTTAAATATGCAGTTGCAGTATCTTAAAGTTCATTCCCATTTTCAAGGCTGAGGAAGTTGACTCCACTGCAGAAAAAACTAGCAAGTGACTGGATTCCTTGTGCTTGAGATGTAATTTGAATTTAGACTTATATTCAGGATAAAGCAAAATGAACCAGCCCTGAAATGCACTCAGATGCAATATTAAAGGAAGATTATTTAGGAGTAAAAGCTAAGACAGTGTAGAAAAGGTAAAGGAAGTTAGGACATGGAAAGCTAATTAGTTTCCTTCAATCCAGCCCCCAAAGGAGCCTTTCAGCCTTGCAGATTGACTGATAAATCACTTGGAAGAACGGGATACGAAACTGCACAGGAAGAACTGGAGGAGCCAACAGTGTATTAACAGTCTCTGCAACATCCTGCCTGAGAAATGAGGGAGGCCACTGCATATCAAAAGCTTCTGAGATAATTACATTTTCCTGCTGGTATGTCGTATTCGACTATCAGAATTCAGCTGTTTACAAAGGTACCCTAAAACGACTGTTTTATCTGTGGTTCTCCTAATGTCGTGATTCTACTAGAACTTAACTTTTAATAGGTAAACACTGCCAGCAGTCAGTACATGGGAACGGGGCAGCAAAAGCACTGAACAATAAAATTGCCAAGTTGTGTTCCAAAAGCATGTCAGCATGCCAATTAAACATTGGCAACTGTCCTACATGTAACTTTATATTTATTTTTATAAAATAGAGATTATCAATTGCAGGAGTCGCAAAAATTAAAGCCAAAATATGCAGAGGTTTCCGTGGGTGTATGAAAGACAGTAATTTTCCTATGTACAGTACTACACTCAATCCCACTGCAATAACAGCTTTTTCAAAGGCTTTTCCTGTTTCCAGTTATGAATTAATTGTATTTTTCCTCCAAATGCAGGCAAAGCAGTGAGATGTGCATCTTTAAGAGATGATGCTCCCTGATCATTCTCGTCTTTGACAGGACTGTAGTTTTGGTTCTTTAGTAGCACTTGTGTGGGGTTTTTTTTCCCCTTCTTTCTACATTACCCGGAGGTGCTGCCACCATTGCTGATGGGCTCGACCTTGGCCAGGTCATTCTTGGAGCTGGGATTGGCTCTGTTGGACACAGAGGAAGAAGCTTCTGGCAGTGTCTCATGGAAGACACTCCTGTAGCCCACCAACCACCAAAACCTTGCCACATCAACCCCATGCAACCTAAATAATGAACAATTGGCATGAAAGGAAGAGCCTGTGAGAATATGTTAACATTATCTCCATCAAATATTTATTTTTAAATAATATCATAGATGATTAGTTTCTTAATTGGTGTCAGTGGAGAAACTTAGTTGCTTCCATGCTGTGTTTTTTGTGCCCTTTTTAGATCGTGTTCTTCACTTACATTTATCTCTGGGGAGTCTTTTTAAACATTTATGTCTTCCAAACTTCTCTTTAGTACCAAGGGCATTCAACAAGTGTCCAAGCCTGTCTCAGTGCCATTTAACTACAATGTCTTTGTTCATTCTATAGTTTTGGCAGTTGTCCCTGAATATTCAATTATAATATTTACTACATGTGAAGAAAAGATATTTTTATATTCATCAGTTCTGATGTTATAGATAAATCAGAATATCAACCTTCTATTGCCAATAAAATCTGTTATAGAAAGTTTATTTTTTAATGCAGTAAATATTTTCCTCTATTAATTATTTGGAAGAGAACAAGTATTTACTTTCTTGCTATTTTGCTTAGCAATGCTGAGTTATATGTCCATGGAAGGATTTCCAAGGATGAGGAGAGTGTTACTATTGGATAAGCCATATATCTGTTTCTGGTAGTTTTTGAAATAGATTTTTTTCTCCCAAAGAATATTTGTTTCTTACCTTGAAGTTTTAGTGCTTCTGTTAATCTGTGTCTTTTTGATTTTAAAAACTCTTATCTGTCAAACAGACATTTCTGTGAGACTCAGACATTAGGGATCAGCAGTTCATTCCAAGGATTCCAGAGTGTCATGGTTTGAGATAGCTTCAACATCTAATTCCCTAGCTCCATTCCCCCTCCCACATCTCAACCTAATGTGAGATGGGTTTTTCCAGACAAAACACACCAGACTCAAAGTGGGGAAAAGGGAATATATTACAATGACTGTACAAATAAATACCATATCACATTATACACACGATCATAACTATCTCTACCATGACATATGTATTTACAATGGATCAGATCTCTTCTCCCCTCCAAATAAAAGTCCAGGAGGGAAAGAAGGACAGATCCCTTCCAGTCTCTGAACAGCAGCATCTTCTAAGGCAGCAGGTTTCTTCTTCTCATGCATGCAGCAGCTGATAGCTGGCTTTCTGCCAGCATCCACGAGGGAGGTATTCAAGCTCCCCCGGCCCCATCGCCTCACAACCGAGGGGTCTTCCGTGGTCTTCGTAACCCCAGACAAGGTCGTTTCACCACGTCATATCACGAAGACACAGGGGGGTCTTCGTGACGGTCTGGTATCTCTTGCAGGAGATTCAAGCTCCTTGCAGGGCCTCTGTGCCCTGTCTCTCAGGCTGCCACCGTGGCAGCAGTGCAAGGGGGGGGAGCCAAGGTCAACTCCCCCTGCATTCCTCTCGGAGCTCTCTAGCTCCTTTCTACAGTGCATGTCGCACTTCAAGGCTCTTTCAAGTAAGAGTCCATCATCTTCCTCCTTCCAGGAGGTCTCAAAGGAGTTTTGGGGATCTGGTATCAGTCTTACCCCCAAGAACTCTGTAGCTCTCAGCTGCTGGCTCTCCTTTCCTCGACTCTCCTTCCAGGAGTCTCCTCTGCAGTGCTGCATGTTGCTTCTGCTGCTTCTTCAGTTCAGGTTCTTATCTCTGGCTCTCTGCCACTGTTTCTCTGGTCAGCGTCGGCTGCTGCTCTGTGCCCATGGAGAAAACATCTCCCGGCATACTACAGGCACCTAGCCCAGCTTTATGCTGTTCCAGGTCCCTGCAGCCCCCAGCCAGGGGCTGGGAGGGGGCCAGAGGCCCCAAGGGGCTCAGAGCCCCTACCTCGTGGCTCTACAACATGGCCACCTCTCCTACAACAACCAAACTACAACTCTTCTTTTCCGGTCTGGTTGTGGTATGTTTACATTTCTGCAGGAGCGCCCATTGGGCAGAACTTCAAAACTTCCAGGGGTTTCCACCCCTTGGGGTCTACCACTTCTCTTAGCTTCTGGGGAGAACAAGGTTCAAACCACTACACAGAGCCTTCAGACAGATTATTTAGGAGGGCATTTAGCATGAAAACTTAGTGTTTCTTAAAAGCAGAAGTCAAGTACGTTTAACTTGAAGCATGAAGTTAAACACACACGATCCTGAAAAGGAATCAGTATCTGGCAAGAGAGGAATTGGGCCACTAAGAGGTGTCCAAATAAACTACATTTTGAGATTGATTTAAGAAGAATCTATTTATTTAACTTGTTAACAAGTTAAATAAATAAATAAACCAAAGGAACATACAACAAATGAAAACAAACCCACAAACCCTCACAAAAAAGCACCAAAAATTCTATAGCAAAACAAAAGCAACGCCCCTCCCCCAAAAAAAACAAACAGAAGGGCCCTAAAATGAAGAGGGAATATGCAGAAACTCTTTGACATTGCAACTGTGAAAGTACATGATAGGAGAGTCTAAGAAAAGTCTTCTGCAAATGGAAATACAAATCTAGTTGAGTGCATTAAGAAGATACAAGTTTTACCCACTGTAGTTTAAAAGCTGGGAATTAGGAGGGCTCTGATGGAATTATTTCCAAGAAGCAGTTAATAGAAAATTAAATATTTCAGACACATGCAGTCTGTGAGAGAGCTGCTGGGTCTCTGGGCCGACCAAAGAGTGAAGGGAGCACTTAAGGTGAATAAGGTTTCTGTGAGAAGCTAAGTAACTTGCAACTCTTTTCAAAAAATGTAAATTAAAATGTCAGAGGAGGTACTTGGAAAACATTTAACAGGAACAGAAGAGGTCCAGAGAAGGGTGACAATATAATTATAGACCTAGGATGGCTTTGTAAGAGGATAGATTTGGAAGTCTTATTATCCACCCTCTTTGTGGAGCAGGGGAGAATGAAATAGAACATAAGAAACATGAAAATAACGAATTAAAAAATATATTTATTGCTTTTATAACTATGTACTTTTCCGTCAAAACATAAAAATAATCTGGGGAACTCACTGCCACAAGCCGTAGAATATTTGATGGTTTCTACTTTGGGTGTACTGCATAATGTTGATCTGAAGTTGCAATAGGTACAGTCGAAGAGTTGCAGAAATTTCACTCCATCAAACATAATTCAGCAATGCACTAAGCAGAATAATGATGAAATTTATTTAAAAGTGGCTTATTCTATTACAGAATTTATAGAAATTTCCCTGAAGTACATATAAGTAACAGATATTCTAACTAATGTGTAAGTTTCATATGGGAATCCAGAATTCAGCATACAAGAGGCTGGTAATTCTGTTTCACTTCAGACAATCACTTTAAGAATGTGTAGTTTGTTAATACGTTTTCAAAAACTGGCTTTCAATATTTTATTATGGATTTCTTTTTGCTGATAATGCAGTTCTGCACCAAACAAAACAAAATTCATTCTTTCACCTTAGCTTTTTATATGTGTGGTATATTGCATATAAATTTATACAAAGACATAATTGTGAAAGAAAACACTTGTCATCTGCATGACTGAGTCTTCAGTATTATTCTCTTGTTGGTTTCCCTTCCATTATTGCTTTGCGGTCAAGTTTCATTAACTCATTTTGCATTCCATTAAAGTCTAAACTCTATAGGCCAATGCTTTCCCCTCTCATAGAATACTAGTTCAAATGGATGCCAAAATGACTAAACTTAATGACTTATATGAAAAGTCAGTCCTTGGGAACTTAGAGAAATGTGAAATACAGTATAGAGGAGTGGTGTGACTGTGCACAGTCTTAGGTGTAGGGGAGGATATTTACCTCCTTCATGGTTTTACCTTCTTCACAAGTAACTATTGCTGTGAATTTACCTTGTGGAAATCAAAATATCAAAATATCTGGTGAGAATTTGTCCTGAAATAGGGCTTTTTCCAATCTGGTTCGTGGTCTATATGCATTTTAGTGTCCTGTTGCAAACGTGCTGATAGTGCAATTAAATTATTTATACAATCAGAGAATCACAGAATGGTTTGGGTTGGAAGGGATCCATCCAGTCCCACCCCCTGCCATGAGCAGGGACACCTTCCACTAGTCCAGGTTGCTCCAAACCCCCTCCAAACTGACGTTGGACACTTCCAGGGATGGGGCATCCTCAGCTTCTCTGGACAACCTGTGCCAGGGCCTCCCCACCCTCACAGGGAACAATTTCTTCCTTATATCGAACCTACATTTCCCTTCTTTCAGTTTGAATGCATTCCCTCTTGTTCTGTCACTGCAGTTCCTGATGAACAGTCCCTCCCCAGCTTCCCTGTAGCCCCTTCAGACCCTGGAAGGTGCTGTGAGGTCTCTACACGACCTTCTTTTCTCGAGGATGAGCAGCCCCAGCTCTCTCAGTCTTATTTACCTCACAGCAAATCATATTGTTTATATCCATTATTCTTCCTGAATCTAAGTTTTAGGAAAAAACTAAAAAGGTATACAAAGTAAAAGTAAGATAGGAATATTCTGGAATATCTAAGGACATGGTTTGGATAATGAATTAAGGTAATGTAGTCTATCTCTGCATTTTAATACAGATAGTATTCAAATAGTTTAAATCCCCTTGAGTTTTGCATCTCATGGAGAGACTGATTAACTGAAACCTTATTTATCTCTGAGTATTGGTGTTTTATTTTCTGCATATTATTTACAGGAGGTATTGTCTTATGATTGAGCACTGGGTTGTTTTGTGACGTAAGTGTGCAAATACAACTGTTAGTTTAGTCCTGAGTTGGTGATGTGGTTCACTTAATTCCTTGCAGTGAGAGATGTACTTCAGAATAAACCCTTCAGATTCACACTCAAAAAAGCACAATATTATTAACATCTTATCCATCTAAAATGGAATTGGTTTAAACATGGAAAATATGTTTTAATATGGAAAGGGAAAAAGCCAGTAAAAGTGAAAGTTAAAGTTGACAGAGTGTGTTTAATAATTGACATAGAAAAGGCGAAGTCCTCTGGATGACTTTGGTTCTAAATGTAGTTCAAAAGTGTTCTGAGTCAGGGCCATAGAATGATTTGTTCTTTATAATAAACTAAAATAGACACAATTATGTAGAAGTGTATTTTCTTGATACTGATGGTGTTCTACTTTCACAAAGACATGAAGTAGAAGTTATTGATATAAATAATTATGTTAAAATAATCAGTCATTCTTAGGGGTTACTTGCCAGAGATGGGGAGCAGAGAAACTTACAGCTTAGTTGTTTGTTCAGGTTTTTTTCTAATTGGAACAAAATCGGAATTGAACTTGTGGCTTCTGGTATGATGAGAGCTTTTAATCTAGCATCTATATTTTGGCTTCTATATGCACTTTGTACAGCTGGCTGAGGATTTAGGCAGGGAATTCCACTTGTATATGTCAGCATTTCCATACAAAAGCCATCAATTTTTCCATCAGATGTTTCTGCCAAACTTTGTGCTCAATGGCTACTACCCATGTTCTGTTTCAAATTTAGTGCTAACGCTAGCAGAACATAAAATAGGTTTGAATATAATGAGAAATGTGCCACTTTATTTCCCTAAGGTATGTGCTATATATAGCTTCTGCTAAAACTAGTTTTATAAGGAAAGATAAATAAAAAAATTAATCTTCAAATGCAGTGATTTCTTTTTTGTTCAATTATTTTTCTAAGAATTGATTTCCTGCCTTTTGGCAGGTGTCCTCAATATATTTATATTTTGGGGCCATTATGTTTTTAATGGAAGAATTCATGAAAGAAAAAGGCAACATTAAGTTCCAGTGTGTACAAAGGGCCTTTTTGTTAAAATAATTCCTGGATTAACAATTATATGTCCCTTCTTTTAGAAGTCAAACCTTGCAAGTATCAAGTGACACCCGTAAGTTGTTAGACCTTTTCATAAACTCTGCTGTGAGCACCCAATCTAGAAAATCTCTACTTTTACATACACATTTACCTCTAAATGTTGTCACATTTTGATATACCTGTGTGTATCAAGGTGTAAACAGGAATGTGCACATGGTATTAGGACACAACCGGCAATCACTGCACTTTAATTACTTGCACATTTACATACGTAGTTGTACCCTTGACATGTCCAGTGTATCCAAATGTGCTTCAGGTGATCTCTAATGGTTTATTGATTAGGTGTCATTCTTTCCCTGCTCTGTTCCTTTGAAATCTCATCTTTTCCTGTGTCTTCCTGGGCAATATACACAAGGTCAAAATCCAAAGATTCATCCTGTCTTCTGTCAGAATCCCAGTTCTGGCATCAGTGGAAGACTGAGATCTGCTTTTCAACTAGCTTAAAATCAGCATTGTCCACCCTGCAGTGCACCTCCACCTATTCTTTCATACTCAAAGGCAAGGATACAGCTGAAAATTAAAGTGATACTATACATTTACCACATACTAAATTTTAGCTCTCTGTACAATAGAATTTTGTCTCTTTCCTTTCCAAAATATTCAGATTAGTACTTTTTTTTTTTTATCCCTGCACCAGAGCTTTAATAGGTCTGAATACCAAAAAAGCCTATCACACTGCAGAAATATCATGGCTTACATTTTATCAGACTGAAGTGAATACAGCCCTTTCTAAGTATACAAATGATAAATTGTTGTATTTTGCAAGTGTGAGGGGCAGGAGAAACAGTCCATCTGTAGCTCTGGAAAGGACGTGCATTTCACTGAGTTCATGGACTATGGTGAGTTCTTGAGTTTATTAGTAGACATACATATGCCATGTTCATCCATAATTTGCTTTAGGATTTGTTTTAGATGAAGGCAAATTCAGCTTTAGGGGGCAGTCTCCAATGTGTACAAAATTGCAGCTCATACATAGTTGCCTTTAGATCTGAGAATTTTCTGTACTAACCCAGTATCATTTTTGCTTCATGACTGACCTCACCTGAACTGTTAATGAGTAGAGTTGTATGCTTTTTCTTTTTCTGTTAGTATAAAAGGTGAGTTCAGCAAGCTTGCCTTCCAGATCAGCTCCTTCTCCTGTTTTTCTTCTAGTTATATAGCACTTACTAATTCCTCTTAACTAAACTATTACATTTTCCAAATCAGTGCCAGTCCTTGTTTCTTTGTCTCATGTGCTTTGTACATTTTTAATCACATATAATGTGCCAAGGAGGTTCATGTTCTTCAACTGTATTTGTATATCTTTCTACTTCCATGTATTTGGAAAGTACAGTTCTGAATGCAACAGGGATGGTGTTTTTTTCTCCCCACTTCCTTTAGTTCGTGAAAGAATGGTTGACGCTGGGTTCACAACCCAGTTAATTCTTGTAATGGTCCCCTTTCTCGTGTCTCAGTCCTCCAACACTCTGAGGGAAACCGTTCCTGAGGGAATGGAGGGGAACTAAGGAATGCCAATATGTGTTTTCTTTCTCTTGCAGCTCCTTTGTGTAATATAAGGACTCCTAAGGGGAGAGTCTGGAGGGCAGATATTTCTTCTTACTGGACAATGTTTCTTTGTATTTGTATTTATTCTGCTAATGTTTTGTCAGGTTGTGAGAAATAAAAGGGCAGAACAAATGTTGAGTAGCCTAAACGGTTTTTCTGCCTTGCAGTTCTGAGAATCTGCTTTCAACTTTGTCATTAGTATTTCTCCAGATAGTTGGGCCAGGATAACATTTGGCATTGTTTTTTACTTCAATACTTAACGTGAGTAATTGCTTGGCCAAGAAAGATATTAAGACCATGTTAAATTGTTTTTTTCATTTGGATTTTTTACCTGTCTAATGAATCCTTTACATTGTTCCTGTACCAGATACTTTTTGAATGTTACTTATGTTCTTGACAAAAAATTTTCTTATTTTACTACTTAATTCTTATTTTTACCTCTTGCAAATCACTGCTACTTGTACTTGATAGGATTTTATTGCTGGTTTTCTACACTACTGTAATTCTAGAGGTCAGGTAGCTTTGTTTCTTCCTCACATAATACTCATGTACAGACAACTTCAAATTAATGGAATCTTCATTTTTAAGAACTTTTTCCATTTTTATTTAGTCTGGTGCACAAGGCAGTCTTGTGAACACCTATTATTACAAGATCAGGCCTTCCTATTCCATATTCTGCCTTCCTTAATACCAAATGAAAAGAAAGAAGACAGAAAAGGGTATAATTCCAAAGAACTCAAAGGGAACATGACATGATCTGAATTAGCTGATCACTTCCAGCTTAGGTAAACCAATCTACTTCCTGAAATTCCCACCGTATTCAGTGTGCTTCCCCTTTATCACTACAATATGGTACCGTATCTCAAAAACTATCCAGTGATTCCTTGACCAACCTGGGCTAAAGAATCCAGTTTACTGTGAGTTCTCCTTAGCTCCTTCTCTCTGCTTTCACTTGAGTTTCACCTCAATTACCAGCTGGTGTTCAAGCACTGTTGAGGTTGTCATCCCTCTGATCTCCTTAAGACCCAAAGATTGAAAGGAGGATTATATATTTTGTATGGGAGATGGCAAACTAAGCATAGTAGTAACCTTCCTGAGGACACTGCATTCATTAAGGCAGCAAAAAATAGCTTTTAAAAAAACCCCTGAGCTTTTCACAGCAGTGGGAAGGATGTCTGCTTTCAAAGAAAGAAAATCCCAGTGTGTTGAATTCATTTCTCACTCATGCTGAGAGGGGGAGATCTGCACAAGGTAAGCAGCAGAAACAAAATGTTTGAAAAATACATTGTGGTGTGGAGCCTAAAACTGTTTCATGCAACAGTACAGGATACTTCCAAATTTATTCAGGGTAAGATGTTACCAAAGGCTTCAATAGATTGTGTCTAGAAGTGTTCCAAGAACAGTAAGAACAGAAAACCCAACTGAGGCACCAACTGATCTGCACTTGGTCCAGGTCCTGCAGCTGGGATTAAGCTGACAATACCTACAGAATTGAAGCCTTTGGGAAATTTGACAGCTGTTCTAATAATTCCTCTATTTAGGAGTTAAAAGCCCTCCTTGAGGAAAATTGTAATGAATAGTCCCTTGACATCCAAGGGAATGGATAGGATTTAGGATTTACTATGTCGAGCACAATGTGTGACACCAGTTTATCTGCACTGAAACAGGGCAATGTTAAATACTTGTTAAAATTTTATTTCTCTAAATGTATCATCTTATGGATACTATATATATAGAGCTTTAGTCTGCACTTAACTGAAGAGAAAGGATGGTTTTGTTTGGCATGCTCATAGCAGTTTTCCTGCTAAAAATGATGAAATAAGAGCGACAGGAGTGTATCCAAATAACTCATAGGGAAACTTGAAAACAAAATGAAAACCAGAATGAACTAATGGAAAAAAGTTGGATTTTTATTTAGCTTCTACTTTTAATATTTCTTTAGATTTTTAATGATGTAGAAGGGAGAGAAAGGCCATTAAATTAATCAAGGAGACCATAAATTTATCAGCAAATATAAGTTTACTAAATCAACTAATTATTCTAAAAATATGTGTTACATTGTAAACATTGTTAAATGAAACTATATTTCTGTTTTAATTGCAGTGCAGTTATTTCAGCACACCACTAATTTGGGGACACGAATAACCTCAACATAACAAAGTACACTGCAATATTCTTCAGCTGCTCCAGTTTCCACATAACCTGTGTTTTGTAGTCAAAGAGTGACCTTGTTGCTAAAGGGAATTCATGGTACATGGAGAAAATGGTGAGAGCCATAGATAATTTACTCTGATTCTAAGCCTGCTCAAATCAAACGAGATTTTCCTCTTTACTTCAGTGAACTTAGGACCCACTAGGATTTGAAGAATTCCACTGGTATTTTTCAGTGCATGTGATGCTTTTCAGTCTTATTTTCTACGAGCAGGCATTTCTGAATTTGAGCTAAATGCTCTTTGTAGCTGCATTGGCATGTTTCCATTAGACCGATGAGTCATGAAGATTTTAGAGGCAATATGTTAATAAAAGTCAGATTCTTTCTTTAACAGAATGCATACTGAAGTCTTAATATCTACAGACATACAAAGAGAAAATCTGCTCCTAAAGAATGAAAAACAGTATGCCTTAATGCTAGTTTAGGATTATACATTTCATGAAATAGAAAAGGGAAAAATCAGTAACAGCAAGTGTTCTAAAATTACTTTGATTCTAGTTAAATATATATGATGTGGTTCTCTAGAGATGCCACTAAGCTGAGACAGATTCATGCCTGTGACACTTGGGGAACAGAGACACAAAGCTGAGGAACTGGGTCAGCACACACAGCTTATGGAAAGTGACTGCACCAGATGCTGTGCTTCCAAGGGTGGGACATACACAGCCATGGCAGCGATGACAATGCTCTCCACTTAAAGTGCAGGGCTCCAAAGTACTCCTAATCAGATGAACTTCTTCGTTTTAGTATTCCTTTAAGATGTGGAGGAGAGAGAGAAATTGTGTGGAGTTGATTCAACTGGCAAACAGGTGCAGGAGAAAGAAACTACTCTTCCTGGCAGGTCTCTGCACTGGCTCCTATAGTCCTCTTCTACAATCTGTACTGCACATTCCTAAAATCTCTTCGAGATGGAAACCTTGAGTACAGCATATCTTGGCTCTCCAATGCATGAACTGTGGTCTTCTCTCATCATTCATTAGTTACACTAAATTGCTTGAAAATTAAAAATACATGCAAGTACAGTTCACTTCAGTTAGAATTACTTAAACTGGTAACTTGAAGAGCTAGAATTAGGTTAAAGTTGCTGTTTATTTACTGTTTTGCTGTACTGAGGAAATGGTGTCGCATACAGTGTAAGTCATTGTGAGTAAAGTCAGAAAAGAAGACTCTAAGCTTGCAGCATATGTCAAAGTTATTCTAATTTACCTCTGAGGAGACTTAGAGACAGTGTTTCCATGTAACAACACATATTCTTCTCCATGCTTCCTGATCAGGTTTCTTTGAATAAGCCACTCGAACATATTTTGGTGAAGATTTCTTATCATACAATGATTGAGAATTGGCTTCTAGATCCCAATGCTAACACTGGTGTGCATGTCTGAAATACTTGGTATTATCATTGCATTTCTGCAATTTCCAGAAATTGCATTTGGAAGTACTGCAGTTGGGATGTTTTGGTCCTTTTGGTCCATATCCTCATCTACTGCTGGTTAATTGTCTGGATAACTGAGCATTTGGACAGTGCTCTCAGGCACATGGTGGATTTTTTGTGGTGTCCTGTGCGGCGACGGTCCCTCACTCAGCACCCTTTTCAGCGAATGAATCCACGGGAGACAGACTTTGTCCAGGCAGAGCTTTTTTGTAACTTTATTAGTCCATTTATATACAGAATAAGCTATCAAGCCAGGCCGGGTGTTACTTTTCTGCACACAGTCCACGCAGACACTCCCGTGGTTGCCTTCAGCCACAAAGAACAATCACGCTTCATTGGCTTTCCAGCTTGACCTTGCGATTCTTTTCACACACACACTAATCTTAGCTCTGGCTCACTCAGGACCACAATATTTTTGCTTTAATATTTTCTTCTTCTTCTATGATCCAGGTAGCTGGTGTTGTCGTGTTTAGCTGCTACTACAGTCCTGTGCAGGGCCAGGAGTTAGACTTGATGATCCTTGTAGGTCCCTTCCAACTCAGGATATTCTACAATTCTAAGAGTATTTTGCTAACACTCAAAGTGTAGCTTTTCAATTCTGGCAGGAGCATCCCAAGAATGATGTCACTGGGCTTCACTCTAAAGTATTCTTGGACAACATAACAGTCATACAGCAATGGTTTGTTTATTGAGCAACAGTGTAGGTGAACCTTATCCAAGCAATCCTTGGATAGAAGCACAGTGGAAGCAGTATTTGGACCATGAGATAGATATTTTAGATGTGCTAAAATTTCCTTCAAAAAGTATATTTTGATAGTATGTTAAAGAAGGAAAAAAGAAGGGAATGTGTGAAAGTCCTTTTGTCCTCAAGGGTGGGGTTGGGGGTATGTGTGTAGGGATACAGCATTTTCAGATGAACCAATTATTTTCTTTTTCTTTTCTTGCAGTTAACTTTTTGCCTACGTTCATGTTTCAACAGGGATTCTTCTGTCCTCACGGTGATAAATAGCAAGTTGTTCAACATGCATGGCAACTTTGCCTAAATGAAAACAAATGTTAGGGGAAACAGGGAAATCTCTTGACTGCAGCAAATGTGCTCCTTCCTAATCACTTTCCCTTGTCTCTAAAATATACCCACACATTAGAAAAAGTTCATAAAGTTGAGAGCTGGAAGACATCAATAATAATGCATTTTAGTTGCAAAATTCACTGCAGAATGAGTGTTGTACACAGCTTTAGTTGTTATCTGAGACCATTAAGCCCAGTCATAATCCATATGCTGATGCCAGAGCAATCAGACAACTGTGTTTCACTAGGACCACTTATGAAATCTCTCCTATTACTCAGGTACTGCAAAGATGCCTCAGGTTTTCCCCCTCCAGAACAAACTCCTGATGTATAGGGTTTTTATTGGCAAGTAAGCTGATTTTTAATCTCTTGATTCTCTGGGATGGTTCATAACACATAATAATAGCAATGGAAGTAATAGTCAAAGTGTAAACGTATTGTTATTAAGCAACAATCTAAATTACTTGCAAGATGAAACCAAAGTACACTGGCTTTTAGGGATATTCTCTTCATGGTACCTGATTGGGGTTTTCATTTGCAGTTTTTTAAGACAGTACTAGAGATAAGTGGAACGAGATACTCCTAGATAAAAGATAATGTGGCTGTTTGAGCCACATTAGAAATCCCAAATCCAATTTCCAGGCTTCCCCCACCCTTCCCCACAATTTTATCTCAACACTGAAGAGAAACTTTCAGGCAAGAGGCTTCTATAGGGGAAAGGAGAAGTATATACATTTTATTACTATACAAATAAATACTACAGAAGCTAAAAGCAACTATAAATATAATATTACACACTCCTATCAGTCCTTTTAAGTTTCTCCCTCAATCAGTCCAGGAAAAGCCCTTCAGGGCTGATAGGTAACCAGTCTCTCTCTCATGGGAGTGTTTGGGGAACCTGAATACCCCACCCCCCCAACCTCCAGCTGTTTGCTGAAGTTCTTTCTTCCTCACAAAGTCCAAGAAGATAGCTCTGAGTCCCTTCTCCTTGGTTCTGTGTCAGTCTCTGCTGTGTCATTCTTTCTCTCACTCTCATACCTTGGTTCATAGGCTGCTGTAGTGTAGTCAGCTTATTAAACATCCTCCAAGTCAGTTTTCACCTGCCCCCAGTCAAACCTCTGTAGGGCACCTGCCGAGCCTCTCTCTGGCCCGTCTCCAATTCCGCCGGGGTTTTTTTTCCTTCCCCTGGCACTGAGCTGCTTTCGTTATCAGCCCGTCTCTTTTGGCTCAGCTTCAAAATACTAAGCCTCGCATCCACTCCCACTTAACAGTGAGAGGGAAAAAGCCCCTGCTCAGCTTTTGCTACAGGTGTTTGGTCCAGTTACAAACTGTCCCAAGCTCTGCAGTCTGGCTGGAAGGGGGGTGAGAAAAGAGGGCCTGGCCTCCTCGCAAGGAGCTTGCCTCTCTCGCCCTCTCACCTTCAGGTGTTGTGAATCCCTTCCTTCACAACACACACTCACTCCATTGCTGCCTCCAACTCCGGCTTAGGCAGAGTTGTGGGGCGGCAGGGCCCCCTTCCCCCCACCCCCGGAGAGGGAAGGAGGCCCTGCCACCCCTGGTCTTCTACACCCACACACAGCAGCAGACATAGACTGATTGCCAACAACTTCCACTGGTTGGGTATATATGATTGTTCAGCAGGAGCGAACAAGATGAGCGGTGATTGACCCTCCAGGGAAAACTGCCCTGGCATCCAATCACCTCTAAGCCCCCTGGCCAGAGGGGATCAATCTCAAACTATGACAAGTCCAGGGCAGAATACACATTTGAAAACAAAGATAAACTTTACGTACACACATAAGTGGTTTTAATTTAAGAAATTCAAGTCAGATGCCCACTAAAGAGTTAAGAAACTCAGTCTTTCTGGATATTAAATTAAACCATCTGCTCTGCCTAAAATCCATGCAAGATCCTTTGCTATCTAAATCCAACATCTGTTGAAAGTGTGCTGTATGTATATAGTTAAATCCAGGGGTTAAGAGGAACAGTGGCTGCTCTTTCAGCTATAGATACATAACATTTGCTAAGATACCATATGGATTATGGAGTGTGGAAGGGTCTCTCTCCTACATACTTGCTTGGGCTTTGGTACAGAGAGAAGTAAATTTCACTCATAGTGGAAGGATTGAATAAATCCTGTCTTGCCTAAAATGGGCTAAATCTGTTCACTCAACTCATCCTTCATAATATTCATTACTTCTCATCTACCATGTTAGAAAAGGTCATTTGTCTCTTGAAGCACTCACTTTGCCTTTCTTTTCCCCACTGGCATTGAACCTTCTGTTTGTAACGATGTTGTTTTCCCCTCCCCATCTCAGCTTCACATTTCTTTTCACTTGTTGTGCCCAGAAAGGGGAAGTCTGTGGGAGATGCACCATCTGGAAGTGCCAGCGTGGTGTTTTTTCTTTCAATAGCACGTCTCGCTGCAATTTCTGCCACTTGATGTTTCCAGATGACAAGTGACTCCAAAACTGATCCCCTTCTGTTCCCAAGGCATAAGTAAAGAGGAAATCCTTCCCATGTCCTACACGTGCTCCAGTGCTTCCTTCTGACAATAATTTTGGGAAGTAGAACAACTCCATACTCAGGAACCCTGACTCCTATTTGAGTGGCTGGTGAAAGGAGGTCCCATTATGTTTAGCTTTTGATGTGAAATGGAATATCCTGCTATCTTTGTCTGGGGAAAGAGGAGAAAAAAGCAGTTAGATCTCTTTCTGAAATCAGTTTCTTGGAGCCAAAAAAGTGAAATCACCATCATAAGATGGGGCTAAAAAAACCCTCAATTTTTATTTCTGACAAAAAAAAAATCTCTAGTCCAGTGATAATTATTACTAATCAGTTCTGTATTGCTTTTGCATTTTTTCTGATGAAAAAGTCAACTGAACTTACCACTAACATGGACTAATCACTTGGGGTTTTTTTCTGCTTATATTACATGTAAATCCAGTTTGTTTTGCAGAGAACTGGAAAGTGGAATTGACTTCATTCTGTGTATTACTCAATGGCCATTCAAGAATCATCAATAAAAAAGGGAGAAATTAGCTTTATTCCTGTCTATCTAAAGTTTGTCTAAATACAAGAAGCTTCTTGAGAAAGCACTGCATGATCATGATCTACATTAAGGGTTATGAGAATATAGATGAGGTAGAGAATGGAAAAGACCTTATTAAAATTCTTCATCACAGTGCAGTGTTATGCTCAGTTACTTTCATCAAAACAGCATAATCGGTGCACACATCTGAATAAACAGTGACTGTGAAGACAAGGATTCTTCATTGTATATTAATTTTCAAGCTTAGTATAAATTAAAAGTTTAATTTTTTAATTAATACCTTAATAGAAAATATAAATACCCATATTTCAAGCATAAAGTAAAAGTAACACTGCATTATGATAAAGGTGGATCAACCTTTTACTTCAGATATTGATGATTTCTGCAGTGTTGTGAATAATTAAGTTTTTTGAGATTAAAAGACAACCCTTGCCCTCATTTTCCATGTGGCATATTAAAAAATTCTTCTGAGGACATTTGGTTGCCTAATGTGGCTTTGAGCTAAATGTTTGCACAATCCGAGGTCAACAGTCAGTCATAAATCATAAATCAGTAGTAACACTAGGTATGTATGTGAAAAGCTTGTTATTTGACTTCATTTTTATGTATTTTGAAATACAAAAAGACTACTTTATTTGATATTACTCCCCTAAATCCTTACCTAATAAATATTTTTTTTCCTGAACAAAAAGGAATTGAATAATTTTCACATAGACAAAAAAATGGTGTCAAAGGGAACAGCCACAATAACCTCAGAATGTAGGTTCATCTGGTATTTTAAACACACCATTGTACAAGTTGATATTTTAGTATGTTGTGCAGTATTAACGCAATGAAGTAACAAATCATGATCATGGAAAGTGGTTAATTTTGGCTGAAATAGGATCTTGGCAAGAGGCTTGAATCACTACAGAAAATTGTTTCAGACAGATCAGTGTACTTTTAAATTCAAACCTAAAAATGTTATAAATAAAAACGTCATTCTAATTAAGGTGGTTATTAACTTGTAGAACTGAACAGAAGTTCACTCCAGAAGATATTCTAACATGTTTAATTACAACCTCATTATATTTTCTTAAAGTTCTAATTATCTTGAATTAAATAAAACTCGGATGTTTTTAAAGAAATACAGAGCAAGCATATACTAAAATAATTTAGAATTTTGGGATTAAATGAACACATAATATAGCCAAGGTCAAACAATGAATAATTTCACTGTGTTCTGTGAAATTGTGGAGTTCTTGGATATTTGCAGTATCATTTCCAAAGCTCACACTAAAACCACAGTGGAGATGATATGGTTGTTAATGACAACTGTGTGTCCTGGACAGTAATAATCTGACTAAAAAAACCTCTGCAAGCCTGGAGCTGTCTCATTAATAAGGGGAGCTTGTCTGAATCATTTCCTTTCCTTTCAGCCTGAGGAAAGCTGTCTGCCATGCAAGAAAAGAAATTTTAAAGAAAATACTCTTTGTGCCTAACTAAAAGATTTCAGGTGAAATAATATTTGTAATTTAAAAATTATATAAATTTTGAGATAATTTTTATCATTTGGTTGAAACAGTTTTCAACATAATTCAAATTCCAAGGTCCTTCGACAGTGAAAATCCAAGTAATCATTCTAGAGAGTGAACAATATAAAATTTTTTTAATTAATAAAACTTTTACCAATTTGGTTGTAGCAGAGACACTTGTGATTTTTTTTTTCTTTGAAAAAACTACATTGAGGGCCAAAAGTATTCTCAGAAGGAATTTCAAGGGGATTTTTGTTCACCCAGCTCTTTATGCATTCATAGAATCATAGAATATACTGAGTTGGAAGGGACTCATTATTCGCTCACCTGTTGAGAAATTTACCCCTAAAATAACGTATTTTGTTCCCATTATTTGCTGCACAGGTGTCTGATGACCATTTTCCCATGGACCATGGAAGTATCTTCTCGTAAGAATAGTGAAGTACATTTTTTTAAAGCAACTTTACGCAAAGACAAAGGCAGATGAAGCAAATACTAGAACTAAAGCTTTTTGCAGCAGTTTTTCAAATTAGGAGGAAACGACAGTAAGGAAAGAGATGGCTAGGCTCCCCTTATGTAAGTTTTATCATAAACAGAAATATTTTCCTTTTGTGGATAAATATTTTTCTTCTGAGGGTTAATCTTACAGTTTCAGTTGTGTGGCTCTACCTCATGGCAGTTCAGTACCTGTTATGTACAAGCAGGTTCTTGCACATGTATGAGTGGTGAAAAAAAAGCAAATACTTCTGGTAAAATTCACTCATAATTCTTGAGAGTTGAGAAGAGACTGCTAAATTAAGTAGCAAAGCTACTAGGAAAAAAATTTAAAGGAAAAAAAGGCTACCCCAGCTGTTGGAGTGGATCTCAGGAGAGTCTGGCTGACCATGTGATTTTGGTCCAATTTTCACAGAATCACAGAATCATTCAGGTCGGAAAAAAACTCCAAGACCATGAAGTCCAACCTGTGCCCGATGCCCACCTTGTCCCTCAGCCCAGAGCACTGAGTGCCACGACCAGTTGTTCTTTGGACACCTCCAGGGTTGGGGACTCCACCACCTCCGTGGGCAACCCCTGCCAATGCCTGACAGCCCCTTCTGTGATGAAATTCTTTCTGAATTCTCACTTTCTGTGCTCTAATTCCTCCTGCTGCAGAACTGGAACAGTTTTGAAGACTTGTAAAGGTTAATGAATAATCCTTATGTTTTTTTGAGTACCATCACATGTCTGAGAATATGCTTATAATCCTTCTCTTCTTTTAGCTGCTAGAAGTTCCTGTTCAGCTGGACAGTAAAGAAATACATTTGATTTAGGATAATTTCTAAATTGCTCATTGTTGGAATAGTTTCTGACTGATAATTTTTCTGTTTAATGTAGAATGACAATCTTAATAGTTTGACCAGCCACCAAGACAGATGATGGTATTTCTAAGACTTCCATAGTGCTTAAACATCCTTCAAGATGGTTTATTTAATTCTTCTAATGCATCCACTAGTAACATCAACAAAAATGGCAAAATTTAATTAGGTGGTGCTGCTACTTAAAATCTGTGCATCTGTTTAATACTGTTATTGCAGAGCTGTGGGGTTGTTAATCCTGGAGAAAAGAAGGCTCAGGGGGGACCCTCTGGCTCTGCAACTCCCTGACAGGAGGGGGGAGCCGGGGGGGGGTCGGGCTCTGCTCCCAGGGAACAAGGGACAGGAGGAGAGGGAACGGCCTCCAGCTGTGCCAGGGGAGGCTCAGGTTGGACATGAGGAGGAATTTCTTGCTGGAAAGGGTGGTCAGGCCTTGGCAGGGGCTGCCCGGGGAGGTTTGGAGTCTCCACCCCTGGAGTTGTTCAAGGAAGGCCTGGCCGTGGCACTGAGTGCTCTGGGCTGGGGGATAAGGTGGGGATTGGGCACAGGGGGGACTCCATGGTTTGGGAGGACTTTTACAACCTCAATGATTTTGTCATTCTGAAAAAATATGTCCTTTGCAGGTGTTTGTTACCTTTTAATTGATACTTTTATAACATTATTTCTCCTTGTGGGTCAGGTTGCTACAGTTGATGGTTCTACAATGCAATTTCTTAGTGTTTAACTCCTGTGATGCTGATATCTACAGCACAGTGGGATTGATAAATACATACAAACAGAGTATATGTTTGTGTACTTTAGTATTTTCGGAAATGCATGATTCCATGCAATCAAAACAGTGACTACTCTTGGGAGTAGGTGCTAATCTTTTGTGGGTTTGGCAGCTGATATTCTTTTTTTCCTTCTGGCAAAACCATAAAACTACATGCTAGCCAGTGCCTCAGGCTCTCCACTGATCGTGTACCCGTGGAAAACAGTCTTGTTCATCCTGAACTGGTTCTTGCTCAAATTGTGAGCGCTCAGTGGATTGGAACTATTGTTTCACCTTCCCTGCTCCCTGCAGAAGGGGAATTAATCAGTAAGTCATGGTGAGGGACGGAGAGCATCATTCATTCAGTCATAGCATTCCCATCAACTGTGGGATCTCTGCAGGTTGCTGGCAGTTTCTAATAACCTCTTTCACAGTAATATTCACAAAACTCTAATAGGATCAGAATGTCACCAGGAATTTCAGTTTAAGGTAGAATCACTTTATTTGTCTCACTTTAGTATTTTCCCTGCCTTCAGGCTTTTTCTGCCCCCTTTTATGGTTTGCAGCACTCTGGTAAAGCCCCAGGGGAGAAATTCCTACTCATAATTGATGGAACACCAGGGACTTGTTGCTTGTATCAATGAGATTATAGAATATAAATGTCAGTAATAAGGAGAAAGTACATACATAGTGGATGAAACTCTGATTTTCACTATTATATTTACCTATGTATTTTTAAAAGTTTAGAGCAAAAAAGAGCTCCAAACAGGAACCTGATGAGATGGAGTTTTGTTTGTTTGCTTGTTTGTTTGTTGGTTTGTTTTTTCCTCCACTTACAGCTCTTGTTCTCTGAGAGGTTGTTTTGCCTTTCTCCTTCAGTCATCTGAGATGGCCACTGAACTGGCAATTGCTGTTGATATCTGTTAAGGTATATCTCATGAAAAAGGTCCTGGACATCATTCCAAATGAAATGAATTGAACTGGCAGTACATAAAGATTTGACAGTCTTGCTCTACCAGAAGTCCTTTGTGGGGGCAATTTCTTATTGCAGATTTATGCTGCACTGCATGGCACACATTGGCACGGGAAGCACTGACATCTTGTACCATATTCCATGCTGCTGGTTTTGATAAGACACATTACTGTCATATGTTGCTGACTGTAGTTTTAAGTGACTGAAATTTGTCAAGTAGGGAGGTGAAGAATATCAATTGTATGAGCAAGGTGTCATCCTGGGCCATCTTCTTCCTAAAATTAAAGGGGAAGGGAGAATAATAAAACTCACATATTTTGCTAATGGCTTGAACCGACTTGGAAACCGTTGGTTAAAAAACTCACAATACAGTTGAAAGTGCATTCAGAAGTTTTAGGTGCCAACGGTAAAAGATATGGAGAAAGACTTAATGAAATGTAAGTCCCCATGAACTCCAGTTACCAGTTGCTATGTCATCCCTCTCAAGAAAAGTGCAATACTGACACTCAGCATTTAACAGACATTTCTATTTTCTTAGAAATATGTCCAGAGAATTGTAGAGATAATGATACTACATTACTCCGAGAACAGTGTATATTTATAAACCTTTTTTTCTCTCTCCCTTCTTCATTTCTTAAATCTAATTTTATATGAAGACTAATAATGCAAAAAAAGTCCCAGAGTTTGAATTTCTACCTCAAACATCTTTAATACAGATGTTTCATGCTTTTTCCCACCTGTAGTAGTGCTTAACATGTATTGAAAAAGAGGTAAAGAAAAATTGTTAGATCGAGTTGAGCTTATTTCATCCTTGTTTAGTTCATATTCTGTTCAGAGTCTGAGTCCGTCAGAGATTCAACCCAGTGGTTATCAGATGCAGTACCTTCACAAGACTAATTGTTCATTCTTTTATATTGGAGCTGTTCTATTTGTTCTTAGTGAACACATTTGAAATCTGAATAACTTTTGTAAAATATTCTCATTTTAAAACTCTGTTTGGGTTATGGAAAATGATCTTAGCAAATATCTGAGGTTGTTTATTTGGAATATTTTTACCTTTAGCCTGTAACACTTGGCACTTTCACAATCTAAACATCTGTTCCCTAGATCATCTATTTTTTAGTTACATATTTCTAATAACATGAAAAGTTTCTTTCAATTTATAAGAAGAATTTGATAAATTTATAGAAAATGCAGAGACACTAAATCAACCACCTGTGGAGCTAAAATTTGTTTCCATTTGCTCATGCAGATTAAAATGCTGCTTTCAGGCAGCTGTGCCCTTGGTGATCTATCTGGAGCAGTTTAAGAAATTAAATTGCAACAAATCTTTGTTTCCATCTTCCCATAATTTACATAATTTCCCATAATTTCCCTTTTCTTGTCACATCAAAATGAAATAGATCAGTCTAAAGTCACCCCCAAATAACTGAGTTGGAATGGAAATGCTCAGGTGTTTTAAAGTGCCATTATTTTTCTATGTCTTTATTAGGGAAGAGGAAAAAAAATTAACTTACAACTAATAATGTTTCCAACAGGTGTGCGTCTAAAAGGAATAGAATACTCTGTTTCTATTGCAGCACTGTTATAAAGAAATAATTTTGCAGGTGCATTTTTTCAGCTTTATGCTGAAATAGATAAAGGGAAAGAGTAAAAAGAAAAAACAGTCAGTCAAGATGGACTATTTATGCTGACTTTTTCTTCCCAACAAAAATCTGCAGTTTAAATTCCATTTACAGTAAAATGTAAAAAGTTAAAAATCTGTGTTTAATCATGACTTTGACTTGCTAAAGGGAGGGGGAAATGTATAAAGCACAGAGAGGATGAGTGTATTTAGTGACATGATTCATACTCTGGTACACTTTCAAGTCTTTTTAAATTCAACAGCGATAAACCATTAGAATTATTAACTATTAAAAAGTTAAGCTCTTGAATAGTGTTCGGCAGCCTTATGGAGTGTAAAGGGTTTTAGTTCTACAAACGACTCTTGCTGCAGAGCTCTCCTAGAACCCTGAAGGTTAATAATTTTGGTCACCTTACAAGTAAGGAAGCACAGAAACCAGATGACTTATGTGAGATCACCTGCTCCTCTCTGGCTTCAGGGACAGTGACATTGGCCAGTCTATTTTTACTTTGTATGTTCATGTCTGTCTGCGATTATCAGGGGAAAAGGCTGAGTGTACCAACTTGAGATGACGGCTAAAAACAGTCCCCTTCAGCAACTGCCTTTTCATGTCCTTAAGCTCTGTTTGAATTAGGCAGTACATGCACTATGTCAGAGATTAGAAATCAGTCCAGTAAAACAGCACCTTCTGAGACAGCAGGAGCAGCACAGATATCCCTTTCTTCATTCCCTGGCAAACATCCACTTACTCCTTCTAGCCCCAAAAGCTGGGTTTCTGAGCCAGAAAGGAGTACTTAAGGCCGTTAGTTGAAATGCATCACAAGCTTATGATTTCACATTTTGAGACAATTAAATGAATGAAATCAGGAGGGAACCAAACAGTAAATTTTGTACCTGTGATCTCATTCAGCTAGAAGAAAAATGCTGACATGATTTGGAAAAGAACCCCTTGCACTGGTGAGGGAAGTGGACTTGGCTTCAGACACAAACAAGGTACCATGGAAGTGACCTGTATCTCACAGCTCACAGGTGTGGTTTGCCAAAAAAGCCCCCATTTATCTTCTTTGCTTTGCTTTAAAGAGGACAAATGACAAAGCAGTGCAACACCAGCTTGTATTTATTGTCTAATTTGAGTTTTCCATCTTCTGCTTATTTGGGCATGTATTAGTTATTCCTAAATTGCCACAATTTGTCACGTAGTTCTTTTAGGATTTACAAGCAGAAAAGCAAGTGTGCTGCATATTTTTGAAATGGAGCTCAGAGTATTATAGGGAATGCAATTTCCAAACTGGAATCTGAAAAAAATGTTTGCAGTTTTCTGAACTGAAAGAGATTAAATAGTGCATATCTTTGTCAGATTCTACTGATATCAACCAATATTAAATTACATGTTTGAATTTTTAGTTCACCTTTCTTGAGGTGAAATTTGGGCTAATAGAGAATAATATCTCTTTATTCTGAAAACATTATACTGGGAGGCATATTTAGAAAATGAACAGCATTTTGTAAGAACTTCTGCTGGTTTAGAGGTAAACTAGCAGGGGAAATGAACTCAACCCAAAAGAGAGACTATAAGTCAGAATAACAATTTAATAAAACAATACAATAAGTATGATTATACAGACAAACAATTGGTTTTAACCCACAAAACCCAAATGTATAACCCAGCACCCTGGGGCATGAACAGAGTGGTGTTCTTTGGGCCCCCTGAGTCCAAAGTAAAAGGAGAGGAGAAAAAACTTGTTGGTGGGAGTGCTGTTGCAGTCTGATCAAGAGTGGTGATTGCAGTCCGGTCGAGAGTGATGGTTGCAGTCTGGTTGTAAAGTGGTGGTCTGCAGTCCTCCTCTGGACCCCACGAGTGGTTAAAAAAGTCCCAAGACTCCAAGATTATATATTCTCCAGTTCAGGAAGGAATGCTCAGTACTTCCCTCAGGGCAGGGGGTTCCTCAATGGGTGTGAGGACAAAAACACCTTCCTATCTCACAGGCCTCTTAACACCCAGTTTATAGCCTGATGAGTCAGGCTGCTCTGGGCAGAGGGTGCAAATAGTCTATTGACAACAGTTTCTGGGAAATGGCATGGAAGGCTATAGAATACACAGTTTTGGGGTACACCCATCCAGTGATGGACTGGGTCCAGCTGTTCTAACTAGGACAGAACTGAAGACAGTATGTCCTGCATTTGTTTTAAACACACATTAAAAAAAAATCTACATAGGAAGAATATACTTATTTTTTAAAACAGAGATTTCAACTATTCCTCTTGAGTGACTATTGAATCTTTGTGTGTTACAAACTACTGAGATGATACTGATGTTTTTCATGTCAGCCTCTGCATAGTTAATGCCTCTTATTTCTGGATCTAGATTTCAGCTGATTTTTAAGATTTTGAGATGAAAATGCTCCCCTGTACCAAATTTAGATGTCACAATCATAACTCACAAAATGCCCATGTAATACCCCCCTGTCAGTTTTACAGTAGTGATTGTTTGCTTTATTACATAATGAAACTTCCACTGGGCTTAAGCTTACAAAGCTTCCTCATAAACCTGAGGAAGATAAGTCTGATTTTTGCCTCATTTAGACAAGTTTTACACCAGTTAAACGAGTATTTAATTGCATTAGATAAAATGGAGGTATCAGAAAACTTCTTATGTTTCAGCTTTCCTGTCATCATCCTAGTTTGGGATTTTTTGAGCACATCAGGATATCTGTGCTGGTCACATCAATATCATCAAAAGAATTGTAGATTTGAACTGTTTATTTTGCTGGGGTTTTTTGCCAATTTAGAACCACAGAATAGTTAAAAAAAGAAAATATTGACAATAAACTGAAAGGTGATTAGGTCAGTTGCTTTGTTCAATATTAATATTTATAACTCTGGCAGGTGTTTGTTTCACAAAATTGCATATTTTTTTAGCAATTTTCATTTGTGCTTTTTTTTTTTAATTAAAAAAAAAAAAAAGTTTCCAAACCTCCACAGATGAACAGTTTTGCTAATATGCAGTTATCCTGATACTTAAGGTTTTATTCCCTTAATATACACTCTTATTCTTCCTTAATATATTGTTTCAGTACTTCCCCAAGATTAACAAATTATAATTTTCTAGACCTCTAACCATTCTTCCTGTCTCCTCTAGATTCCTTCCAGTTGATTAACTTGTCTTTTCACAAGATGTTAAGTGTGCTGAATAAAGTAAAAGGATTACTTCAACTGACTTGCATAAAATCTTACTGATTTAGTAAGATATTAACCTATTAAAAAAAAAAAGGAAAGGGATAATGCTGATTTTAATTTGTGAGTTGCTGCAAACCCAGATATATTCAGTGCTGCTTAGCTGGTTGTTCTTGATGCTCTACGTAGCAGTTTGTTTCTACCTAAATTTTATATACAGTATTGTACCTTATTGATTTATGTCTGTTTCTTCAATTTATCAAGATCATCTTGCCCTCTGAAATGGTTGCAATCCTATGTAATTTGATCACATTTTAGGAGCAAACAGTGAATTTTTTTATGTATATACTTGTTCAAAAACTCTACATATCCTTCATTCCTGGGTTTATTGGTGTTCTTGGAAATGTGCCCACTACCTGAAGTTGTTCACTGGGGAAGTATTTCACATTTGACAAATGCTCCTGCAGTTTTACAGTGCTCTATTGATGTGGAGGTGGTGTTTTGCACAGTGGATTCTGTAATACAGCTTCCAATGATTTGTAGTGTGCTTCTTTACTGACCAATTTTGCCTTTTCTGTATTCATGAAAATAAGTGTTCGCTGTTTCTTTTTCAGCCTGAGCACAGTTTCTTGGGCTTCAGTCAGCTCTCAAATATACCACTGGTTTATCATCTTGCAGAAACATAATTCCCAAAGTGTTTTATGTTTAATCAACAAAGTCCTTAGATTCTTTTTTAATCTTTCTAGTGTCAGGTTCTAAAAACTTTCTGGGAAATGTGCCAGTGCTATTATATATTCTCCTTAAAATCCCCCAAAACCTAAACTGATGGTTTACTTATGACAAACTAGACTATGCTACTGCATGTCTAAATACAGCTATGAATTCTTGTAGGAATTCTCCTAACAATTCTTTCCTCAATACTTCAAACTTTTTAAACTTTTGCTAGTTTTTCCCATTCAATGTGCCTTCTCCCTGGTGAACTCATATTCAGCTGTTGTGCCTTGAGCATGCAGTTGGTTTGACATTGGAATTAGACAACCTCTAATTAGAAAGCTGAACATGTACATGTCATGTCAGCAAGTTATTAAAAACTACTGCTTTTACAGCTATATTTCCAAAGATCACAGAATCATAGATTGGTTTGAGTTGGAAGGGATTTTAAAGATCATCTTGTTACAACCCCTTGCCATGGGCAGTATTGCACCAAAATGGAGATGGATGTTGATAACCTACTTTTTATTACTACAAAATAATGATGGTTAAAAGACAGACAAGTGCCTTAGCCATCTACAGCAATACTTGATTTGCAATGAAAATGAGGACATTTGTTTTATATCCATCTTTTTTATCCAACTCTTCTACAGTTGTTTTATATCCATCTTTTTTATCCAACTCTTCTACAATTCACATCAATATATTTTAAGAATAGAAGAAGTATGCATGGAGCATATTTAATATTTTCAACTGTGAGTATCAGTATTTTTATGATTTTATAAAACATTAACTTTATTACAAATTTTATCTTTAAGTCTTGTATTTGGGCTTGATGAGATGTTGATACTTTTGGTCTGTGGTTGGCCCAGCCACCTCTGAGAGTTTATTCTTTTCCTACCAAGTTAGGAGAAAACAAGCACTGATAAACTAGAACTTCATCCTTGAATGGAGCATCTTGTATAAACTATAGTTAATTGGTATCTCGCTATTGGTTGACAGCCCTGTCTGTAACTGAACCTGGAGATGTTTTTTCATTGTGAGCGGCCGGAGTAGCAGCAGCCGGCACTGACCAGAGAAACGGTGGCAGAGAGCCAGGACAGATAAGAACTGAACCGAAGAAGCAACAAAGACATGCAGCACCAGAGAAAGGACTCCTGCAAGGAGAGCTGAGGAAAAGAGAGAGTAGCCAAGAGACAGAGTTCTGGGGGTAAGAACTGTACCAGACCCCCTCCCCAAAACTCCCTTGAGACCCGTCTTGGAGAAGAGGGACATGGACTCCTATTTTGGAGTTTTGGACATGCAGCACCGGAGAGAGAGAGAGGAGCTGAGAAGCTCAAAAGACATCCTGGACCTGGACCGGGACGGCCTGATGGAATGGGGGGGAGTTGACCTTGGCTCCCCCCTCGCACTGCTGCCAAGGTGGCAGCCTGAAGGCAGGGCACAGAGGCCCTACAAGGAGCTTGGGTCTCCTGGAGATACCAGACCGTCACGAAGACCCCCTGCGTCTCGTGATATGACCGTGGTGGAACGACCTTGTCTGGGGTTACGAAGCCCACAGAAGACCCCTTTGCCTGCGTCAAGGGGGCCGAGGGAGCTTGGGTACCTCCCTCGTGAGTGCTGGCAGAAAGCCAGCCACAGCTGCTGCATGCATGAGATGAGGAGAAACCTGCTGCCTTAGAAGATGCTGCTGCTTAAGGACTGGAAGGGATCTGTCCTTCTTTCCCTCCTGGACTTTAATTTGGAGGGGAGAAGAGATCTGGTCCATTGTAAATACTATATGTCATGGTAGAGATAGTTGTGATTGTGTGTATAATGTGTTATAGTATTTATTTGTACAGTCATTGTAATATATTCCTTTTCCCCCGTTTGGAGTCTGGTGTGTTTTGCCTGGAAAAAGCCCATCCCACTTTAGGTTGAGATGGGGAAGGGGGCTAGGACTAGGGGATTGGATTTTGGGACTATCTCAAACCATGACAACAGTGTAATATATCTGACTGACCAATGGATATTTACTGATGGATGCATGGACTGATTTTTATTTGTGTGTGTGATTCTTAATTCTCTAATGATACACTTTCAGAGGAATTAAGGATTGGCCAACTGGAGAGTTGATTTGTGAGGCGTGGACATAATTGTGTTAGAGAAGGATGGAGATTTACTTCCTTAGTTCAATGATATCTGCATGTCATGCCACGTTAATGCCAAACGCAGGATGACCAAGGACAAAATTTTGCAGATGATTTGCTCTTTGTACATATAGGAAAGCTGGGACATCCATAGTGAAATAGATGACAGCTGAGTAGAAAATAACTTACAATAGGCACTGCTTCACTTTCCGGAATCTACACAAAAATATATTTCCCGTGTTTTAGGCTGCTTGTGTTTGTATAATACTGCATTATGTAAGGGTAGTACGGGGATCTAAAAAACAATTGTTAGATAGGAATAAAGAAACAGAATGTGTCTTTTTTGGGTGTAAAGGGGCAAGGCAAGGGAGTGGTAGCAAGGCGAGCAAGGCATGGGAAGTTTAGGCAAGGCAAAGTAGCAGTAGGGAAGGCAAGGCAAAGTCACAAGAAGAAAATCACTCCTCCAAGCTTTCATTACTTTCTTTTTAAACATTTGATAGTAATCTCTTGCTGTGTCAATTCCTTGCCTTCTTGTTTCAGTTACTTTTTTGGTACTCATAATCTTCTATTGAGTCTTCATTTATTTGAAGAGGCAAATGCAACTGTCATTGCAAATTCAAATCCTACTATGCCAGCTTAGTGGTGTTTAGTGCAAAACTACACAGCACTGGAGGATACAGACCACCAATCATCATCTTGTGTTCCTACTAGATTCATAAGGGGTTAAAACTCTCTAAGTCAATATAATAATTAAATTACTTCTGATATATATTTTTTTAATGTTGAATGAGACTTAGGCAGTTGAGAAAGAGTGGTCCTTGTTATTGAATAAGCTTGAAAGGTTTTGTTGGAGCGGCAGAAATCCCACTATTTATCAAATGTTTGTGAAATGTCCCACTCAACCTTATACTTGTGATCACAGAATCCCAGACTAGTTCAGCTTGGAAGGGACCACAGTGGCTCATCTGGTCCCACTTCCCTGCTCCAGCAGGGCCAGCCCAGAGCACAGGGCACAGGATTGTGTCCAGAGGGATCTGGAATATTCCCAGGGAGGAGACTCCATGCCCTCCCTGAGCAACCTATTCAGAGCTGGGTCACTGCCCAGCAAAGAAGTTCTTCCTCCTGTCCAGGGGGATCTTCCTGGGCATCAGTTCCTGCCCGTTCCTCCTGGGCCATTGCTGGGCCCCCCGGAGCAGAGCCTGCTCCAGCCTCTGCCCCCTCCCTGCAGCCCCTGACACAGCCTGGGGAGGGCCCCTCTCAGGCTCTGCTCTGGAGGCTGAACAGCCCCAGCTCCCTCAGCCTTTGCTGCTCCCAGAGCTGCTCCATCCCTTGGGCATCTCCGCAGCCTGCGCTGGCCCCGCTGCAGGAGCTCCCTGGCCCTGCTGTGCTGAGGAGCCCGAGCTGGGCCCAGCCCTGCAGATGTGCCTGCCCAGGGCTGGGCAGAGGGGCAGGATCCCCTCCCTGCCCTGCTCCAATGCTCCTCCCAGTGGGATGATTGCCTGGGCAGTATTTCATAAGGAAGGTTCATGTCATGGTAGCTTTGTTGTTGTGTCTGTGCAGTGACTGTCAGGCCAGAAGAAGGCTCTAAAGGAGTGGTTTATAAACTCTTATGTTGTATTCTGATTTACTATAATGACAGCTTTCTGTCCTACGTTGCCACAAATTGCTGTGTGTCATGGGTTGAGCTGCCCCCCTCCCCCCGGGGGGGGGCTGGAAGTGGTTGATCCTAGATGGGTTTCCACTGAGGGACCAATTGGAGCTGTGAAATTAGAATATTACAACAGCTGGAAGTTTTTGGCAGTGTGTGTGAAAGAGAGATTTGGAGTCATGAGGTGAGAGGAGGGACCCCACCCTGGCCGGGCTGTGGGGAGCCCAGGACAGTATTATAACTGGATGCCTGTGGCCAAGGCTAGGGGGCTTTTTCCACCCCACTGCCCAGGAGAGGCTGTGGCGTGGACTTGGAGGCCAGCCAGCGGGTTGGAGCTAGCTAGCCCCACAGCTGGCAGGCTTGGTATTGGAGCCGAGCCACAGATGGACCGAGGGGTGGTCCGGAGCCCGGAGAAGCAGCTGCGATTATACAGAGCTAGAAGAACTCCAGGCAGAGGAGAGAGACTGAAGCAGCCTTGCTGCTACCCTCTTTCCCCCCCATAATGGCGGAGAAGAGGTAGCTACCTTGAGCTAAGGCTGAAGAAATGGGAGAAGGGCCAAAAGGCTCTGAAGTGCCCTACATGCCGTTTGGACAAGGGCAGCTGAAAAACCAAAGGACGAGGAATGCGGGGGATGGCCCCCCATGCCACATGGTAAGTCGAGCTGAAGCTGCAGCAGCTAAAACAGAGAGAAGCCAAAGCAAAGCAGGCTTTTTCTGGGTAAGGACTTTTGGTGAAAACTATTTGGGGTAAAAAGACTGAGCAAGACCCAGAAACCCTGCAACCTGGGGAGGAAGACTGAACATCTTACTCTCTGGGAGGAACCGTCACAAACCAGGAGGAAAGAACTCACAAGCTGACTCCCCGGACCTTTGTGATGAAGACCTGGTGAAGCAAGTGTTCCCTTGTAGTCCAGGAGGAGATCTCAGCAGAAGCTGAGGGCTGGTGGGGGTGCAAGAAGACCCCTTCCTTGATACCCCAATGAGAGAGAGATTTTAACTATTGTCCTGAAAACTTCTCCTGAACTGATGTGGGAGGATCCAGGGGTGGTAAAGATTATATTAATACTGTGTATTTATTTGCTTCTTAGTTTCTATAGTATTTATTGTGTTAGGAATAAATTTTGATATAATTCCCCCATGCTGAATTCTGCCTGAAAACTTCTCTTCTGTGTTGAGGCAAATTGTGGGGGGAGCTTGGAGATTGGATTTTTGGAGTCAAACCCCCACACTGTTTTAAGCATAAAACTACATCTGATTTGTGAAAATCAAAACAGTTTTGCAGTTAAAGCAGCCAATAAGAACACGGAATTTTGGTAATAAAGCTGTGTAGTATGGAAATATAATCTTCTAGTTGTGTAGAAAATGGATTGCAAGTATGTATATGAGAACTCAGAAAATTTGCCATAAATGTATGTTATTTTTTTTATCTGAAAGAAGCCTTGTGAAAAAAAACCACCAAGAACCCAAAAAATGTAGTTTTAAACTGAACTGTTCTTCTTATAATACTCTACCCTCCTTTAACAAAGTATTTGTTTTCCTGTCCACCCAGCTTTTATTTTACAATTTGTTTTGTGTTTTACCAAGAATAAAAAAATATAATACATTTAATAAAGCAAAACAACTATGAAAAATCTGTCAAGAAAACATGGCTCGCAGTAAATCAATTAATCAATTAATCCTGTTTTGTTCAACATAATTCAAGTGGTTGCATGTTTCCTGAGTGCATGCAAAAGCTACCACACCTCCTGAGAAATGGAGTAGGAGGAGGAAGAAGATTGTGCTTGAGAATTTTAAGAGTTCTACTTATATGCATGTAGTTTGTGGTGAATAGACCATGTCACGTAACAGCAAATAATTAGAAAGAGCCCAGCTCACTGCCAGCGTTGCAAAGTGTAATTAACTTTCATGTAGAGGACCAATGCAACACAGAGGAGATGTTTTCAGAAAAACCAGGAGAGTCTGCATTGGAGTTGTCTTTGTTCCATTGTGGCATTATCCCATTACTCATGATACCTTCTCTAGTTTCCTATTACTTTCCTCCTGCACTGCTGTACCAACACATCCCAAAGAGGAAATGGTTGTCATGACAGGTGGGATCCAAACCCTTGGGTGGCACTGCTTGGAGCACACGGAAGAAAAGGAGCGACATGTTGAAAGTTATGAATTACCACAGGCTTTCCATCTGAGGTTACAAATGAAGCCAAGCTTTCTCTCAGTGAAAGCATAACATGTTTTTTATAGTATAAAAAAGTACTGCAGGCTTATTTTTCATTTTGAATGTAAATTCTTAATTTTTTAGAATTATTATTACTTTCTCATAAAAAGTAGCAATATGCTGTTTAATGCTGAGCTTTAAAAATTACAAAAACTAGAGCAGTGACTGTTCCAAATCCAGTTATGGTATCTGCTAAAATTGAAACTCTTAGCCCATTCCACCTATTACTTGCCAAAAGATAAAGATCAAACAATTCAATAGTAGAATAAATTGCTGGTTAGGGCCTGGATGGCTTGGAAGAAGAAGAAGAAATACAAAATAACAAGGAAGATGGTTTTCTTTTCCTTCCTTTGGGAAAACAAGTACTTGCCCTTATGTTCACAGGACTCTGTGATCTCATGTAACCAAACTGGTTGAATTTGCACTTGTTTCTGTGGGTCTGTACAGAATATTAAATATTGAACGAAGACAGCTGGGCAGGTACCATACTTATTCCTATAAATAATGTAGGACTGATTATATGCTGTATTCAGTTATTCAGCACTATCGGATTAAATTTCACAAGGAGATGATGTTTGTGTTGGAGCAATGTAACATGACGGGAATTCAGTGAGCCACAAATACTTGTACCTCACAATCCTGAACTATGGTTAAGTAACTTTGCATAAATAAAGATAAATAAATATTCCCTGTTCTTCATGGTGTGGGAGTCCAATTTCATTTTCTTTAAATGGCCATCAAGCAACATTGACTGAAATTGTATAGGAGACCCAGGAGAAATACTTCTTACAGCAGCTTTGGAAGGGCCACCCTTGTATTTTGTTATGTCTCACTTTATTGTACATGGCCACAACTGAGGAAGTCTCCAAAATGTGCTGATAAAAATTGTACAGCTGACTCATCATGTAATTAAACACTGTCTAATTGTTTTCCATGGTGCTCATTCTCTTTTCCTAACAGCACCTATAGCAACAAAAGTGACATCTTGGACAAGATCTTGTTTTTCTTTAAACAAGATGATGACTAAAACCTATCTGCACCTACAGTTATTTGTTTGGATTCTATTCCTCCGTTTTTTCTCAAGCAAAAACCTCTGACTGGGGTTGTTAAAAGGGAATTTTGCTTGGACGGAGAAGGTTGAACCCTAGAATTTTTTACACATTTAAACAAGATGAGTAGGAATAAGTATGTTGGGAAATACCCATGTGCTCACCCATGGGTTCTGAATTTTTCACTGTCCCTAATTTGTATGGCTTTAAAAAAAAACCAACCAGGAGAGAGAACAAATCAACCAACAGCTACACATTAGGGCTTGCTCAATTTTGCTGCTCGAATTCCTCAGCGTATTTGAAATGGATTTAACATAAACAAAATACCAAACCCCGTGAGGAGGAGCAAACAAAAAAAAAAAAATCAGAGATTTCTTAATATTTGGTACTTCCAAGGATTTTTTTCAGGACAATCCAAGTGTAGTGCACAGCTTTTCCTTCAAAATGAAACGAGTCCAGAGGAGGCACCAAGATGATCAGAAGGATGGAGCAGCTCTGCTGGGAGGAAAGGCCGAGAGAATTGGGATTGTTCAGCCTGGAGAGGAGTAGCTTCAAGGTGACCTGATTGTGGCCTTGCAGTACATAAAGGGAGCCTGCAAGAAAGATGGAGAGAGACTATTGACAAGGGCCTGGAGTGACAGGACAGGGGAAAATGGTTTCAAACTGTCAGAGTAGGGTAAAATGGGATAGTGGGAAGGAATTCTTGACTGTGAGGGTGTTGAGGCCCTGGCACAGGTTGCCCAGAGAAGCTGTGGCTGCCCCTGGATCCCTGGAAGTGTCCAAGGCCAGGTTGGACAGGGATCTGATTAAAAAAAAGTCAACAGAAACAAGTAGAGAAGAAGATTTTGCCCTCTGGCTTAAATAAATGAGGCACATAATATCAACCAGACATCATTAGCTGTGTAGATCAGAGAACACTGTAGATCCATTATTACAGTTTCAGCATGACAGAACTAAATTTCTGACTACCTGAAAGCTGCATCCAACACTTACTGCCACTGCTACCAGGCAACCAAATACTGTCCCCTGCGATGACATTTGAAAGCTGCTACAACTGGCATCTTTAACCTCAAAACTCCAGGGTAGAAAGTGTACCTTAGGTCACCAAAGTTATAAGGTTTTCAGTATTTCCTGGTGCTTGTGTAGTCATGTTACAGAAAAAGGACTGAGTGTTGAAACCACCTGAGTATAATGGGGGGGAAAAAATGAGGCTAAGGAAGAGAACAGTCATTTGAAGGCAGCCCTATTTATTTATCTCCCATGTGTTTTCTAGCATGAAAGAACATGTGAGTTTACTATATCCAGAGTAAACAGAACTCTGAGTCTCCTTTGAAGGTGCTACTCACACAGAGAGTAAATAGTTTTAACTTTTTCTCTACAGCATTTGAGTAATGTTATCCATGACGTACTGAGGGTTTTATATATGTATTGTAACATAATATCCTTTACTACAGAAATGTTTTAATCTAGACCTTTCAAAATAAAACAAACAAAAACCCCCAAATCTTGAAGTTAATTTTTCCATAAGGAACATGCCTGGTGGTTGTGTAGCCCTTTTTGTTTTTTAATTGGCCCATTAATTGCTTTCAAAGCATGAATTTCATGCACTGCTTGCTCTCTCTCATGGTCATCTGTGAATGCACTGGTTCTCCCTTCCCTGTGGAGTGGAGGTCAGACTATTCTGATATGATTCCTGTTCTTGGAACAACATGTGGACTGTGAATGAAGGCTCCTGTTCACTTTTAGATTTTCATTGGTCTAACATAATTTTGCCCTTTTTATTGATCTTAACAACTACTAAAATGCAGAACAATAATTCTGTCTTATATATAATTTTGTATTATGCTGTGAACAAAGATGTGAAATCGCAGAAGGGCTTGTTCCTTTTCACATTCATACTGGTAGCACAAATAACATAAATATTGTTGGAAATAGAAAATACATTGACTAACAAAGCTATGCTGTATGTTCCAGAACAGATGATGTACTTCTATTTGCTTAACTAAGGTGTAAAACTATTTCTAAAATTTAAGGGGTTAATATTGTGACCATATGTAGGCAAGACATGAGTGCCTTCCATCTTCCCATGTGCTGTGGTTTCCACAGGAAGAAAACCCTGGTTCATGGTGTGGAGGGAGCCTTCCTACTGTCTAATGAGATTTCTGGAGACTCTTCTGGAGACATCCTGTGATATGCAGTTGTGTCACAAAGTAGTGTTTTAGGTCGCTCAAAGAATCACTGGCAAAGGTATTGGCAAAAGCAGGTTTAACATAAAACACGACAAAGTTCACTGGCTAGGTTTGCTCTACTACTACTAGGAGGTTTAAATACACAGAAAAAGATTGGACTTAAATCTAAAATCAATCTGAAACTAAAATCAGCTTAAAAAGATATACATGGGGACTGGGAATGGAAAAGTGTAAGGATAAAAAGGAATAAAGAAGACTGTCCTGTTGAGTCTGAAGCTTCAGAGGGGACGCTCTTGCCAAACTTAGTCCTGGACTTGACCAATGGTTTAAGCCTAAAGGTTTAACAGCACTGGAACTTAACCGCACTCAATCAATAGCCTGATTTAAGCAATTTAACAAAAGATTCTATAGAATTTACTATAGCACAACAGTAACTCATTTACAGGCCTAACTTCCTTATGTATGTTGTATTTTAGCCTCTAAGAGAGCAACATTGTCAGTACTTTGTTACAGCATATTAACACCCACACAGACTTAAGGAGTATGTACATGGTATATACCTGTGAAAAATTCCTGCCCAAACTGACTCATGTCAGGTGTCTTTGCATATTGTTAGTAGGTGAAGGCTTGAGCCTCAAGGAGTGGGGTATCAGCCCAGGCTCCACCATCATTGTCTAGTGACAGTCCTCCAAACACAGCAGACTTCAGAGTTCACTGGCTCTGAGAGGCCCCACTCCCAGGCAGATGCTGGTCACAGCCCACTGCAGTCTAGGACAGCTCAAAGGGTCTCACTCAGCACTGCTGGTTGCAGGAATGCAAGAAAGTTGGCTTTAGTCATAGTAATTTTCCAGCCGGGCTGCAACTGAGGTCAGTAACTTTCACTGAAAGGTCCATAACAAAAATGTTGTTCCACTGGGGTTGTTACTCAGGCAAGAAAAACAAGTTTCCAAGGCTGTCTGTTAGAAAGCAGGAGCTCATTAGCCAGCAATGGTTCCTGGGAGCAGTGTCTCTGATAAGTTCAGGAGGAGCTCAGCCCTGGTGCTGTTGGTCAAGGCCTAACGAGCATTCCTGAGATCCCTGACCCTGCCCGAGGAGAGGGGGTTACATCACCACGACCTGCCTTGCAGAGTGAGTCCAAAAGGGCTGCTAAGTTTGAAAGATGGAATTAGATAGAGTTGATCGCTTACATCAAGTGCCAGAACTATACCTGTTTACTTTTTTCTACAGCATCCTTGAATGGCCAGAGGTAAGTCATTTTGTGCTACCAGATGTGTGGTTCTGTGTGCAACCCTCTCCTTTGCTGTTCAGGCTTATCTAACTATTAACTTCACACTGTAAGCTACACTTGCTGTTGTGTCCTGCAGTTAAGGTTGTGGGGTTTGTGTTTTCGTTACTCTGGTGCTTTTTGAAGGCTGGTGAACAGACAGTGGAATGTCAGAACACACCTGGGTGGAACCACACAGTGGTTCTTTCTTTGGTCTACTAGTGACTCTTCAGAGATGTTTAAAAGCAGCAGAGAAGTGCAGGTGCGGAAAATAAGCCCCTTGATGTCTTAATTCAGCTGTGACCTGACCCCTAACATCACCTGTGTATCATAATCAAGAGGGCTGACAAACAGGCTGTAGAAAAATCATGGCATTGGGTTTTGTCTATTCCATAAAAAGTAGCAGCAGTCTGGTTAGAAAATGGGGGGGCAAAAAGTGGGTTTTAGTTGAAAGTACTGAGAATTTGGTCTATACAGTAACTGAATTTCAGTAGACTAGCTGAAATAAGTGTTAGTTAAAATAATACTGAAGGAACAGAGAATGAAATAGCAATTAAAGTAGAATTTAGTATATAAGGTCTGGTTGCAATTCCAGTATACACGACTGATAATCACTGGTCATTAATCTTTGATTTACTTAAAAAAATGGTGACTGAATCTTTATATACACCCAAGGAGGATCATTTTCTCCCCTTGTTTTGGAGAAAATCAGTGAATCAAGACCAAAATAGTTTCTCAGTTTAATAAATTTATTTTTATTTTTTTCTGTGTCACACACAGTTTTTCATCACAGTACTAACATATTCTCTGGTTTTCTTTCCTGCTGCTGTATGTATAATTAAATGAGCGGTGGGGTTATAGTTTCAGTGGCAATAGAAAGATTTCTGCAAGCTGACTTAGATTCATGGGAGAGGGAGAGAGCGGCAAAGATATAAAATAATATTTTTTCAATGATGCATTGGGCTATGCTGGGCTTAAGCAGTGCTTACAACTAGCAAAACCAGGCAGGCTCTGTGAATATCTTTTAAAATTGAAGAGCACATTCTGGCAGCCTTTGCTGTAGATTTCTTTGCTAAATTACTGGTAATTTTCTGTGCTCTCAGAGCTGTATAATCGTCCATGGCCAAAGTGATGTACTGAGGAGCCTAATAGGAAATGGATTCAACAAAACCATGTCTGCATGAACCCAAAACTGTAGTGTGAAGTCAAGAATGAAAATGGCAAATTTATGAGAGAGTATCTGGCTGATTTTGTAAAAAGGGAAGCTTTATATTTCAAAGTGGTTGATAATAAACTGTTTTGTTTAATGTCTTGAAAGTACCTGTTTTGCCATAGAGATTAAGATTTTAATTTCCTATTTTGCCTCTTATTCCTATTATATTAAAAAAAAAAAATCCTTAGTTCAAAATAAAGAACGAATTCCTGAGAACACAAGAGAAGTAAATTTGCATATGACTTCTGCAGCTTTGTCTCCATTTTGAACGGGTGATTTCCTAAACAGTTCCCTATCAAAAAGATTCTTTGTAATGTTTTCTGGCTGTGCAAAGGATAAGTTATCTTTAAGTCTCCTTTTTGTCGTCATCATATCTGAGAGAGAGAAATGGACATTTTGAGATGTTTCTAAGGGTTTTGTTGATGCAAGAAGAAGAGTTTATTGTTTCCTTTTTTTCACAGAGGAAATAATTGTAGCTCATTAAAAATCATTCAAGGATCTTAAGATGTAAAGATATTTTCTAAGTGTCTATCTCTAATAATTATGTGCATGTAGCATTTTATAAAATTATAGCACAATGCTATAAACTGACAAAAGTTACTGAAAATGTAAATTTAACAAAAATAAGAAATGTGAAAAATCACCTTTAAGAAACCCAGAATCTATTTACGGGGGGTGTGTGTGTGTGATTTTTCTTTCAGGGTAATACTTTATTTCAAAAGGCATTTACTCCTTCTAAAGACCAGTAAAGTAGAATTTTGGCATAGCTATTGTATTTTGCTTTTTTTGAAATCTAGAATGTTTCAGATCTAAATATTATTTTTAATAAAATTAATTTTTGTTGTGGCTTGCTTTGTCGTGTAGCAGTTATAACTGAAGCATTTCCCCCTTATGTTTGGAATTTGCAACTTGAAAATATTCAGGATTGATGGTTAGACCAAACAAAAGAAATTCCATGATCTACAGTGGTGTTAGTTTTATTTTAGGATGCCTAATTTTCAGTTAAAGAATTGCATTGTAAGCATATTAAAGGTCACCTATGGTTGGGAGCTTCTGCTTTAAGCATGTTTAGTATTTCATGAAAAGCTTTTTCTACACTTGATAAATTGCATCATCTAAGCATTTTTTTTGTGAATAAAAACAGATTAAAGCAGCATATTGAGAAGTAGTTGTTAATCTGCTGTGCTTTTGTAGTCTTGTATGGGATGAGTCGTAAGCTATTGAGAAAAAGATCACAAACAATTTCACTTATTAAAATATTAGAAGCTAATTTCTTCTAGTGTTATTTGACAGCAGATTCAGAAAAGTCCTTCAGAAATCAATGTTTTTCTTTTTCCTCTTGACTTGCCAAGGTGTCATTAACATGAGAACAATGATAGCCATGTTGAAGAAGATTTTGGTTTCTTGTAGCTACATAAAAAATATTGAAAGTCAGAAATCACACAGTCATATATATATTGCTATTTTTTATGTTTTCCTTGTGACTTTTAGGTAAACAGAAATCCTTGCTTTTTAAAAATGTTTTTAAACTTTTAAGTTGTTAAACTTCAAAGGAAAAAGGAGACATATTTAGATTACTGAGGTTAAAAGATGCAATAGGCATCCAGTGAGTTTTGACTCTACTGGATAAGCCTTTTTTACAGATGCACAGAGTGAAATGGCATCCCACAATCTATGAAAATAAAGTTAACATGAGTCATTGTGGGACAGATTTCACTCCACTGCACTCAATTTGTGTGTCTGTGATCTGTCAGTTTATCTCTAAGCTTGACGCATTTTTCCATATTCTTTGTCTCTCCTGAAGAAGTCTGTAGTTCAGATTTCTGAATTCCTGTACTAGGCTGCTAGATGTTTTTCGGAGTATTTTAGAAGGCATCTTGGATTTCATTACACATTTTATATTTGGCTCCTCATGGAAGTCTAACCCTGTCCAGGCCTGAAGCAGATCATTGTGGAGGATGAGGTATAACCATGTATTGTCTCAAATATTCCAACTGTTGTGATGGGAAAGGTGCGCTGGAAGGGAGGGTCCCATGGAGTGGGGGCAGCTTGTGCTGAGGAAATGTCCTGCTCTGCCCTGAGACCCTGCTCAGCACCCCCCTCACTGCCTGGGGGTCTCAAGGGGGCTGAAAGGGCTCAAAGGGGCTGGACATCCAAGAGCAAAATGTTAACCCTTTTCTTTTGATTTTGATGTTAGACTTGAGGCCATTTTTCTTGAATGATGTCTAGAAAAGGGGTGATATTCCGGTTACTCTTTTTTATGGGAGTCACAAAATCATTTCTCCATTTAAATAAATGCTTTTCAGCTTTTAAAAATGAATGTCAAACACAAAATATATGAGAAGGGACAGGAATACATAAACGTAGCAAATGGAGAGAATAAATGTAGTAAATACCAATTTAGTAATTATTATAAAGCAAAGTATTGTATTTCAGCATGTTTTGACTTATAGGGGGAGAAAAGGTGGAAAGAACAGAGAGTTTTACAAATTTGAAATTTCAAAGCATTGTTAGAAATTGAAGAAAAACATCACCTAAACTTTTATTTTTATAAGTGACATGTATTTTAAGAGCATTCAACTGGCAAAGGATAAATACTTTCTTAACCCAGCTTGGAAGTGCAGGATGATCTTGGAATGTTTCAAGTCAAATCTAAAAACTAAATTAAAAGTTCAATGTTTGTTTATAATAAAAATTCACAGGTATCCTAACTCACAAAATCTGTGGAAAAACTTAATTATCTTCATGTAATATTTTGTTTTAAGAAAACACAGAAGGGTCTATTGGCCCTAGCTACAATAGTCATTATTTTATATCAGGTGTTTACCTTTGGGTGGAAAGTCATGACTGCCGCTGTTTACTATAGTTTGATTCACATTGCAGACCATGATCTGGGCTTCCTCCAGTTGAAAAAACCCTGAGAGATACATTCAGTGGCGCATCCAAGGTGCTCGAGTAACTAGTGGGTGGGCAACTTGTCCACAGGGCTTGAGATAGTTGCAATAAAATGCCAAGAAAGTATGGAATTCACCAATTCAGACTGTAGATCTTCTGGCCCAAGCATAGACATTTAATCTGTTGTCTATTTGTTGTTTTTACATTTCCATGGACTGGTATTTGTGCCCAGAATAACAACTTTTGCATGGACTTTGGGTTTGGAAGATCCAGATGTTTCATTACGAAAGTGATGGCTTCTGAAGTTCCTGTGAAGCAGGACTTGGAGCAGAGTGTGAGTAAGGGGTGGGACAGAGGCACCCTGAAATATGAATTGAGACTGCTGCATGGGCTTTGTATGTTGACTTTGTCTCCCAAAGTGTCCTCCTCTCCATCCACAACTGTTAAAGATTCCAGGGTGAACCATCAGTCTCCGGACAAAGGCATTCCAAAGCTTGTTGCCATTTTTCCTGATATCACTGAACTTTCTTACAGACTCATTTCCAGACTGGACTGACTTTTTTGGAACACTTTTGATGTTCACTTTTGAAGCCAAGTGCATTTTTTGTCACTTGCACAAAAACCCAAGTCTGGGACTCCAACCTCTAGATTGATGCTGATTTTCACGGTGTAATTGACTGCAACATATGATCTGAACTTGAGAGAAGTAAAAAACAAAAAAGTAAAATACATACTATGACCTAGAAAACACATGTAGCTGTGATTTACCTTTAATTTTTAATTATGTTAAAAAAATACCAGAATTTTCCAGATCCAGACAATTTTTTTCTTGGAGAAGTGGATAGATTGAAATAAATAGATATGTGAGAAAAAGCATCTCCCAAAGGAGTAACACTGAAAACAAAGAAAAATATCTCCCAGGAGCAAGGAAAGTGACCTGGAATGCTTTTATATTGATCTTGATTAAGTTTTTAAACTTGTGGGCATTGTTACAGCAGTGAAGATCATTTTCAAAATGACCCAAAGCTCCTGAAAAAGCAGCAGAAGATTGGACCATCACTCATTTTCAATAGCAGACTGACAGTAAGTTAAGTTTGGTTTCCCTTAAGCCATATGTTTTTTCCTTTGTACTTTATTGTAAGCTTTAGTATTTTAACTTTCAGTTTGTGCCTATAATCTGGAAAATGGTTTTGGGTAGTTTGTTTAGTGAGATAAAATGGCTGCTAGTACACTCAAAAGAGTGTGTCCACTGCAGTGAAGGTATCACCTGAAATACATTAAATGAGAAGATTAAAGCTGACATAATAAATGCAGTTCAAAAGATGATGAGGGACCATCTTCTCAGCTTGATTCTTCTCTCCATTTTAATAAAGCTATTCTCAAGTTAATACTAAAGGAAGGTTGCAACGTGGGTAGAGCCCTTCCCAAATCTTCGTTTGCGAAGCCTAGCCATGATGATGACTAAAGGAAGGAAGCCCACAGAATCTTTCAACGGATAGTTTGACATTTAAAATTGTTAAGGAGTTAGATTCATGCCATCTTGCTTCTGTTAGAAGAACAAAGCCTGTTAATGTTAATTTTTAATAATGATCATTACTATTAGCAATTTTTTTCTGGTCATTTATGATCTATAATGGTCACAGTGTGATGATATAGTGGTTTTGTATATTTCTGTATAAAAATATTCTATTATTTTCTTTGGTATATAGACATCTAATAAAATCAAATCATTGGACTTATGTTTAAGAAAGCAGGTTCAGGGTTCTTAATAACTCAAGGTGTGAATTTAGGTAGTAACAGTATAATTACTTTCTAATTGGTATGTGATTACATTTACATTGGCCTGTCACAACTATAACAGATACCCTAATTGCATCTCAGAATAGTGGTGATGCTCCGTCATGGTGCCTTCTGCTTACCTGAATGGAACAAAAAACTATTTAATTACTTTGAAATCTGAACTTCAGATTCTGGACAATAAAGTTGGGTTTTTTTGGAATGGCAGTTTCTCAAGAAACTATTCCATTCAAAATTAAGTTTGGAGAAAAACCTTATGGTGTAATGAGAGTCTGAAATTAAGCTCCTATTTGCAGGATCTTTCTGAACTCTTCATAGTACACCATCAGGTTATTAAGGGTAATATCTTTTACATAATGACAGCAATTTAGTGAACATTTATCATTGAATATTTCAACTTACCATGTTTTAAGCTACACTACTAGTAAATTTTAGAATCTAAAAATGGTGTTTCGTAGCCCCAGGGAAACCACTTTAGTTAAACCTAATGGCAGACAGCAGCACCTGGGGGGGGGTTCAAAGTGTCCTGCTTGTGTTCCTCACCCAGAGAAGCAGCTTAGAAAGACAAAAAATTCTCACACCCAAGAGACTCAAGACTAATGGACTTCTGAATTCCAAATACCATTGGACAATTCCTGTTTTGCAAAAATATGGATATAGTGATGTGTACAGTTTGTTAAAGATGAAACTTAGATATTGCAAAAGATCCTGAAAGCCTATGTGTGGTTTTGTTTCCAACACTGAGCCGTGGGAGATATTAAAATGACACCTAAAAACATCATTAAAGTAATAATTTAGTCCCATTAGAAAAAATAATGAAAAAAGTTGTCAGCGAAAAAACCATATTTGTTTGATTCTTAGGATATATAAAAATGTGGAAATAATTAACTTGTCTTTCATGTTACTAAACCCAGTATAGCCTACCAGGCTAAAACTGGATTTCAGAGATCACAGAAGGAAAGCTAAAATGGATGGAGAGATGGGACTAACATCTGCTAGATCCAAAAAAATTTGTAGGAGTATGGAATCAGTGCTGATGTTTTAATTATTTTTTAGTCCCCATCATTAAAAACACAGATAGAAAGAACAAAAAAGCCTTTTTCTTTTTCATAAACACATTTACAGCTGCTTTGTGCACATTCTATTTGGGAAATAGGCTTGCTTGGAGCAATGTAGTTTATATGTTTGATTAATCTCAGTAATTTAGGAAGCAGTGCCATGTGTCTTATTCATACTTCATCCATTAGTTCATAAATTATATTTGCAAGTATAAATATCTGCCATAATAAGAGTTGGTGTTTCTACAAACTTTATAAATTCTTGTGAATTTCTAAATTGCTCGGAAACCAATTGATTTAAAATTCATTTAGTTAAACAGAGAAGGAACCACAATGCATTCCAGTTAAAAATATATTCAAAACCTGTTTTTCATTATTCTGGGTCAGCTGTTATTTAGACAGGATGTGTTATGAGATTTTTATAGGCAAGGCTATTGGCTTGATTAGCATCAGCAATGCTTATATGATATACAGGTTGTTGCACTGTTAACTGCCTTGCTGTCATCTAACACACATTCCCGTACAAGATCGCTGAATAATTTTCTCTACCTTCCTATATGCTTTCTCCTATCAATTAACTTTAACTTCGTTTTTCTCTCCACTACATCTCTCTGTTCATTCAATGCTCTTCAGACACTTTATTCTCTGTAAACATGTGGAGAAAATTTTTCACTCTTCCAACCACAACCAGAGAAATTGTTTCATGTTGTGGGGTATTTGCACCTTCTTAGGACGGTCTGAGTTGAGGTATGGGAAAGCTGTCTTTATTTTTCAATCTTTTTGTCACTATGTAATCCACTTTTCATTTTGATTAAAAACCACTTAATTTTGACCCATGTATGTTAGTGCACATCTCAGTTCTGAATATCACTTAATAGCTTAAAATAGCATATGAAACCTTAAGCATCACTACAATGTCTTACTCCTCTACAAAAACATTAGAATTGCAAAATCTGGTGCTTAATTCAAGCCTCACTATGTTGAGGAACCTTTTTGAACAATTTGAATTTTTTTTTAGAAATAGCTTGAAAAGTTTTCAACCTTCTTTTGTTTTTCAATCTGAACATATATTTCTCTCTCATCTGTTCTGACTCACCTCTTTCCAATCCCTGATGGGTTCCCCCTGCCTGCCCTTGAATTACAGACCATTCCTGAAATGCTGTATGACAGCACTTTCTCGCAGTGTTTTCAAAAAAGAAAAATTGGCTGTTTATCTCTCTTAAGTCCTGAAAAAGAACTTCCTCTCTTAGTATTTGCATGAGGCAGAAGGCCAAGGTTGGTTTCTCATTCCACAATATCAGATGGAAAGACAGTGTAAGAAGTAATATAGATAACTGTTTAATCAAGGGCCCACTCTTGCAAAGCACTAATCTTTTCTTAGGGGTACTAAGTATTCTGAGTTCCCACAGAAGGCAGAACACTCAGCTGTATCCTCAAAATCCAAAATGTAACTGTGGTTAGTGGACCAGTATATATATTACAAATCACCATATGGAATCAAGACAGCAGGAGGTATTAGATGACCCAGCTTGGTGACTTACAGTAATAATTAATAACTTCCCTTATTTCTTACATACATAATAACCTGAGATATGGCATCCCTTTATGTTTTCACAATAAATGGCCCATAAAAGAAAAAGGTGAAAAGAACTGAGGTACTAAACAGAGAATTCCTTTGTTTTCTGTCTTTTCCTATAACACCTGAAGTTTCTAAAAGAGAGAATAGAGTTTTCTGCAGTAGCAAAGCACAGTAGTTTCCTTCAGGAGCTTTGGCTTAAGTAAAACTGCAGTGTTTGGCCTTAGCAAAATTAAATAAAAACTAGAAGAACCCTGTCTAACAATGAAGAAACTGGTATATGGAGTCCTATATGGATTACAGAAGCAGCTTCTTTTGTGGTACCCTAGTAAAAATGGAAATTCAGTACTTATTTTCTTCAAAATTACATTTTAGATTTTATATTGAAAGTGTTTTCTAAAAGAAAGATGCAGCTTTGCCCAGTCTAAGCATAAAATAAAGCCTTCTCTAATATGTAGTGAAAGACCTTGATTATGTACCTCCCCATAGACATTGCTTTAAACATGCTATAACTGCACGGTACTTCAGAAGTAAATATTTGAAAATAAGATGAAAATCTTAGAAGTAGTGTTTTATTATTATGCTTACACCTTCAACAAAAGATTGTTGATCTGTGAGGAGACACCCATATTTTTCTTTTGATTGCTGACCAAATGATTTCTTGTTCTCAAATGTATTACTGATACTTCGTCTACAACTTGCAGTTTAAGCAGCTATTATATATTTGATGTGTATCACAAATAGCCATAGGCAATGCTTATGCATACATTTTCAAAAATATACCTTTAAGACACAGTAGAGTAAATTTAAAGTGGAACAGTAACCATAAAATCTGCATTCTAGTCTGAGTGTGCAGTTGGGTATTTTATGGCTGAAGTTGTTACTTCTTTAAGACTTGATGTTTATCACTGCATAAGAAAAAAAAATAACCCCCAAACACCAACCCCCCCCCAAAAAAAAGCTAACAAAACCCCACCACAATTAAACTCCACCCCCCCCCCAAAGGCCCAACTAAAAAACAAACATACAAATTAATTAATCTAAACCTTTAATTTTAAAAAACTATAAATACACTAAAATTGTATTATATAGGACAGCCACTGTGAATATAAAAATTATTGTTTGTATGTCTGAAAAATCTGGAAAAGTACAATTAAATTTGCAATAAACAAATAAATTACTTAGAATTAGTTTATTGCTAGCTATTTTTTTTTTAGTATTGAAATTCTCCTGCTGCAATCTCAAATGAGTGCTGGTACAGGGGAAGGCACCCTTATAAAACACTTCATGCAGTTTTATTTACAATCTGCTAGAGAAATATGAATTTTACCAAATACTGGACTTGGATTTTTTATAATCTAGAGAAATTCTATCACTTCAGCTCCTCAGATGAGAGTTCAGATGCCAAACTTGTGTCATAAACCTTTTTATACCCTAGTAAAAGCTTTGTAGACCCAGAGAGTTGTCCTCCAATGGTTCTGTTTTTCATGAGGGAGAGAGGGGAAAACTTTTTTCAGTTCTCATTTTGTCAAACTCAAACAGGCAAAGAAGGCAAATACAAAGTTAAAGTGATTGAGTATAAACAATAATAAATACTACAGTGTTTGAAGGGTTTTTTTCTGTACTGTCAATGTGCTAAGGATAGTTAATCTTCAGAATCGACTTGCATTAAAACTTCCTAATTGTATCATGCTGGCACATGATGTCAATATAGGCAAGTAAGCTGGTATTTGTAATTCTAGCTGTTCTGATTTCTAAATGATATAATACAATCATCTAAAAAGTCTTTATTGTAGCAGATATCATAAATTATATCACTATTTTAAAACAGTCATAACCCACTTTGATATTTTACTAAACAAATATGGATAGAGTCCTGATCCTTGAGATCTGCTGTGACCCTTTAGAGCATCCTGCTGAAAAAGACTGTGAATAGGGTTGGTGCGAGAACGCAGCCTCGTTTCACACCATTAGTAATTAGAAAGGGCTCAGAAAGTGCATTACCATATCTGACTTGGCCGTGTTGATCCTCATGGGGTGAGAGGATCATTTTAAGGAACTTGGGGGGACATCCTAAATGTTCCAAAATCTGCCATAGACCTTTCCTGCTCACAGTGTCAAAAGCCTTGGTGAGGTCAACAAAGGTTACATAGAGACCTTTGTTCTGTTCCCTACACTTCTCTTGCAGTTGTCTGAGAACAAATACCATGTCTGTGGTGTTCCTGTTGGCTCTGAAACGACATTGGCTTTCAGGTAGAATTCCTTCTGTTATACAATCATAGAATCATAGAATCGATTGGGTTGGAAAAGACCTCCGAGATCATCGAGTCCAACCCTTGGTCCAAGTCCAGTCCATTTTCTAGATCATGGCACTCAGTGCCACGTCCAATCTGCGTTTAAAAATCTCCAGGGATGGTGAATCCACCACCTCTCTGGGCAGCCCATTCCAATGCCTGATTATAGCGGGTATTAGTCTGTTTAAGAGTATTCTTGCCAGGATTTTGCCAGCAATGGAGAGCAGAGTAATACCACGGTAATTTGAACAGTCTGATTTAACTCCTTTCTTTTTATACAAGGTGATGATGACTGCATCACGAAGGTCTGATGGTAGTTCGCCGAGTTCCCAACAGCGCACCACAAACTCGTGAAATTTAGCATGGAGTGCTTGGCCCCCATGTTTCCAGACTTCAGGTGGAATTCCATCAACCCCGGCTGCCTTGCCAATTTTCACCTAAACAATCCTAAACATCCACTGGTCAGATTATGTGACTAATACATCTGTTCTAGGGGTTCCCTGGTGGTCTAGTGGTTAGGATGCGGCGCTCTCACCACTGCGGTCCCGGTTCGATTCCCGGTCAGGGAACTCCTCCGGGCAGATGGAGCTCGTCAGCCCTGTAAGGCCATCCATCTAAGAGAAGGTCACTCTAAACAAACCTACGTCCTGAGGACCTCACTGCCACCGTCCAAGCTCGCTCGGTCCCGGCAGATGAACCTTAGGATTAGAGGGTGGGCTCAGTTCAGCGCACACTGTGTCTCACCTAAAAAATCCACTGCGCAGGCTCGAAGGGTAAAGACCTTTCCCAAATCTTCGTTTACAAAGACTGGCCATGAACATCTGTTCTAGAACAAGCAGCAGTCACAAGTATTGAGGCCATGTTGCTGAGAACACAGCTGCGCTGGGCAGGGCACGTCTCCAGGATGAAGGACCAACCACCGCCTCCCTAAGATCTTGCTTTATGGTGAACTTGCCACCGGCTGCCGCAAGAGAGGAGCCCCAAAGAGGAGATACAAGGACTCCCTGAAACAACATCTCAGCCTTGGCCATATTGATCAACATAACTGGTCTACCCTGGCCTCCAACTGGGAGGTCTGGAGACACACCACCTGCTTCCTTTGAGAACGCACACAGCATCACTCTTGAGGAGAAAAGGCAATGCAGAAAGAATCGTGCCTTGCAGAATTTACCACTTAAGGAATCTTTCTGCTGTGCCTTTTGCAATCGGACATGCTTGTCTCGTCTTTTTAGCCACCAGTGCGCTTGTGACAAACGTGGGTAGAACCCTTCCCAAATCTTCGTTTGTGAAGCCCAGCCATGATGGATAGAGTTAAAGTTTATTTACTGAGGACAATCTAATGCTAATCTGTTTTACTTTGATTTATGACAACTTTGGACATTTCAGTGTGTCCTCCTCTTGAAGGTAAATGAATTTCTCACATGGTCTTTCTGCTGGAGAGGTTGGTGTTGCCTGGATACAGCTGGTGCTATTTGAATAGTGCTGCAATGCCATGGTCATTTTGTTACATTGATTTACAAATGCATTATCTGCTAAAGCACCTCAGCCTTTTAATGTAAACACCCAAGGACAGAAGCCAATGGAATGTAATTTGGTTAGCTCTCTACAAGATATTTTGGCTTCCTAGTGTCTTACATGAAGGTTAAATGGTAACTGTGTTTGTTTACCTTTAACATTACTGTCCCAGGAAGCATCTCTATCTGTATAATTCACTAATTTAAGTTCTGCAAGTTACAAATTTAAAAATGCCAAAGAAATTGTCAAATAAACTGAGAGATGTTGGTATTTTACAGACACCATTTTTGCAACTCTTCTATAAATTTTGATAATTCCTTCCATTTATATACACTATGTATTTTCAGATTATTTCATGACAACACTCGGAGTGCTTTGGTGTTTTACACAGTGCATGTTACTGTAATAACCTGAATCACAGTGATCCAAATTGTCTTCATGTACCACTTTAATATCTCCATGAGAGCTGTGAATTTAAACCTTAAAATAGTTAATTTCACTTCTAGAAAATACGACTGAGTTGTTCCACAGTCCTGCACTTGAAGTCACTCTCTTAGAGTGTCACTGTCAACAATATCAATGAATGACCGTATCTGGGTGGACACAGAGAAGCAGAGATGTTAATTATAAGTTGAGCATGATGCAGGACTCTGCAGTGAGAAATATGCCAAAAATTACAGAGGCAGGCTCAGCAAACCTTGCAGCAGCACATACAAACTGCACTATATAGTTTAAGCAAGATGTACTTAACATATAAAGTCACCATTGAAAAGAATTTGTGGAGCTGAAAAGCAGATTTTTACAGATCATTGTTTCATGATTTATTCTCTGAAGCATCTGGTCCTCACCATTGTTTGAGGCAAGATTTTAGTAATGCCTCAGTCTGCTGTACGATAGATTGAACATAATTAATAATTTACCATTGAATTTCTTAACATAGCTCACACTCTGCTCCATGGCATTATTTACATGGACTGTAGCAAGTGGCTCAGAGCAGGGACAGGGTGTTTAAGCAGATTTGCAGGTGTTATAATGACCATTTACAACTAGGAATCAGTCAAGGCATGACTAGGTTGTCTATTCAGGTAAGAGGTGAAGTCTCTACTTACCCAGCACTAGGTGGGGACATTCATGAATTTGGGTCAGCTTTTCCCCTGGTTTGTACTGTAGAACTGAGATCCTGTAGCCAAAACTGTAACTTTACTGTGAGGTTTTTATTCAGTTAAAGAAATTGTTCCATTAATTCTATAAGGGAATATGCCTCATGGGGCAATCCCTGTTAACGAGTGCTGGGACTTTCCTCATTGAAAGGGTGGTTAAGCATTGGAACAGGCTCCCCAGGGAAGCAGTGGAGTCACCATCCCTGGGAGTGTCCAAATAATGAGCAGATGGGGCACTTCATGATATGATTTAGTGGGCAAGGTGGTGTTCAGTGAAAGGTTGGACTTGATGAGCTTGGGGGTCTTTTCCAACCCTAATTATTCTGTGATTCTGTGACTCCAGTGTCCACTGGTGTTTGTAGAAATGGAAGCTGGGTAATTGGAATCTTCCTTCAAAAATAAAAGATTCTTCATAATGAGGGTGAATGCCAGCGAGGTGAACAGAATTTCAGGGAAACAGCCTTGCTGCTGGAATCTAGTAAGGACATTACTTGAAAAGAGGGAGGTTGTTAGTGTCACTTATTTAACTGAACAGTAGCAACACCAACTAGTTATCAAATGCATGCATTTGTCCTGACACAGTGTCTAAAAAGGCACTACATGTGAATAAAACAGAGATTGTTTGTTCTCATCCTGTGCTGGTGAGCTGTGTCTTTAGTCACTGTGTCTGGCCAGAAAAGAAAAGAACTCTTCTGTGTAGCACGTGAAAGTTGGATACAAATGGATATTGTGCATAGGTTTTGATTTTAGAAAAACATACCACATTTGGCATCAAAGTCTACACTGAAATCTACTTTAAAAATAAACTGCACTTAAGTTCTCTGTAGACCTTTGCCAGTGAGTGATTTGGGGCAGGGACTTTCTGTATTTGTGTTCTGTGTGTTCAATTCGTTCCACAGTGGGGCCTTCAACTCCCAGATTGATCATCAGATGCTATTGCAATAAAAAAGTAATAATGATAGTAATAAAATTAACAGCTATAGTTAACTGTGACAAGCTGAGCATTTTTTTCACCTCCAGCTGGTAGGAAATTGCAGTACATATTTTTCTCCAAGCGTAGGCTTATACTTAGGCTTTCCATTACGTAGAGAAAGATCCCTGCATTTTCTTACTCACTTTGTTCATCTGCCTCAGTGACCTTACTGATACGAAACCTTGTAAAGTAGTGAGCTAACACTGACAGACACAGGAGGTGAGACACATGTCTTTGCTTTAATGAGCGATGCTGATATGCTTACACTAGCATCAGTGTTCTTCCAGACTGTTAGATAAATAGGTATCAAGGTTGAGCTTGCCGCTGTTATTGGAACTGCTTGCATGGCTCTGCTTTTTCTGGCTGTAACACTGCAGAAATGTTGACCAATTTTTGTATGGTTTTTTGCGGTCTGTTTTTTGTTTGTTTGTTTTGTTTTGTTTTTAATTCTGGATCTTAGATTGAAGTATAAATTCTCAAATTTCTTTCTCTGATGAAAATACTTGATCTGACTCCTCATGACATGTTGCTGCAGTACAACTGTCCTAAGTGCTCTGGCTGCAGCTGTTCATGGAGCTAAGAGTCTTTTTTCCTGGACAGAGTAAACTTATGTACATGTTCATTTCAAAAGAAAGACAGGTACCTTTACTTGAAAAATTAAAATTCCTGTCTTTGGCATTTTGGTAGTTGCTGTAGATAGAAACATCAGAAACATGAGAAATGTCCTGAGAACTGAAGAAGAACCAAGAGAGGAGAGCAACAATTTATGAATGAAAGAATAAAAAACATGGAACAAGTATAAATTGTTCACTTCTGTTATACAACAGACCAGATGCTAAAAACTGGCAATTAAGGGATACAGCTGGGAGGTGCATGTGAGCCATCAGTGTATGTATATTTTATTGAACATCTCCTTCCATTCATATCAGTGTCTGTGGCTTCTTGTGACATGATGCCCCAGACTTATGTGTGCTTGGGGTAAATAGAAAACTTAAAAATTCTTTAAAAACTACGCTGGCTTATTTTATTGCTTCATTTCTAGTTCATATATTATAAGAAATTTTAGATAATTTTCAGATTTCTATGTACCAGTAATTCTTTATTGACCACAGTCTTACCCTCTTTCAATGATTTATTTTCCAAACAGAGGACAGCTCATGCAACTCATCTCCTCTTGCATGAAAGCCATGCTATAGTTCTGATGATTCTTGTTGTCCTTCTTGGGGTCATTTCTGGTTTGGTCATATCCTTTTTTCAGATGCATGATTAGAACTACATGTTGTACTGTGGAGTTCCACAGCTCTGAAGGGGAAACGAATCAGACCTGTCTTTTTGACATGAGAATATTTATACTGACACCGTCCAAGCTCGCTCTGCCCTGGCAGATGAACCTTAGGCGAGGGTCGAAACGGCAGGTGAAAGGTGCACTGGAAGCCACAGACCCAACCCTACCTGCAGGTAGTTCAGGGCATTGTTTGCTAGAGACTGACTGGAGATGACAGTCTCTTTGGGCAGCACCCTGAATGACCAAGCAGCCTTTTTCAAGGAGAGCACTGCTTGCTCCACTCAGAGAGGGGCCTAGAAAAGGTGCCCTAACCAAAGGTCATCTCCCCCTTCACCCCATTCGTTAACCGCAGGCCAACGGGCATCTTCTACTAATGTGGTCACAGAAAGATCAAAAGACAAAGGCACACACCTGCCTCCAAAGGTGTACCCAAACTGACTCTCGTATGCTGGAACATCAGAACCATGCTTGATACTGTGGATAGTGGACATCCTGAGCATCGCTCTGCCCTAATTGCCCATGAACTATCACGTCTCAACATCGACATAGCTGCTCTCAGTGAAGTTCGTCTCCACGAGGAAGGCAGCCTTAGGGAACATGGTGCTGGTTACACACTCTTTTGGTCTGGCAAACCCAGAACTGAAAGGCATCTTTCAGGAGTTGGCTTAATGATTAAAAACTCCATTGTTCCTAAACTCGAAAATTTGCCGACAGGTCACTCTGATCGCATTATCTCCCTACGCCTTCCACTACACAACAAGCAGTACGTTGTCCTCTTTAGTATATATGCCCCAACTTTCCAAGCTGACCCTGCTGAAAAAGATAAATTTTACACTGACCTGCGCCACCTTACCCAAAAGGTGCCTGCAGATGATAAGATCATTATCCTTGGTAATTTCAACACCAGAGTAGGGAAGAACTTTGAAGCCTGGAAAGGAATATTAGGCAAGCGTGGTGTTGGAAACTGCAACGATAATGGTCGCCTTCTGCTAGAATTCTGTGTGGAGCAACAGCTCACCATCACTAATACTATCTTTCAGCAGAAAAATAGTCTGAAGACAACCTGGATGCATCCTAGATCTAAGCATTGGCACCTCATCGATTATGCCTTGGTGCGACGGAGAGATGTCCGCGATGTCCACCTTATCCACGTGATGCCCAGTGCAGAATGCCAAACAGACCATCAACTGGTGCGCTGTAAATTTAACTTTAAACTTAAGTCCAAACCTAGAAGGGGCAGCATCCCGAGGAGGAGACTCCAAGTTAACAGTCTCCAATCAGCCACAGTGAGAGACAGATTCCAGGCAAATCTTCAAACTAGGCTTGAAAACCATTCCATAGATTCTATACATGCCTCTCCTGAAACACTTTGGCACCATATTAAGAACAGCATCCTGCAATCCTCCGAAGAATCCTTAGGGTTCTCCCTCAAGAAGAACAAGGACTGGTTTGACGAAAACAATCAAGAAATCCAGGACTTGCTGAGGAAGAAGAGAACCGCCCACCAAGCACACCTTGCACTGCCATCCTGTCACGCAAGAAAAACAGCCTTTCGCCTTGCATGCAGCAAGCTCCAGCAGAAACTCTGCAACATCCAGAACAAGTGGTGGATCAATCTAGCTGAAAAAACTCAATTATGCGCAGATATGGGTGATCACAGAGGATTCTATGAGGCCCTGAAAACAGCATACGGGCCTACATACCAGGTCCAAAACCCTCTACTCAGCACAGATGGTCAAACGCTTCTGACAGATAAAACCTCCATTCTGAATCGATGGTCTGAACACTTTCAGACTCTTTCCAGTACCAACCGTGAAGTGCAAGACTCAGCAATTTAGTCCATTACATAACAACTGGTGAAGAATGAATTGGATACTGCCCCCACTCTGAGAGAAACTCTTAAGGCCATACAGCAGGTGAAAATTGGCAAGGCAGCCGGGGTTGATGGAATTCCACCTGAAGTCTGGAAACATGGGGGCCAAGCACTCCATGCTAAATTTCACGAGTTTGTGGTGCGCTGTTGGGAACTAGGCGAACTACCATCAGACCTTCGTGATGCAGTCATCATCACCTTGTATAAAAAGAAAGGAGTTAAATCAGACTGTTCAAATTACCGTGGTATTACTCTGCTCTCCATTGCTGGCAAAATCCTGGCAAGAATATTTTTGAACAGACTAATACCCACTATAGCAGAAGGAATTCTACCTGAAAGCCACGGCGGTTTCAGAGCCAACAGGAGTACCACAGTATTATAGGGTATAAATCCCAGGAGGGAATTTTTCCTTCCCCTGCCCCCCACTGTAAGAAAGACAGAGTCTGAATGGAAAAGGGGGTGATTAGCTTTACAGAAGGTCTAGCCAGTTGAGCTGCATTCCTAATGAATGGCCCATCATAGTCTGGGGGAAGGGAGAAGGAGTTTTGGGGGGGGTTGCTGGCCCTTCTCAGGTGGGAGAGGCAGTTTGGCTAGGTTCTCTCTCTGAGATGGAGACGGGGGTCTTTGTGCGGGCATTTTTGGAGAAAAGGCCTGGAAGCCAGTCTTTCTTTTTTTTCGTCCCGGTGAGGCCTGACCACCGGCCTCGGTCGGCTCGCACGCTGCCTCGTGACTCCATCAGGGAGTTTTCATCGGAAAGTTGCGTGCTCACTGAGAGAGAAGAGGAGCCTTGAGACACCGTCATCTGAGGACAACAGTGAGTTCCGTACGGGGGGTGGACTGTTTTCCTTTCCCCCTTCTTCCATTGGGGAAAGGGTCCCCATTTTCTTTTTCAGCTTCTCCCGCGGTCCGAGACCACCCCCCAGACCCCTCTCCCGGGGTGGTGACCGCCAGAGCCCAACAGCGCCCCCTGCAGGCCACAAGAGAATACTGCAGACTCTGCACCTCCAGCGATCCAAGTGCCCCCTGCCAACCGTGATTAGAACTGCGCTAAAAGACAGAGAAGTATTCAGACTTTTTCTTTTGTTTGAAGGGGACTTTTTGGGTACAGGACTATTGTCTAGGTTTTTTTGTGTGTTCTGTTACTGTTCTTGCCAACATACATATATCTTTTCATAAAGGGTTGATATTTTTTCTGTTTTTTCCACACTTCCTCAATTAAAGACCCTTAATTTTGAATTTACAATTGCTGAGAGAGAGGAGTTTGGTTTGTCTCATAACTCATCCTCTTTAGCAAACATTCCAGTCTCTTCAAACTGAGACACACAGGCATTGTATTTGTTCTCAGACAACTGCAAGAGAGGTGTAGGGAACAGAACAAAGGTCTCTATGTAACCTTTGTTGACCTCACCAAGGCTTTTGACACTGTGAGCAGGAAAGGTCTATGGCAGATTTTGGAACGTTTAGTTCCTTAAAATGATCATCTCCATGAGGATCAACATGGCCAAGTCAGATATGGCAATGCACTTTCTGAGCCCTTTCTAATTACTAATGGTGTGAAACGAGGCTGCGTTCTCGCACCAACCCTATTCACAGTCTTTTTCAGCGTGATGCTCCAAAGGGCCACGGCAGACCTCGATGATCAGGACGGGATCTACATTCGATACTGTACTGATGGAAGCCTTTTCAACCTAAGGCAACTGAAGGCCCACACTAAGACCTTAAACCATCTTGTCTGGGAGCTGCTCTATGCTGATGACACCGCCCTTGTCGCTCACACAGAAGCAGCTCTGCAGCGTTTAACATCCTGCTTCACAGATGCTGCTGAGCTCTTTGGGCTGGAAGTCAGCTTAAAGAAGACAGAAGTTCTCTATCAACCGGCACCTCAGGAAGTCTTCCATCATCCCCATATTACCATTGGCCAATCAGAGCTCAAATCAGTTCAGCAGTTTAATTATCTAGGTAGCCTCATTTCCTCGGATGGTAGGATTGACAGAGAGACAGACAACAGGTTAGCAAAGGCATATAGTGCCTTTGGAAAGCTTCATAAAAGAGTTTGGTGAAATAAACACCTGAAGAAAGTACCAAGATCAGTGTTTACAGAGCCATAGTGTTGTCTACTCTCTTATATGGATCTGAATCATGGGTCATCTACCGCCACCACCTGCGACTCCTAGAATGCTTCCATCGACGCTGTCTCCACACAATCCTAAACATCCACTGGTCAGATTATGTGACCAATACATCTGTTCTAGAACAAGCAGCAGTCACAAGTATTGAGGCCATGTTACTGAGAACACAGCTGCGCTGGGCAGGGCATGTCTCCAGGATGAAGGACCACCGCCTCCCTAAGATCTTGCTTTATGGGGAACTTGCCACCGGCTGCCACAAGAGAGGAGCCCCAAAGAGGAGATACAAGGACTCCCTGAAACAACATCTCAGCCTTGGCCATATTGATCAACATAACTAGTCTACTCTGGCCTCCAACGGGGAGGTCTGGAGACACACCATCTGTAACGCTGCTGATGCCTTTGAGAAAGCGCGCGGGATCACCCTTGAGGAGAAAAGACAGCGCAGAAAGAATCGTGCCCTGAAGAATGTACCACCTGGGGAGTCTTTCTGCTGTGCCTTTTGCAACCGGACCTGTCTATCTTGTATTGGCCTTTTTAGCAACCAGCGCACTTGTAACAAACGTGGGTAGAGCCCTTCCGAAATCTTCGTTCATGAAGCCTAGCCATGATGATGATGATGATGATTTATACTGAAAAGCTTCCTTTCTGCCTTTTGTGTCTTCACACAGTTGGTGTTAGTGGTGTGATTTATCTGGATTCAACATTACAAGAATTGAGGGGTTTGGTGTTTTTATTATTATTTTCTGGGTTCATAGACAACCCCACCCCACTCCCTCATATCTCATAAACCTTCTTGATAGGAGCTGAGCTGGCATATCCAGAGATTCTCTGTAGTGTTTCCAAAATGTCCTTTCTCCATATTTACTAGGAATTTAGATTATTCTCCTCTGAGTTTAATTTTGTCTTCTTTGCATATGTTGTTTTGTATTATACTTCCTTTCCTCGAGGTTCTTTGCAATTTGTCTTTTTTTTGTTCAGCCTGTCCCCATCATCCCCAAACACTATCATCTCACTATTCCTTGCCCGGTCATCCCTGATCTTCCATGAAAATTTTCTATAATGCTCTCTCTTATCTCCAGACATCAACTTGGTGGTATTTTCTGCATATTAGGACTAACCTCTTCATAAAACTAAACCACAGGAATTCTGTGTAAAGGGCACTTGAGATGGTAAATCTAAACAAAACAGAGCAAGTTCTGGAGGCAAAAAATTTATAGAGGGAAGGATTTTGATTAAGTTGGTTGCAAAGCAGTCAATAAAATTTTCTTCCATTAAGTGGAAATTATATTTTACCAATTACATAGAGGGATGATTTATTTAGAATTTTCAAAGTTTTCACCTTATAAAGAGTAGACACAACACAAAAAATGTTAACAATGTAAGAATGAGAAACCAAGTAACAGCATAAAAAACGTGAAGAAAATAAGGTGAGGGTAAGAATACCAGAGCTGCAGTATATTTAGTATATATACCATGTTGTAATATCCAAGGGAAGTTGTAGACAGAAGAAAGCAATATTAGAGTTGATATCAATGAGTTTCCCAGACGTATTAGGAGTTTAAGAAGAAAACCAGTAAATTCTTTGGTTGTATATCATTATTTTATGTAATGTTCTTCAGGCTCAACATGTAGCTATGTAATTCAATATGAAAAAAATACAGAGCCTGTCGCCGGAACAGAGAGATTTCTCTGAACAATTTTTCCTGCACTCTGTAGGCCTTGCTTACCATGGAAGTGACAAGTGTGTATTGTTTAGACTGTGTGAAAATATGTGATGTTTATACTTGTTAGCTGTGTGTCTAATTATAGGGTTTGAGAACATAATATGTCTATAGTAAGAAAACCTTGAGAACCTAGAGATAAAAGTACACCTGCAGATCTAGGAAAAACCCCTAAAGAAGATTAATTAGAAAGAGGTTTCTATGCCAAGAATGATTTCAGGTCGCATGGACAGAGCCTCAGATCCAATAAACTGAGAGCATGAGACGCATGCACAAACTGAGCTATCCAATCATCTTGTTGTGAGCATGTACCCTGAGCAAACTAAACTGTATAAAAGTTAACTGATTTAAATAATTAATTGGACATTGCTTTGATCACATTGGTCATGTTGCTATGTCTCTAAACCTCCTCGTCGATAAGAGCCTAAGAAATTAAAAATACTGATATTCAAAAAAAAAAATCTATTTTTAAGTTGCAAGCTTCAATTCTCAAAAGGCTAGAATAAAACAAAGGGAATATAAGGTCAAACACTCAGTATGGTGCAAGATGCAATTAAAAGATACCCTACTGCCAGAAAAAGCTTTGTTTTCATTTCACCATCTTAAGGGAAAAAAAAAAAATCTTTCTGTTACCTCCAAGTATTTAAGGATTTTTTATGCTTTAAAAAAAAGATAATTGCAATATGATTGTTTTGAAATCAGTAATAAGTTTTTAAATATTATGAGCATATGTTAAAGATATGTTCATGTCTATTAGAGATTTAGTATCTTTAGGGAAAGTAGTAAGGATAAAATAATATCTGATAGTATCAGAACCATTACAAATGTAGGCCTTCTCTTTCAGTAGTATTTTAACCTTGCTCCAAATCTTTATTTTGATGTCCCGCCTAAAGTACTCCTGATGCTGCTTCCTTCACAGTTAGAACTGTCTCACACTGAGAAGTCAGTGTCTCCTTTCCTTTGAACTGTCTGGGATTGCCAGCACTCGTTAGCCCAGATAATTATAGGTGTCAGTGGCTCTGTGCATCCCTTTGGCACGAGCTGAGCTCTGCTCGTCAGCTCCTCCTGCCCCAGGACAAGCCTGTCCTGGGCTCTCTGGGCCGCTTTGTTCTCACTCACCAATTCAGACCAGTCTTATTGCAGTGAGTTGATTAAACAGCGTGTCAAGGAGTGATTAACAGGGAATTCAGCTGCCACTAATGCAGATGCAGTAAATTCCAGCAGGGAGTAACAAGTAGCTGGGGACAATATTCTCTTCAGTAGCATATTGGGAACCAGAAGAGGACAGATGTCACCAGCCCAATTCACTTGGAAATTTTCCTCAGACTATAATAAGTAGTTAATATATACTTGCTTTTCCTCTAGCCTTTCAGCTTGAACTGAGCTTTCCCAAACTACCCGAGTTGCTTTCAAGTATATTTTTTGTTTGTTTGTTTGTTTGTTTGTTTTTTGTTTGTTTGTTTGTTGTTTTTTTTTGTTTGGTTTGATTTGGCTTTTTTTCACTCGCATCCTTTCCTGTATTTTGTCTGTGTTTGCTGAATCACCTCATTTCACAGCACTTAATTAGTTGCAAAGCCAGTGACAGCCACCTAACTGGTGTGCCAGTGCTGTACCACCTAACCCTCTTTCTTATGCTACTTTCTTCTCCAGACAACATGTAACAGCAGCTCCAGTCCCATCTGTGAGCTACTGACATTTGTGATTTTTTTTTATAGCATCATGTGCATTTTTTTGCTTCACACTTAGATGAGAGGTGTTGATTTATAAATAAAAGAAAATTAAAATTTAAACAGTGAAAGCAAGAGGGGAAAGCCACTGCCAACTAAAAAGATGAGGGAATTAGAGCAGCAGCATTCGTGCATTGATTGGGTTGGTAGCTCTGACTCCAGAGTCACATATTACTAACTAGGTTCTTTTAACATTATCACTTACACCATCCATGTCTCTGGGTACCAAGTTCATCAATATTGCAGTACTTGAAGAGGAGGAGGCTGAAATAATGTGCTTTCTGACATGATGATCATCTCAGAGAGACCCTTCTTACTTGAAACCTCAGGTCTAATTGTGAACTCTGTTAGATTAGAAAAAATATCTGAGTTTTTCTCTTCCTTATTTGTTTCTTTGGAGCCTTACAGATTTTTGCTGAAATTTCTTCAGCTCAGTTCACCTAACTAATTCAAACATTGTTTGCAAAAACAGCTACTTTTAGGGATTTTGCAGATTTGGGTAGATTTGGGGTAGCTTTTACTTGATAAAGTTCTACTTGACTCAGCATAAAAATTGTGATATTGAATATGATAAACAGGTGACACCACAATGTGTAACCCCAAATCTTTTATTATTCCACAGTAAATGATCTCTCTATAGGGACTATTCCACTAAAAACCTTGTGTAGGCAGCCTGAGACTGAAGTATGAGTCCACCAGGATGAGTTTGTGAGTTTTTTGTTTATATAATCTAGTAAAATATTGCGACTGATATGCTTCAAAACTTGAACTCTGTAAACTTAAAAAATACCTTATAAAATGTAAACTTACTTCATTTTGACCTGAATCTACAATTAATTTCTTTGAAACTACAGTGTTTTAAGGAATATAAGGCCTGTATAACTAAGAATATTGGTATTACACCTGAACAGAAAAAATAATAGGGATATGAGAAAAAGCAGATTAGAAAAAACACACTGGTTATACTTTGCATATTTTTAAAAATATGCTTACAACTGCAGCTGATTCTGTTTTATGTAAACTAAAGAGCTGAAACTTTGCTATCACCTCTGATGGGAAAGTCCTAACAGCCTAAAAATATGTAGGCATATAATTTCAGGCATATATATGTACATAATACAATAAGCACTGTAATGATTTTGATGCATGTTTCTTGAATAGGAAACAATAACACATAAATATTATCTGAATATTGATGTTAAACTGTTCTAGATTTATTTTTTTTCCTGAAGGAATAACCATTCAAAAAACTGTTCAGGTTATTTTCTCCAAAGATTTATAATTAATTTAGAGTGCAGCTTTTCAAGTGGATTCCTTTAGATTGAATTATCCTGTGGTTTTAAATTCTATCATGGCAAGCTACCAGAGAAATAGAGATTTAACAACACTTCTAAGTTTGTACAATGCTTAGTTTTATGTTCCAGCTTTAACAACATTGAAGAATTAACTTCAAACAAAACTTTCCCTCTACTTTGTGGTAGGAAAAAAAAATAGTTTCATTTGAAGCTGGTGTTCAGTAGAAGGTTCAAGAACTTCACTTCTGATTTGAGTTCTAAAATGAGATCTGAAAGCAGGTGTGTTTCAAGTGGTTTGAGGCTTCCTTTGCAAATCCCTGGTGCTGAGCAGCTTCACCTCAGAACTCTGGCAAGGTGGTTGCACATATTGTCTGACAGAAATATCAGCATCTAAAGACACTGCAAGTGTCTGAGTGCCTGAGGTCAGGCAGCATTTTGCAAACCTTGCATGAAGACACCCCTATGGATTATGCTGGCTCTTCTTTTGCATTATTCATTGGGGTAGTTGAAAAAGTGTGAATTCAGATATGAGAGACACGTAATTTGAGGTGAAACCTCAATGCATTTAGTATTTACTACACCTTTGCAAGAATTTAATTTATCCATATGTAATTAATCTAAAAAAATCACAGAATCCTTGAGGTTGGAAAAGACCTCCAAGATCACTGAGTCCCCACCTTGTCAACCAGACCAGAGCACTGAGTGTTGTGTCCAGTCCTTCCTTGAACCCTCCTGGGATGGTGACAAAGGCTTTAAAGAAAGTTATAGAGTAAGTTTAGGAAATTGTTCAAGTCACAGATACAATACTGGTTTTCCTGACCTCAACAAAACTGCCTAAGTATTTACACTTAAAATGCCAACTGTATTTTTTTCTTTTTCTTATTTGTACTTTCTCTAGTATAGAAGGTCCTTGATAGTATTTTGGCTGAAACATTAGTGAGATACAATATACATGGGTAAAGACAGGCTGTTGTTTTATTCCAATAAATATACACCATGTGTTCTTTGTGGCATGCTGGTTATAAAGAACAGCCTCACCTTTGACAAGGGAAGCAGTGAGCCAGGAACTTAAGATCTGAGCTTTGCTTCTGTTTGTGCCCCAGATCTCTCAAGTCTTTGATGAAAATCACTGCTTTTCTGAATCTGCCTGACTGGGAATAAAATTGTGATTATGGTATTTGTAATCTTTGAAGTGTTTTAGAAAAGTGATCCATGTTACTGTCAGTAATCAAATCCCGTTCAGAAATATTCCTTGATGTTTACGTCCTCAGTTCTATATCTGAACAGATATTGTTGCTGATTGGTTCAATGGTTTTGGAGTTTTTGTTGTGAGATGTACTCCATGCATCAGAACATTTACTACCTTGTGGAAAATACTATTAGAAATTTCTTTACTGTAAGATTGGTGAGACACAGGTTGCCCAGAGAGACTGTGGCTGCCCCATCCCTGGAAGTGTCCAAGGCCAGGTTGGACGGGGCTTGGTGCAACCTGGGCTAGTGAAAGTTGTCCCTGCCCATGGTAGGGCATGGGACTCAATGATCTTTCAGATCTCTTCCAACCCAAACTATTATGGGATTTTGTGAAATACATCTGGGTTGCTGCCTTTTGCTCTTTGAGTCTCCTGTAATCCAGGAATTCTGATGGGCTGTGTCTGTTTCAGCAGATGTCTGACTCGGTGCTTGGTGTTCCTGGTTGGCAATCTAACCCTCTATATGCATTTTATATACTGTTTCATTCAATTCTACCAATATCTATAATCACTGGGATATACAATGCAGGACCAGAAACAACTCATCTCTTATATTAATATTTCATCTGCTAGTTTGTTTTAGTGCTCCTGTTACCAACACTGAAAGAAACAGTGAAGACATTGTAGATACAGACATAAATGCAATAGCAGGCATTTATTTATCCTACTTATTTCTTTGACCATTTCTTTCAAGTATAGAGGTCTTTAACAAATCAGAGGACAAAGCCTGTTGTATCTGAAAGGAAAAAAAAGGCTCTAGGCACTAGAGAAGAAAACCTGTTTAAAGACCTCCAGGTTCTATTTTCAGGTATAATCTTATCTGGAAATGAAAAAAAGAAAACAAAAAGCCCTTACAGTAGCTAGATGAGCTGAAAATGGAGGATTTAATGAAATAAAAGTGATAATGCTAGTTCTCTATTACAATTTTAATAAGAGAGCATGTAATGGAGAGCCTGAGGCTGCAGCACAGCATGAGTTTCAGATTTTTTATATAAAAAAATCCATGTAACTGTCTAAGTTATCTAAGACAGACAAGCTATAGAATTGATTACTACCTCTGCTTAAAGCTCTTTACACTGTATATGGTAGTTGTAAGGGGACATAATTACATCTGTATGTATTTTAAGTCCTCTTCTTCTGAGAACACTTGCTTTGTATTTATATTTTCATGGAACATAAAGTCCCATCAATATTTAACACAAGTGAAAGGACAGAACAAGAAAAGAAATGCCAAATATTTAAAGAAAATTCTCTTTATATAATCAATTTACACTCCAACTGTGTGCCCACATTTTTGCATGCAACTACAGCTCTGTCTGCTTGACATTAGCAACTTCAGCTGCCAACTTTTCTTTTTGAATCATTCTACTTGTGGAAAAAACCAGAATGTTGCAAAGCTACAAAGGACCTTCCCTATTAAAGACCATGTTTCACTGGAGAAGAAAAAAGATTTCAAATCCTTCAACTTTCTGTTTATGAGTTAATTTCTATTTATAAATATACCTCCCCTGCAGAGCTGCTCCAGCCCTGGGGAACAGCACAGCAAGGACATGGAGCTGCTGCAGAGAGTCCAGAGGAGGCACCAAGATGAGCAGAGGGCTGGAGCAGCTCTGCTGGGAGGAAAGGCTGGGAGAGTTGGGATTGTGCAGCCTGGAGAAGAGAAGCTTTGGGGGGACCTGACTGTGGCCTTGCAGGGCCTGAAGGGGCCTGCAAGAAAGATGGAGAGAGACTACTGACAAGGGCTGGAGTGACAGGACAGGGGGAATGGCTTCCCACGGACAGAGGGCAGGGTTAGATGGCATATGGGGATGCAGTTGTTCCCTGTGGGGGTGGTTTTGCCCTGCACCAGGTTTCCCAGAGAAGCTTTGGTTGCCCCTGGATCCCTGGAAGTGTCCAAGGCCAGGTTGGACAGGGCTTGGAGCAACCTGGGCTAGTGGAAGGTGTCCCTGCCCATGGCAGGGGGTGGAACGAGATGAGCTTTAATGTCGCTCCCAACCCAAACTATTCTATTGATTCTATATATTCTGTGGTAGGCAAGGAATACTTCTGTTTCGTTGAAGGTGAAAATTCAGTTGAAGTAAAAATTCCAGAATACTTTGGGTTGGAAGGGTACTTTGAGGATTGTGTAGTCCATCCCCTCCATGCTCAAAGCAGGGTCAATGTGTTGTTCAGGGCTCTGTGCAGCTGGATTTTCAGTATCTTTAAAAATGGAGGTTCTACAGCTTCTCTGGAAAATGTTTCTTCATTTGACCATCCTCACAGTAAAATAATTTTTCCTCTTTTTAGGTGGAATTTCCTGCATTTCAGTTTGTGTCCACAACCTACTGTCCTGTCAGTGGACATCACTGAATTATGAACTGGCTCCTTTCCACCCCTTAATGGGTATTTTTACATGTTGACAACATTTTTTTACACCTGAGCCTTCTGTTTCCTAGACTAAGCTCTTCCAACTCCATGCAGTGGGACCTGGTTACCTTTACAGAAAGCAAATGAAAACACTGGGAGGAAATGTGAAACCATAAGGAAAAAAATTGGCTTAAATTCTCAAGGTTTTTTAAATTTTTTCTCTATTTGTTATTTGTGTTCTTTGTGTTAATTAAAAAAAATGTAATTTTTCAATCAACATTCAGACAGGAAAATTACCCTCTGTTCTCTTGACAGCAGACTGCAAATAACAATTTAAATTATCATATGCATAAGTGTTCAAATTATCAATAATGTGTAAAAATCACAAATAGATTTAAGTAGTGAATAGCTTAATTTAGAAAATCAATTTTCAGACTTGTGTATAAAATCAACTATTGGCACACTGATTTCTCCCAATACCTAAGTATTGACCTATGTCTGTATAACTATATCCATTTCTAACTGGAAGGAAATATTTTTCCCTTTTTCCTTTACCAGGGACTATCTCTAATATTAAATTCCTTTTCGATGGCTTACTTGTAACATTTCCTTGTTACACTTTGCATTGGTTAGTAGTGAACAAAACCAGAAAGTCAATGTTATTTACCCTGTAAGCTTAGTCCATCACCTTGGCTGATTTTGTTTTCCTAGAGAACAACTGATAGAGAGATGATTATTTCCAGGGGTTTAATTACCTGTATGTTATTGATTTCTTAATTCCTTGAAGCTTTTCTTCACATATATGACTTCAAACATTGGTATGGAAGGGCTAGAAATGTTCATTACTAGTAATGAACAAAGTTTGTTAACTACAGTACTGAAAACCAGTGTAGAAGAATAGCAGACTGCATGCCACGGCCCGAGGGTGAAAGGGAATGGGGACGTGACACTGCACAAAGGGTTCTGTCTGGATCCCTTTCCCCACCCACGACGTGGTGGAGCCCAGTTCTAGTTCCTTCTCCATCTGAAGAACCATTCCGACGTCTAGAAAGGACGGGGAAAGGGGACTCCAGCGACAGGGTTTTTCAGGCCCTGAGCCTGGAGGGGAGAGGTGCCCTCCCCTCCCACCACGCACGTGGCTCCATGGCAGGCACAGAGACAGCACACCGGGCGTGGAGAGGAGGCAAGAGAGAGTTTATTGTTGGGAAGGGGTTTATAAAGCTTTTAGGAGGGTCAAAGGGGAACCAATCACAAGTTCAGGGTCACACAGAAAAAACCATCAGGTAAAGGGTCAACAGCCAATAGGAAGGGGTTAACAAAGGACCAGTGGGACACCTCAGGACACCTTTCCCAGGACACTCCTGCATGGGAGATAACAGTTGCTGTGGGGGGTGTTGGGAAGAAGAAACACGTGTTTGCAAAGAGACCACAAAGAGCCATCCTAAGACATGTTCAAACAAGTTTCTCATCAGACTTAGTGCTACAGTTCTGACACAGTAGGTCAGGGTGCAATGGCCAGTTTGTTAGGGAAACCAAGGACTTATATAAGGTTTGGGTAAGGGGAGGTCTGATAACTGGGGTGGAGCATGGGATTGACAACTCAGGGTGAGACAGGATTGGGGAACAAGGAAAAGGTGGGTGGAACTTTGGAGTATCCAAGGCAAAGGACAAATGGGAGCTCACTCTGCACTGCGGCACCCATAAGCCAGTCAGTGAGAGATGAGCAGGAAAACCAGGGGAGAACAAGGGAGTAGACAACTTTTGGCAGGAAAAATATGAGGGCAAGTCCAGACAAGCCCTGAACAATACAAACCAAGGGGATTAACATGGGGGTACATTGAACATAATGATAAACTGGTGATAAACTGGTAATAAACTGGGGAATAACGTGAAAGTCCGTGGATTAATAGTCTTTTCAGGCCCCATACAAGTCCCTCCAGGCCTTAAATCTTTCCTAATCGCTTGGGTGATCCTCCTCAACTGCATGGTTGATTCATACTTTTGGCTGAAAAGCTGACAATTTTGCCGTTTCTGATGACAGGACATCAGAGTGGAATACAATAGAGTGAATTGAAATGCACATTGCAGTCAGAGGTGAAATTCTGGCCCCCATTTATATTAATTCAAAGCTTGTTGGAACAAGTTCTTATTGAAGATGTCTGATATTATCAAAGAGATCATTGTACTCATTTGCATTGACTTTTAGCAGACCAAGCCAAGTGTTTGAAGGTATCACAAGCTCTTTCAGTTCAAAGATTTGTGCCGAGGAGGTTTAGCTTGGATATTAGGGAAAAAATGTTCACTGAAAGAGCTCTGGCACAGGCTGCCCAGGGCAGTGGTGGAGTCCTCGTTCCAGGAGGGATTTAAAAGCTGTGTGAATGTGGCACTCAGGGACGTGGGTGAGTGCTGGCCTTGGCAGTGCTGAGTTAATGGTTGGACTCGATGATCTTAAGGGTATTTTCCAACTGAAATTATTTTATGTTTCTATGAAAGTATATATGAAATCAGATCAGGCAGAAGATCCCACTGCATGCCATTGTTATCTTTTTAGCAACTGCACTAATGAATCCAACCCCAAATACCCAGAGTCTCCTCAGAAAAGAGATTACTTTGCTTCTGATTTGAAAGCAAGTTTCAACTTGATGCTTAAACTGCCCTAAAGAATAAGACCTAATTTTTAAAGACTAACATTAAGTATATGGCTCATATCCCTGACTAGAATATGGATATCCCTTTTAAACTTCTTGCTGACCAAGGAACCTCTAATCCTTCTGACTGTGAAGTATATTGACAAATGCATCATTTTTAATTCTGGGAATTCAAGATTAAATTGCTAATGAGACAACAATGGGCCTGCTTATGTAATTGCTTAACAAGAAATCTCTGAGAGAGAAACGTGCTGAAGATTCCAGCTTCAGAGTCTGACTCCCATGAGATAAGGAATCTTCCCTGTTGCCATGTATTTCTTCTGAGTGCTACTCTGAATGATTTAAACTAGAAGAATGATGTTTCCAAAAGGACACTGTGAACCCTCTTGAATTACACTGAGCAGATTTAGGAAAAAAAGGAAGAATTGCAGTGCTACCAATTAAACTCCCTTCTCATAAATGTTGCTTGCACTACTTCCCACCATAAAAAGGATGAGCATGCCCTGCAGCCTGTCTTACTAAAGCTTGTGCAATAATAGTCATTACATTAATAATGTTTTCATTTCTTTCACTTTTTTTATTGCTACAACAGCACAGGTTATAGAATTCATTAGTAATTATTCTGAAATAGAAATATGTATAGGCTTTATTTGCATAGTCTTTAAACTGTCATTCTCTGAACTAACTTATTAAATGAAATAGAAAAGGTAGATATGACATTTACAGCTGATTTGTAAAATGGAGGAGATCTTTGATGAAATCCACTTTGAATAAATGTGGGTTTTACACCTATTAGGAAGGTGGATTTTACGTGGAATCCCGAGTGGTGAATTATTCTGTACAACCTGGGCTTCAGTGCTCCACAGATTGATGGCCTTTGAAGAGGTAGAACAATTCAGTGATGAAAGTAGCAGGGCATCTGTGAAAGAAATGAAATGTAATTGAGATGACAAATTTTGCTTTAGTAGGAGAACATCAGCTATGCTTGAGGAGAGGAGTGAAACAAGAATGCAGACTGTGCTGTGAGCTTGACTGAGGCAACTGGTGGTCATTCTGCTCTTCTGAAGGGCAGACTGGGGCTGTTTTGACTGGATTCTCACAGGCTTTGAATGTGTTCCATGGGCCATTTTTCTGTGCTTAATTTAACACAACTTTAGGAATTATTATATTAAAGCCACATATTTTGCGTAACTGAGCAAATTCTGACCATGCTGGGTTTTCGATATGTGCAAAACATGAAACTTTGTTATATAGTCAATCTCTGTGTAAGAAATACAAACATAATCCTCTAGTCAGAGTTCTCCTGGGCTTTGTCTCTTCCTCTAGAAAACAACTGTATGATTTTGAGCTCCTGACCTTCTCCAAGGACTTTATCATTGAATCAATAGAATAGTTTGGGTTGGGAGCGACATTAAATCCCATCTCATTCCACCCCCTACCATGGGCAGGGACACCTTCCACTAGCCCAGGTTGCTCCGAGACCCATTCAACCTGGTCTTGGACACTTCCAGGGATCCAGGGGCAGCCAAAGCTTCTTTAGGTAACCTGGTGCAGGGCAAAACCACCCCCACAGGGAACAATTGCATCCCCATATGCCATCTAACCCTGCCCTCTGTCCGTGGGAAGCCATTCCTCCTGTCCTGTCACCCCAGCCCTTGTCAATAGTCTCTCTCCATCTTTCTTGCAGGCCCCTTCAGGCCCTGCAAGGCCGCAGTCAGGTCCCCCCAAAGCTTCTCTTCTCCAGGCTGCACAATCCCAACTCTCCCAGCCTTTCCTCCCAGCAGAGCTGCTCCATCCCTTTGCTCATCTTGGTGCCTCCTCTGGACTCTCTGCAGCAGCTCCATGTCCTTGCTGTGCTGTTCTCAGGGCTGGAGCAGCTCTGCAGGGGGGTCTCACCTGAGCAGAATATGGATGCTGGTTTCTGTGAGCTGCAGGAAACTATCTTGTCAGGAATATTTAAAAATGATTATATGGTTCTTGATCCAGGTATCTGTGTCAACACCGCCATCCCTCAACCCTCCAAAACTAAGTGTGCAGCCTTAGAATCACAGAATCATGTGGTTGAAAAAGGCCTTTAAAATCACGGAGTCCAACCATGCTGAGGCAAAGTTCAGATCATCTTCATCTAGGCTGAAAAAGTGAGTCCTTTGGCAATGGAGTGGAAGCGATGCCATTCGCCTGCCTCTGGGATTATTATCTCCATACCTTTCCTTTGCTAAATGCCTTTTGATAGAGACCAATTTCAAAAATACCGTCAGTTTACCTGAATTATCTTTTCAAGTACCTTACTCAGCATTTTGCTGGACACTTAGCATGTCTATACATGTGTTAAAAATCTATTAGGAAATTACAGCAGATAAGTAGGGGTTAATTGGCTTGCAGGCACTCTTATTTAAATAACACTCCCTAAAATAAAGGTAATAAAATTCTATTATCACAGTAATCTCTTGGGAATATAGAGGTGGCAGTGATACATTTATTGCCTCTAAAATGACTTTTGTGTTAAACCTCATGCATTGATTAGTTTTTAAATGAAATTATTTGTTTTTATTTACTGCTTCATGCAAGAGTTCCACTTATACTATGCTACTCCTTTTGAACACAAATATGAATCAAAACCCAGAAGACTTAAGAAGCTGTGGTAGCAAATGGACTTATTACCATACCTTTGTCTTTTTTTCATTTGAACTGAGCAACAACCATCTAAATTGAGGATAATTAAATACAATATTTCCACTTAATTATATGATAAAGATTTCTAGTGCCAGAGTCTGTTCAGCTTTGTATGGTAATTTCTTGGTTAAGAGAATAATTTATTCTCAATATTGATTGATGGTGAACAGACTATAAAGCTGGATTGTGGGACACTTCTTCCTGCATTCTCTTTCATTTTAAGTAACTTCAGAGTAGTTCTAAATAGGAAGAAGCAGCATTATAAAAGGATGATGCATAACACTGTGGACCTTTTCTTACACCACAGGTTGATAACCACTGATGAAATTACAGCAGTGCCATAAACATTTTAGTGTGCATCATAAAGATTTTCCATGTGTATTTTAAGTTAAAACTAATGAAAGTTCCACTGTAACACACTTATATTCTTTAAGAAATTCTTTTAAGATTTTCTGTGACTTGACCTTTGTTTTATGACAAGATATCTGAAAGGTTGATTTGTATGAGTCATAGCTATAATTATGATAATGTATGAAAAAAAAAGTCAATGGATTTTCAGAGCTATTTTGTTAAAAAAAAAAAAAAAGAATACTTCATTAAATCTTTATATTTCACTATCTAAAATGATTCTTACCAGATCAGTCACTCTGTCAATCTATACTTTAAAATATATTTGGAAAGAACTGTTAAATAAAGGTATCTTTGCTGAGTATACAGGAAATGTAAGCACAAAGCTGCAACTCCACATGTGTAATTCTGCAGGTGCATAGTGGAGATCCATATAACCATAGGAATTGAGCACATTTACCTGAGTATAAAACACAGGTACATCCATTGCTGTTAAGTTATTAATGGGATTTCTAGTTGGCTGTACAAAATGTGCCTGCATTGTTGCAACCCTAAAGTGCAAACGCCTTACTTGGTACCTTTGCATGATATAGGATTTGAAGTGTTTGATGGGTGGAAGAGCTCTGATAAAGAAAACAAGTTCTCCTCTGGAGAATTCCATTTTGGATTTTCAAAGGAACTCAAGTTATTCTTTCTCCCACTGAAAGCTTAAGGATTTTGGTCTATTTACACTAAATGACTGCAAACTGTCCCTGCATAGAAAGGAGCACTAATTTATATGTGAATCTTACCAGCGTTGTTTAGGTTCCTGTGAAAAGTCAGCCTAATGCAAGTAACTTATTTGCACAAAGAGAATTTGCACTGAAGACAAGGCTGCTAGAATAAACTAGGTCTATTCATATAGAATCAGATTCTATCTGTCCCTCTAGGTTTGTAATTTACAAACTTTTAGCTCTTGCCGTTGAGGACTAAACGTCTTGCTCTTCTCGTTTTCTTCTCAATGTAGTTAACATTTAAGCTAGTTTGGTTTTTTGGTTCAAGCAAAAAGGAGGAGAGGTGATTTACAAATGAAACAGCCTGGTCCTTACTGCAGGTATTTCTGGGACCCCTTCTGTTTGGGGAAGTTGATAAGATACAGATAAGATACAGTTACTCTTCCTATGAGCCCCTGCAATTCAGTGTATTCCTGAGGGGCACTGAATTCGTGATGACCTACGTGAAGTAGTAATTCTGAATTTACTTATTACCTTCTGTGAAGAATCACAGAATAGATTGATCCCACCTCCCTGCTCCAGCAGGGCCAGCCCAGAGCACATGGCACAGGATTGTGTCCAGATGGTTCTGGAATATCCCCAGGGAGGAGACTCCAGCCCCTCCCTGGGCAGCCTGTTCAGGGCTGGGTCACTGCCCAGCAAAGAAGTTCTTCCTCCTGTCCAGGGGGAACTTCCTGGGCATCAGTTCCTGCCCGTTCCTCCTGTGCCATTGCTGGGCCCCCCCCCCGAGCAGAGCCTGCTCCAGCCTCTGCCCCCTCTCTGGAGATACATGTAAAAAACTGCTATAAAGCAAGGAAAATATAGAGAGCAAATGAGTTATGGGTTATGGTCTGCTTTGTATTTTGTCAGTTGTAAAAAAAACCCAAAAAACAAACAAAAAAACCCCCTGAAACAAAAAACCTAAAAAGAAAAGTAATCAGTTACGTATTTATTAATATAGACTAAACAGATTCCCATCAGCAATAATTATCCTATTTATGTCATGATTTCTAAAAGGTTGTAAGTATGTATTCCCACTAGGAATGTGTTTCTCACTGAGGCATTTAGATCATTAGTTTCTTAAAGGTCTTCTGGATTCTTTTGGAATAACCATATATGTGTGTGTGTATTTACTTTTGTTAAATTTCCAGCAGCCCACATGTTTAGAGAACTGCTATTAACTGTTCATGCTTTGGCTCTGTTACAGTTTAAACAAGGCCAAGACTTCCAGCAGTGGTTTCCTTGTTTTATAGAATCATTTTGTGAAATAAATCACTCAAGGCTTGAGGTTTTTTCTATACTGAGTTTTGTCCCTTAGGGAACATTTCATATGCACTTTATAACTTTTTGAAAACAGGGAGATTATTCTCAGAATAAATAGCAGGCAACTGTGAGCTATGAGTCCATAATGCCAGTAAAGGGACTTGGTGATTTCATAAACCAGTAAGCAAAGTCTGAGTGCCTTGAACACTACTCAGACCCTCAAAATAGAATGAGTATTCTGTAATTCAACTCAGTTTTTATTTGCCATAACATATGGATCAGAATAAATGATTCATAGTGACAGGATGGAGCCCTGTGATCTTGCAACAGCTCCTTATCATCTCCGGGCCAGTAGCAGTAACCATTTCATTTCTGTTTTCCCCTTGATCCTCTCTCCTCCTTTATTTGCCCTTCACACTACAGTACTGCTCTGTCATACAGTCCTTATCTTATTTCTTCTTCAAATCATCTTAAGATTCTACTTCTGAACTGTAGCCAAAATGCCCAGCCACACCCATCCTAACAGTGCAGGCTTGGAGCAACCTGGTCTAGTGGAAGATGTCCCTGCCCAGGTCAGGGGATGGAACGAGATGGTCTTTAAGACCATCCTTTAAGACCAACCCAAACCATCCTGTGATTCTATGATAATAATAAGGTTTTTCCATTTCCTCAAGTTTCAGCGTCTTTAAGTGCCACTTAAGCAGCTAAAAACAATGGTCATCCCATTTCTCAAAAAAAAAAAGCAAAACAAAATCCCCGATGGATATTATGTAATAGTTTAATAAATCAGGAAAATATAAAGCTATGTGGTGTTGCAGTAATACTTAATTTCCCAAATGTAAATTATTTTGGTCTGAATTTATGTTTATATCTTCATATTTTAAACATTTGAGAAATTACATTAAGAATTGCTGAACAGTAATTAAGTATCACGGAAATGTTGGAGAGAATAGGCTTTTAGATATTTTAAAGTAGTTACTACAGACTTTGATAGTAAAAGGCATAAATAAATTCTGAATTATAATTCATATTAGTTCCAACTGCAGTAGTTACTTGATCTGATGTTAGTAGTGTCTTGGCTATAATTTGCTATATTGTCTGAGTTGTTTGCATAGAATTGTTTCATGCAAACCTAAAATTCTTCTTACTGTGAGAACTTATTCATAGTAAAGCTGCAGCAGTACTTGTCAGTTCAGTTGAGTACACAGAGATTCTTTTTCTCCAGAGCTTTCCCAAGTTCCTCTGAAGTTTAGTATATCCATGTGGAATTCTAAGATAAGGAAAGGTTTTTCTTTATTTTTAAATGCAACATCTGAATACACTGTGCATCTTAGTTTATTCTTATTATGACTATGATCTGGAATACCCAGCTGACATAACCAAACCAATCCAAACATGCTCAGCTTCAGGCCGAATTTGGATTTTCAGAGGGGATCTCAGTAACATGAGCTTATTTTTATGAATTTGAAATTCCAGTATAATATGCCTGGTTGGGGTAACATCTGATCAGCATTTAAAAAAATTCTATCCATTGTGTGCAGCATGGCTTCTCACACAAATCATGAACTTAAATCCAGTTTTTTTGTCAACTGGGCTCTCAGAAAAAGACAATTGCCTGTTGAGCCATTAGAGTAAAAACTGCCCTTCTGACAGCTGTACAGGGAAATCGTGTTCTGCTCTTAAAACACATATAAGTAGTAGTGGTTGGAGATTTTCCAAGAGAACAGTTTTTTCATCTCAAAATGCTGATTCTTTGAGGATACAGGTTGATTTCAGACAAGCAGAACAGCAAAATACTAGAATTGTTCTTGTCAGGGAGATCTCAGCTGTCTGGTTGGCTCAATAATGCTATTGGGTTTGTGAAAAGTCATGAAATTAGACAGAATCCTCCTAATTTCAGCTAACAACCACCAGATAATCCCAGAAGAATGTTCTCAATAAAAATACTTTTCTGTTTCATTGTTTCCAAACCAAAATAATGTTGAATTTCATTGACAGTATAGAGAAGATCATCCAAATATTTGATCAGGAAAGGCCTGGCGTGGGCAGCAGGTTGAGGGAGGGGGTTGTCCCCTTCTACTCTGCTCTCCTGACACCCCACCTGGAGCACTGTGCACGGTTCTGGTGTCCCCAGTGTAAGAAGGACATGGAACTGTTGGAACAAGTCCAGAGGAGCCCATGAAGTTGCTGAGGGGACTGGAGCACCTTCCCTATGGAGACAGGAGGGGAGAGCTGGGGCTGTTCAGCCTGGAGAGGAGAAGGTTGTGTGGAGACCTCACAGCACCTTCCAGAGTCTGAAGGGACCTGTAGGGAAACTGGAGAGGGACTGTTCATCAGGAACTAGAGTGACAGGACAGGGGGAATGGGTTCACACTGACAGAGTAGGGTAAAATGGGATATTGTGAAGAAATTGTTCCCTGAGAGGGTGGGGAGGTCCTGGCCCAGGTTGTCCAGAGGAACTGTGGCTGCCCCATCCTTGGGAGTGCCAAGGCCGGGTTGGACGGGGCTTGGAGCAACCTGGGCTGGTGGAAGGTGTCCCTGCCCATGGCAGGGGGTTGGAGATGAGTTTTAAGGTTCCTTCCAACCCTAATCATTCTGTGATTCTGTGATTATTTCTTATATGAGATTAAGGAGAACTCAACTGATAAGATACAGGATTATGAATCTAGAAATTATTTCTCTTTGTAAGATGGAAGATCATTCCAATTTGTTAAGGGTATGGAAAACATGGAGCTATGTTATTTAAAGTAGACTGCGTCAATATGGGAAAGATAAAATTATGCTAATCTTCCAGTTACAGTGTATAAAATTAAATACTGTAACCTAAAGAGATCATGGAGAAAAAACTCCAGGCCAATTTAGTGTACAAGATAAGATAAAAAGAGCAGACTGTTTAATCAGGCCCATAGGCCCAGGGGAATACAGATGACACGCGCCCTCCCAGCCAATGATTTTACAAGATGGTCCATCCAATGCCAGAACTATCCACCCCCTGGTTCTGCCCAATTCTGCCCCCTGACATGCCCCTTTGGGAATTGGGTTTGGGGTCTTTGGGATCCCTTCTTCCTCATCTTCATTTTCTTCACAGCACATACAGTCCTTGGAGTGCCTCCAAAATTCTGGACAGGAAGATTGCTTTTTTCTGTCGTGGTATCTTGTTGTCCAGGCCTAGGGTGTGATGTTCTTAAACAGAGGTGTTTTTGTACAATTCTGCCTTGAAAAGAACACTAAACACTCTAAAGGAATTTAGAGGTGTTTGATATAAAATGGGGTAATAGGGTTAGGTATTTGTAAACTACTATGCTAAAGGGTAAGAGATATAATACAGCTGCATTAAAATCTACATTTACTACGCAACTAGTTCTAAAATCTACAAAAAGCTAAAAAATCAAAAAAACTTTAAGGCATCACACTGTTTGAGAAAGATTGCATTCTCAGCAGGGGTTTCAGTGAGTTGGTGGCCAAGAGCTATTATAATGAGACAGCTGACTTGAAAAACACAGCAAAAACTACAGGGGAAATAAATGAACATAAATAAAATTTGCATGAAAACATAAAATGAACTTGCACAATCTGGAACATGAAGACGTGGTTAAACCCCTTTTTAAAGGCACAAGGTAAAGAGATGTATAATTTCTCACAGAACCTTAGCTGTGTCCTTTTTGGCATCACTTATTGGTCATTAAAAGACCTAGAATACCATGCAGGTTAACTAGATCGGTAATGAAATACTTTGTCATGATTGAGCTATGAGAAATCTTGATTGAAAAAGAACCATCACAATTTACTGTTTAGCTTCCCTCTATTCTTATTCACAAATGTGATGGAGCCATCACGGAATAGGATGCTTATTTTCTATTAAAATTTTGTACAACTTTTTTTGTATAAAGTGAGAGTTATGCCTGAAGTGTTCCTGTCTCTTGCACCTGTGTACTTTGGTTGGTCAAAGCACTTTGTTGCTGTCCATGTGGTGGAATTTGTTTGTCTTATTATTTTTAAAATTCTACAGACAAATACTGATCACAACAATGGACTTTGGAAGAACATGTTCACAACCAATTAAATCTGATCATAAGTATATTTTGCCTACCAGTATAATACACTATCTTTACTTTACTTCTGTGTATCCATGAATAGAATTTTTCCTTACATAAATTACACCATATTCCTGGCCAGATCCAAGATTTTTGTTGACTTCAGTGAACTTTGTCTCAATTTGTTGGTTAATACTTGTTGGCGTTACTTATGGAGTGTAGTAAACGACAAAGGTGAGTGAGGTGGCAGGTTGGTGTTATAAACATTCCTGGAGTTCTACTCATTCAATTTACAAATTGTTTCCCTAAGAATCTGATGGAGCCCATGGTAAGAACTTCAGTAGATAGAGTGGAACAAGAGAATGACAGTAGAATGATTTTAAAGAAAAATGTGAAACCTGTCCAGTTCACCTGTCAGTGATGAGGTTTTAAATATTGTTACTATAATAGCTGCACATAAATATTCAAGGATAATAATTAAGGTGTGTAAGCACATTGAAGTTAGTGGGAACAGGCTTTTAAAATAGGTAATAGCCTTCATAGTGCAAAAATGAGTATACAGACACCTTCATTGCAAAGTGCTGCTGCCACAAAAAATTACGAAGAATGATAATAAAATAAAGGAGAGAGATTTTAGGCATTGAGTCTCTCTGCCTGCAAAGTATGATAAAGAAGTGAGAAAAAAATTATGGAATGTGGTACTCTAGAAATGTTACAATTTTTTTATTTGTTTACAATTTAGGACATGCACTGAAAATTAGGAAGATTTGTATTAAAAATAGTGTGGCAGCAGGACCAGGGCAGTGACCACCCCCTCTGCTGGCCCTGCTGAGGCCCCTCGAGGGCTGTGCCCAGTTTTGAGCCCTCACGGCAAGAGAGACACTGAGGGGCTGGAGCGTGTGCAGGGAAGGGAATGGAGCTGGGAAGGGGCTGGAGCAGCAGGAGCGGCTGAGGGAGCTGGGGGGGCTCAGCCTGGAGAAAAGGAGGCTCAGGGGGGACCTTCTGGCTCTGCAACTCCCTGACAGGAGGGGGGAGCCAGGAGGGGTCAGGCTCTGCTCCCAGCGAACAAGGGACAGGAGGAGAGGGAACGGCCTCCAGCTGAGCCAGGGGAGGGTCAGGTTGGACATCAGGAGGAATTTCTTCCTGGGAAGAGTGGTCAGGCCTTGGCAGGGGCCGCCCATGGAGGTGGTAGAGTCTCCATCCCTGGAGGTGTCCAAGGAAGACCTGACCATGGCACTGAGTGCTCTGGGCTGGGGGACAAGGTGACATTGGGCACGGGGTGGACTTGATGTTCTTGGACAGGTTTTCCAACCTTATTGATTCTGTGAGTCTACGAAGACCTGACTGAAGCACTACTCTCTTTATATCTAACTACTGAGACATGTATTTGTAGCAGACCTGAATCTTCCCCACTCTTTTCCCAGGAAGCAATGGAACTCTCTGGGCACATGAATATTGTGGTCAGAAATCATTAATCTGCTCAGTATACCATGCTAGATGCTAATTTATTTTTTTTAAAGTATATCAAGGAAGTCTGCTAATAATGAATTACAACAATAGATTGCAGTACCATCATGTCAGGGGTGACAGCGGGTCTGTCAGCACCTTGGCACATACTGACGAAGCAATAGATGTTGACCAGATCAAAGTATACCCCTGAGATGGACTGAAAGAGAGGACTGAAAATGGAGGCCCTGATCCCGACAACATACTGATACATCCTGAAGAAGCTGTCCCGTGGGAACAGAGAACACTGTCTCATGAAAACAGGAGCACTGTCTCATGAGAACAAGGACCTGTTTTGAACGAGAGTGGTTGGGAAAAACATCAACATGAGAGAAAAATAAGAGCAGGTGCTCGGGACTGTTGTGGGAAAGAACTGGGCTGTTTTGAGAAAGAACAAAGTTGTTGTGAGAAAGTAGAGTTTAGAAAATGCACCTATTAGCTGTAAGAATTCTGGTGTGAAAGTTTGAACTGTCCTATCCGTGTGCATTACGTGTGTTCAAAAACTGTACTTAAGGGGCTGCGCAGCAGCCCCACTGTCCCTGCTTTTTTCTTGGAATAAACTTTACTGGAACCTTTTTTCGTGTCGCTTTGGCCGTTCCGACATTAACAGCGACACCATCAGGCATGAAATTCTGGAGTTTGCCAGTGAGGTAACATGAATTACAGCATCTAAAGCTTTGAAACTGTAGGAGGACAGGTTCATCATTGATTTATTTGAACCTTTAAACAAAGATTATAGAGAAAAATGAGAGTCCAAATTCAGAAGTGACTTTTGTACATTGTTGTAACCTACATGACAAAGGAGCAAAATTTAGAACAGTTCAAAACCAGTAACTGAACAAAGCAGATTTCTTCTGCTTTCTGACAGTCTTCTATCAATTGCTGCTTTTTAAACACAGAAAATATTTCTCTTCCTTCATACAAGTAACATTTATCTTTGCCATGGCACACTGTTTCACAACATCTTTGATGGAAGCAAAGGGAGGAAAATAGACAAATGAACAATCAAATAGGAAAAACATCTATTGGAAAAAGAAACCACAATAAAGGAGAAAGAGGGGGGAAAAGAAGACTCAACAAGAAATTATATTCTTATAAAATAGTAATGTTTTGCCTACCCCTCGAATGTATGGACCTTTTTTTTCTTTAAAAGTACCTTTAATTCAATATTATTTTGCAAAACTCTGTATTAGAGTTGGAGAAAGTAAAAAAAAAAGAAAAGAAAGAAAAAGAAAAAAGAGAGAAAATGCAACCATAGTCTTTAAAATGTAGTGATTATATTTTTTTAATGCCTCCACTGTGGTGTTCCAACTGGAAGGAATGCTGATTTGCAGGAGGATTTGAAATATTTGAATTTGGTTCATAGTAAAGTATATTTATTGGTGCTCAGTTTCAAAATACTGCCTGTTGTTCAGTAAACCTAAAGGCTTTCTTCTGTACAAGGATGGAATGCACTCTAACACAAAAGATGACAAAAATTTTTACAAGGCCATTAATATTGGACAGTGTTGCAGAAAACCTGGACAAAGGGAATTGCAGCAGATGAATTTATTCTCTAACTCCTCTGGTCTGAGGGAGAAATCTGTACATGCAAAAGGGAAACCTCACATTTAGTTACTCTACAGAGAATTAGAAATGTTAAGATAAAAGATAAAATCTTCCTTCTAATCTGAAGTGGATCTGTACAGAGTCTCCATTACATATTCTGTACTTGTCCCAAATACAGAGTTCTTTTAGAAGGAAAGATACAACTTGGACTTTCAAAATTGGAACAAGTACTCATGTGGGACTTAGGATATGGAACAGTGTCTCACTTGAGACATCAGTGGAAGTTCTGTGTTTGAAAAAGCTACATGGACACAGATGTTAATTCTGGAGTCACATCTGAGCAACTGCAAAATCAGGAAAAATGGTCTTATCTAGGAAAGTGATTGTGTGGTTTTAAAGATTGACCCTTCAGCTTGTTGTTACACAAACTGCCACTGGTTTGACATGGGGCTCTAAATTTTCATTCAGAAGCGAATTTATGCTTTGTTTTGATGAAATAATTAATGTGGGTATTAAAAATCAAGCTATTGGATACATAATCAGATTTTAGCATAATTATTTTTAAATGTATTGCTCAACATTAAAAACACATTAAGCTAAAAAAAGTCTGAAAACAGGATTTATCAATTATTTAATTGATATTAATAGCATATATTAAAATAATATAATTTATGTGTGAAAGACACCCACTACTTGAAGGTAGGACCTTAGAGTGTACATTCTATAGGTGTTAATTAGTTCATCATTCACATACTCTTTAGAACCTAAATCCTAATAGGGAGCTAACAGGTAAATAAGGTTAACAAGAAGTCCTAGAACTGAAAAGATACCCATGTGAAATAGGTTTTTCAGCTTCACTGTGATGTGCAGATGAGGTGTAGATGGTAGGAGCATTTCAGAATACTCTTCTTCATGATGGCCATCCAGCCATTAAGTCATCACAGCCAGAGGGTCTGAAATGCAACATATTCCCTCTGCCTCTTAACCTACTTAACATAAATGTGTTAGACTAATGAACTAAATACATCAGATGCTGCATAAGAATAGACCTTAAATTTACTCATCTCAGAGTGAATCATTTGAATTGTTTGTTCTTTTCAGTGATACTTTCTTTCAAAATTTATAATATTTTTATAATTTAAGATCCATCTAGTGTTTAATCTTTAATACCTGAATGCCTTTTAATATCACAGTTATAGTGCACTGGCATTATAAAATAAGTGATATTAAATCAAAAGGAAGTGGTGTGCACAATAAAATGTATCCCAAATTGCTAAGAGCTACTTATTTAATTATGCATTTCTTTAATGCCTCGAAAACAAGTCCATACCTTTGAAGCATCCATCCCAAAATGGCTAAAGAAATGGGAACTTAGATGAGTCTTTTTCATGGGTTTAATTTCCTCAGACAAAATCACATTTCCTGTTCACAGCAAGAATGAGAGTGATTTTTTTTTTCAGTAGGTCAGTGATATTAGAATGAAATGCAAATGCATAGCTAAACTACATAACACAAATCCGCTGTTTACTCTCTTGGGCGTTAGTCTGTGTTTGGTGCAATATGTTTCTAACATTTCATGAAGTTTTCCAATTAAATATTAATGCAATTTCTTCAAAGAAAAACAAAGATTTATAACCCTGAAGTGGTTATAAGAGAGGATGAGAAAATTGATAGTGCAGTTGGGCAGGAGGATTCTGCATGAGTTCTGAACACTCTTTTCTCATTTATTTGAGAAACTAAATATACTATATAATATAAAATATGGATATGTATAAGTTATGCTCTAATTGCACATGGTGCATGATCTTATGAGGTAAATTAGGATCTTTCCACTCTAGCAACAAACCATGTACTTTATCACTGTTTTATTTTTAAATACTTTAACATTCTTTTTGATTTCGTACATTTCAAATACTTTAAACGTTCGGGGAAGAAAACCCAATTTAATTAGAATCTAAATTTAATGCAACTAATGTATTTTTTTTATTTTAAAATTCAATTGAACTTGTAATAAATAATTTACCTAAGCAGTGGAAAAGGAAGTGATAACCACTTCTGCCTCTTGGCAAGAGCGAGTCTGTGTGTGCCTGATTCATCAGCACTAGATGACACTGCCTCATGTATATGGAACAGCCTGCAACGTTTTCCAGTTTACTTGAGGGAATGAGAAATGTTTAAGATTCTGCATGCTCCTAGGTAATAGTCAAGGTTACCAGGAGGCATAAAGACATGTTCTGAACCTGAGGTCAAATTCATAGGAAAAAAGAAAAACCACAAAGAGAAAGACCTATTATTTGTAAAGTTCCTTTGTGTTCCATTGCAAAGAGACGAAGGGCAGGATTCTTTGACTGAGTCAGTTTGGACTTCTTAAATATTTTGCTTTTTCTGCCCTCTTGAAAAGTATCTAGCTAGGAAAATATGTCAGGACAGCACAAAGGAATTAATCAGCAGAGCTGTGGCTTAAGGTGCAGCAGTGTAGAAGTGTCTCATCGCTGTAGGTCGAATTGAGGCATTGCATAGGGAAGCTGTAGAGGCTTTGCTAATGAGCTGCACTCCTGACTGTCTGCTTGCATTTCTCCCTGTTTATCATTGTTACCTATTTATGCACCGTTCTCATGTCCTGCAGCTCTCCTGTCAGACACAGAGATGAACACAGGAGGTAAATTCTATTCGTTCACAGCCGGATATTACCTGCTACACCCTCAAGGTAACAGGAGAAGGGTGAACACCTGTCTGTCATATATCTTTTCCATCATGATTTACTTTCATTTATTTCATGTTGACATGGATAGGAATGATCAGTGAGAAGTGGTGTTGGCACTTTGAGATGTCTGTACCACAGGAGAATAGTAAAACCTGAACTGATCTGACACAGGACCACCAAATCCATTTTATTGGGCAATTGCCCGTGCCTGAATCAGCACATTCCCACTGCATAAGAGAAGAAAATACTAAAAGTAAAAAGAAATCATAGAAACTTATGTTCAGATACGTTCCAATAAATAGTGAGAGTCATCAGATTTGAGTATTTTCTTTTCTGTTTGCAAAGTTTTTATTAATAAATTATTTCCTTGAGCAAAACCAAGGGAGGAAAAGAATGGCTGGTGGTAACACCTTCTTTCTAGTCTAACAGAAGAAGAAAACATCTGAAAACAAAGGGTGTAAATCTGCTAATTAAAATGTCAGGAGATCATTGCTGTGTACTCGACTGAGGGACGAAATGGAGGGGGAACATTATACACCAAAACCATACAGGAAGTTATCATTAAATGGAATGGAATTCATGTAAAGAATAGGCCTATACTCACATCCACAAGAAGAATGGCAGCAGAAAACATAAGTATTTCTCCACCCAGTGATTTCTCTGTGTAGTCTTTTAATGGTGTTGGAAAAGCAAAACTTATTAAAGATCTATGAAATGACTTACTAAGTCATTGTGAAATAGCCAAGTGTTTGAGGCAGTGCTTCCCTCAGAGCGCGACTGGGAAGAAGGAGAACTGGCAATCTGGCAACTTGTGCAACAAGCAGCAGCAGTTTCTGACACAGTAGAAAAAAACATTCATTCCTCTGCCTTTACTGAAAAATATCAGAGGAGTATCAGTCACACCACATTAGGGAGTCATGCCCAGATCCAGTCCAAGGCTTGGAATGTAAACATGATTACTTCCAGGGATGAGAAGATGGTTCACTTGTCAGTGTCTCTTTAACATTATGACCTTTATGGGCAAAGCCTACTATTGTAAAGTTTATTTTTGCTTCTGTAGATGGGAAAAAAAATTGGTTGAGCAGCATTGCTGACAGCAAGACTGTAATTTTAAAAATTAGGTTATAACGAATATGAGTTTCAGAAGAAGAGTGCAGAGTGGGTCCCATCTGCTTCCCTCTGGACTGCAGCATGAAAGGGAACAGATGGGCATGAGTTATGCTAAAATGGTTGGGAGAGGCTAAACAGCTCCATAGTCTTGCTTTATGTTATCATCAGCCACTCTAAGATCCCAGTGCCATATCCAGTTTACAGTGCACTGCTGCAGTGGGGAGATGGGACAAGGGTGCATATGACTGGAAGGAGAGAGAATGTGGAAGAGGTCATGCTACAAATATAATTCCACTACGTTCAGCTGTAGTTCAGGTGCTAGTTTGGTTGATAATTCTAGTTTTCCCTCTTGGTTTGTCCTGGAGTCTCGCACACCCTTCCATATTCATGAGAAAACAATACCATGTTTTTCCAGCGCAGCTATCCAGAAGATGAGCGCTCTGGAATAAGATCTTAGCCTCCAAAATCAATGTCATCTTGCTGTGTCCTCAGACTCAGTTAGGATTTTACTATTTTTAGATGTAGAGATCTTCTAATACAGGGGGTTTATCATACTCAGTTCTGGAATGGGGTAAAATTGCTTTGCAAATGGGAGACTCAGGAATGTGTCCCCTCTTAAAAGCCCTTGCAGGTTCAGTTCAGTTGCTTTCCTGCTCTGACACAGTATCAAAAGTTTCTGTCATGGTTTGAGATAGCTCCAAAATCCAATTCCCTAGCTCCATTCCCCCTCCCACATCTCAACCTAATGTGAGATGGGTTTTTCCAGACAAAACACACCAGACTCAAAGTGGGGGAAAGGGAATATATTACAATGACTGTACAAATAAATACCATATCACATTATACACACGATCACAAACTATCTCTACCATGACATGTGTATTTACAATGGGTCAGATCTCTTCTCCCCTCCAAATAAAAGTCCAGGAGGGAAAGAAGGACAGATCCCTTCCAGTCTCTGAACAGCAGCATCTTCTAAGGCAGCAGGTTTCTTCTCATGAAGACCCCTTTGCCTGTGTCAAGGGGACCGAGGGAGCTTGAATACCTCCCTCGTGAGTGCTGGCAGAAAGCCAACCACAGCTACTGCAGTTTCTTAGAGTTTTTCAATATGATTTTGTTTGTGTTTCTGCAATTAAAAGTCATGTATTACATTAGCTATTATGTATTACATTATTTAGAAAACTCTGTTATAGGAATGTTTTGTCATATGATCAATATCTATGCTTGAGATTAAGCCATGGAAATGTGGTTTGAGAAAGCAGAAAGACTGGAATTGCATTAAAACTTCACTTAAATTTAAATGCTCTCTTTTTTTTAAAATTGATGGGTGCTAATTTTTTTGAACTTGCAGTATTTAGCCTTTCTTAGCAATGATTGGTGATTGGTAGCCATTTCCTCAAGTGTCAGAGCCAGTAGGCACTTTCCTTTTGAAAGCAGGTAGTTACTTTTTTTGCTAAGATTATTTTATATTCTGTAATGTACAAACAGCAATTCGTGCAACCAATGGGTATTGTTTTAACTTTTTTTTTAAAAGCATCTCATAAATCTCTTGCATCTCTAGTGCTTTTCCTGGCTATCTACAGCCCAAAGTGGCTAAAGTGTAGCTTTAATTCAGATTGTTCTGTAATGGTAAGCCCGGCTACAGCACAGTTGTGTTGAGGCTGGGTTTTTTTATCCTGTTCTTTAACATTTGTACTACAGTTAGTATTTCAGTTAGTATTTCACTAAATTTCTGTTAAAACTAACAATTTATACTCTTGGTACTAACAATTTATACTCTTGTTGATTATAGTGTGGGGAAACTCTTTGTTAACCACTCAAAGACAAACCCGATGTATTAAAGGCCATTCCAGTCTTCTAATTATGGTTTTGGTTTGTTGTTTCCTCTCACTGTGTTTGCTTTCTTATTATCTTTATATTCAGAATTTCATGGTAGAACTGTATGCATGCATTGCAAAAGACAACATTAGAGTTTGCATGGGAAGTGTTGTAAAAGTGTCAGAAAATTCCCTCTCTGTCATTTTTAAAAATAAAAAGACTGTTGTCTCTTTTGACAGAACATATGGGTACACACAATACTGATTTCAATATTCAGTGAAACAATAGTTTGAGTTATAATTTATTCCATGAAAAAGGAGGGAAATTATCATCAATGTTTCATGAAATGCTTTGTGGGTTGTTTCACAACCCATATTTTCCCAGTTGTCTTAAGGAAAGCAGAACTAAAGTTGAGACAGGAAGCTAATTTAATGCTTAAAAAATGGTCTATGATCTATATTTTTATATCCACATATGTGAGAAGTTGTTTTCTGATAAGATTAGTATCAGTGTGTGTTGATATTTGGGAAAAAAATGTAAATGGAAAATTATATCCTAGGAACCAATGGACAGCTCCAGTCATTAATCAGTGTTTTTGCTTCTTGTCTTCTCTGTGTTGTGAAGTCAATGTTTTACACTTTGGCTGCCTCAAGGTCTACATATACTTCAGAGCTTCATTGAACTAGCAGTACAGTAGTGTAGAAAAATAACCCATTTGGGTTTTCGCCATGAAAAATGTGAAGTCGGTCTTTGAACATTGACTAAAATCTCATTACTTCAGTGGCAAATGAGGCATGAAATGTATTGTCAAAAATATAGAGCCCAAAACACAGTGACACAAAATATTTTATCTTCATGGAGTATACTACAAAAGATTTGAACTCTAAATCAGAAAGTGCACTTAAGCACACAGTGTCGTTCATCAAGTGCACAGCCTTTGTCGCAAAATTTGTCCATGATGGCAGCTTTAATGAACTTCCCTAATTTCTCTCAACCTCAGAAAACTATTATTTCAGCTGTATGAAGGCATAAATCTACCACCAACACTTCAACTCTGGCCTTGCTTAGACTACTGACTTTATGGTGAGAATTTCGTAGTAATCTTTCATGTCCTACTCATTCCTGTCTTGACATAGGATGTGTGATATCAGCTGGCTGTTCCCAGGCATGGGGGAGTGGAAGAAAACGCAGGTGAAAAAGTGGAACTGAAAAGACAGACTTGGTTATTTGACACTCCATGACATGGTGTTCTAAAGTACTCCTGAAGTACTTGGGTGGGAGTATTGATCTGCTGGAGGGCAGGAAGGCTCTGCTAGAGGCATTTGGACAGACTGGATCAATGGGCTGAGGCCAGCAGTGTGAGGGTCAATAAGGCCAAGTGCCGGGTCCTGCCCTTGGGTCACAACAATCCCATGCAGAGCTCCAGGATGGGGCAGAGGGGCTGGAAAGTAGGAAAAGGACCTGGGAGTGCTGGTCAACAGTGGCTGAACATGAGCCCAGGTGTGCCCAGGTGGGCAAGAAGGCCAATGGCACCTGACCTGTATTAAAAATAGTGTGGCAGCAGGACCAGGGCAGTGTTTTTATCCCTGTGCTGGCCCTGCTGAGGCCCCTCGAGGGCTGTGCCCAGTTCTGAGCCCTCATGGCAAGAGAGACACTGAGGGGCTGGAGCGTGTGCAGGGAAGGGAACGGAGCTGGGAAGGGGCTGGAGCAGCAGGAGCAGCTGAGGGAGCTGGGGGGGCTCAGCCTGGAGAAAAGGAGGCTCAGGGGGGACCTTCTGGCTCTGCAACCCCCTGACAGGAGGGGGGAGCCGGGGGGGGTCGGGCTCTGCTCCCAGCGAACAAGGGACAGGAGGAGAGGGAACGGCCTCCAGCTGTGCCAGGGGAGGGTCAGGTTGGACATCAGGAGGAATTTCTTCCTGGAAAGGGTGGTGAGGCCTTGGCAGGGGCTGCCCATGGAGGTGGTAGAGTCCCCATCCCTGGAGGTGTCCAAGGAAGGCCTGGCTGTGGCACTGAGTGCTCTGGGCTGGGGAACAAGGTGGCACGGGCACAATTGGGCACGGGGTGGACTCAGTGGTCTTGAAGAGATTTTCCAGACTAAGTGATTTTGGGATCTGCTCTTCTGTTCCCTTTGATCTCCACAGTAGAGAAGTCTGTTAATACGTGCCTGAACCCACTTAACAGGACACCTCTTTTTGTTACATCAAATATTTAAGAATTGTGGCTCTGGGAAAGAAGCAGTATTTGTATTCAGACGATGAAACGGCCAACTGATTGATAGAAACAATGGTAAAAGATTTGTTGAGTGTGGACAGTGCACTTTGAAGAAGATTGTTTGTTTTGTCCAAAGTCCTCCTCATCTCTGTAGGTGAATGATCAGATTTACTTTTAGCCATAGTCATGTAGTACTCAACATATGGCAGCTTACAGAAAATCACATCATCTCACAAGCATAGTGTTGATTTTTTATTTCACTGTGTTGAAATTTAGTGTTGTGATGTGGGAACCAGAAATCAATGTAAAATATGTGTGCTCTGGGGAGGAGAAAAATTTCATTCTGAGCTTCCTGAATGATAATGAATGTACAGTGCACAAAGCCATTTTGATGTCATGATAAGGAAATAATCTCTTTAACTGTCTTCAAGTGTGCTTCTATTTTTCTGTGCTGTTTGTACTCTTCACACTTGTCTTCAAATTTTAAGGAGAAATAGTGCAAATATCAGGTAAAGTACTTGCAGCCATCACACATTTAAATGATTTACCAAAACCACAAAATAAACTGCAGCAGGATGGAATAAGAGAATTTCAATAGGAATAAAAAGTTGCAACTTTCTATTGTTTTGAAAACTGAAATTTGTTTTATTGTCAGTATTACACAATTCAGCAACTGTATACAGTGCTTAAATGAACCCATATTTGTTTAATCTTCAAAAAATTAAAAAAAAAAGAAACCAGTGCAATTTCTATGCTCTAGGAGAGGCTTCGTGCCCCATAATTTAAGGAATGCTTAATTAAAATATACCTGCTTCCATTTCAAATAGTGACTGACCTGCAAGCTTTAAAAAAGATTAAACAAATCATCATAACCTAAAAAAAAAAAAATGCAATCTTCATAATACAGTATAGCTTTGTAGAGGAATTTGTTATGTTTTTAAAGACTAGTGTTGATTTTTTCCATTTCTTCTTACTTGTGTGAAGGCTTAGAATCATCATTTAAACTGTGACTGTTTTACAAAACTATTCTATATATTTTCTATATTTTCCCAGAGAAGCTGTGGCTGCCTCATCCCTGGAAGTGTCCAAGGCCAGGTTGGACAGGGCTTGGAGCAACCTGGGCTTGTGGAAGGTATCCCTGCCTGTGGCAGGTGGTGGAACTGGATGAGCTTTAAGGTCCTTCCAACCCAAACTGTTCTATGATACTATGATATTTTCATAGTACTTTACAAGCAGCAGTATTGTTGGGCTTGATTACACCTATTTGCAGAACCAGTTGTGAAGAGTGGAGCCAAATCTAGCCCTTCTTATGTTAGGTCATTAACTAATTGAATCGATTTCTCCCACTGTTCCAAGCATTGTGTCCTCCTGTGTCATTCCAGTATGAGTGACAAACACTAATTTGAAATGTGACCTGGTGCAAGTAATCTGGAATTGTTCCTTTGTCCATGGGAAGCAAGAATGTTGAGAAATAGAATGAACTTTATATTTGTGTAAATTCTTCCAAACAGTATTTGGTTTTACTCCACTCCTCTGGGATAAATTATCGCTGCCCTAAACGATCAAGACAAACGTGCTCAGGTTCATTCCATCTACTGAAGCCTCCTCAGGGAGAATCTTAAGTTAAAAGTTTACTCCAACTAAGATATTTTTGTAGCCACCAGAGAAGTATTGGTAACTCCGGAGAACATTCACTGTTTAAATGGACTGCTGGTTTTCATAGGTAGTGGTGTTATCCCATTTGATGTGAACAACAGGTTATCAAGTGATAACTGAAGTTAGGTGAGACAAATGTGATCAAATTTGGCCTTTTAGATGAAAAACAGTTAACTAGGTGTATCACTAGGCCTTACATATTTGCCTTTCCACACCAAAAATAATAGGTTTCCAAATACAAAATACACAGGCAATACTGAAAGATCATTCTTGAATTGAAGAGCCCTTCCTTTCTCTGTTGTTCAACATTGTTTTCAGTAAGGCTCTGTGCAGTTCTTTTGTTCTAGCTAACTCAAAGCTATATAGGGAATAAAAAGAAACAATAGAATGAAAAGAAAAATCACAAGAGTGGTTTTCTTCAGCCCCATCAAAGAGGAAAGGTTGTTGCTGTTTTGAAAAGATAAATTTAATTTCTACGATAAATCACTGCTGTGATTTGTCAGTAACTGATGTAACAAAGATAAATCTGTACAAGTGTTACATGTTGTGTCTGGTATGAGCTGAAGGAAAAAAGCAGTTTGGTAACTGGAAACCAGAAATTAATATTGCACACTGAAGCATTCTCAGTAGAAATCAAGCCTTGCCATTCAAAGTCTCCCCAGAAGGTAGTGGGATGGCCAAGGAATTCAAGTGCCCTGATTTGATTCCTGTAAAGGCAGAATAATTTTTTGTTACTCATTTTCTATGATTTATATGATCATACTATGATGAGGGTAGTTCACATGCCTCAAAAAAAGCACTTATGCTTCAAGTAGAGTCCCCCTTAGTGGGTAAGTTTTTTAGTTGACCCTGGGTTTTTTTTATGTCAATGTTCTGCACCTACTTCCACTACTTAGCTTAAATATAAGCTAAGGTTAAAAATAAATAAAAAATAAATAAATAAAAATAAAAATAAATATAAATGCTATCTTATAAATTAAATATTGCAGGCTATACTTTTTAAAGGATAATGTGAAACCAGCTGCTCCAGAATTGCATTTTTGTATTGATGGATTTTGTGCTAAGATACATAATTTGATATTTTCTTAGATGTGTGAGTTTCTGGAGGAGCTTTTATACGCAGTTTTCTCCTATTCACTGAAAATGTTCCATGTCTACTGCTGGAATGTACATGTAAAAATGGCCTGGGAGGGTTAGAAAGGTACACTTGGGAGTTCTTAACCCTCTTTGATTCAGTGCTTCCTGCCTGCTGGTGCCTCTTACAGTCTAAAAGACCACAAGCATGGAAGATCCTTTTCTGATGTTTGTAGTGGTTGCACTGTCGATGTTCCCTCCTCCCATGATAATTATTAATTAACGCTGAAATAACTGTAAACAAGTTTTGCATTATTTCTTCCTCTCTTCTCTTGATTTTTCAAATTGCAAAAATAAAATATTTTATCATATAATACAGTATTTTGAACTCTGAACAACCAATTATGAATGTAAAGGATGAAAGAATTTTATGACAAAAATAACGTGGTACAGGTCATAGGTCAGCTCCTGACAAACAGTAATACCTTGTTAAGTCCTAATGTAGCACCATGAGACATCTCAGGAAATGTTAAATGCACTCACTTTTAGAAGAGAAATAATTTGAAGCCAAGTCAATTTTTCAGACTAAAACTATACTTTTTCCCTTCTGAGCAATCAAATAACAGTATATGGCTTGTGAATATAAATATTGTAGTTAGTTATAAACATAGACAGGGATCTGCATAGCATACAAACTTTAACTCTTCTTTTTTAATTTGCTATTATCTCTACCTAATTAATATAATAAAAAGACTGTTGCCCAAATCAATGTATGACCCCAATGCAGTCTTGCTAATATCCCTATATCCAATAGATCTTTTTCAGTAATTTCCCTGAAAGAAGTGGGGCATGCCAGATAAATTAAATCAAAAGAACAGATCTAGATTAAGAGTGATATAAATTCCAAACCCGCACTTTTAATTTCACTAAATATTATTTTCCATCTTCATGATCACATTACACTGAAATGTGGAGCTTCAATTTCCTCCACTATTTCATTTAATAAAACCTTTGTCTCATCTGAGTTCTTGAAGAGATGTTAGCTTTAAATCACATTGACTTCACCCTATCCAATTTACATATGCTGAAGGAATAAAAGTCTTTTCAAGAGTTGCCATGGGGCTTCAGAAGCCTCAAAGGAGTATTAAGACCTTGAGTTTAATGTGAACTGCCTCCAACACAAAACACACATCTTCCCAACAGAATACTAATGGTTTAGTGTACAGTTGCATTTTCTGTGCAAGTCTGTAAAGTAAATAAACAATCCACATGTAGGGAAGAAATAACTAAATTATGGCTGAGTGTTTGAGTTTAGAAACGTGCCAGCTGGAAATAAAAACTGTTTTCTATAGACCTATATTACATAAGAGATGTTATGTGGCTTGACAGATGTACAAAATAGAACATAGGATAGATTAAAGGGGGAATTCAGAGCTCCTCCACTTTTCCTCTAAGGACCTTATACCTGCACAACTGCATTAAGTGTTTCTCAAAGTCAATGTGAATATACATAGAAAGTGTTTTGCCTCAGATGTATATAAACAGAAATGATTCCACACTACATTTACGTAGTTTTATTCGCATAAATATTTGATATTTATTTTGGTTTGTAGAAATCTTTGCCTCTTTCAAAAGATCAATGTACCTCATTGGGCAAAATAACTAACAGGGGAAATATTTTCCTAATATGACCTCAATCTCTTCTCTATAATGATTTTCTCGTTATAATAATTATATCCCATTAAAATGTCAGAACTGGTTTAAAAGTTATCTAAGAAGACATGTCTGAGCAAACTAGTAGGCAGGAACCTTGACATCATTTAAGGGAAATGGAGAACTGCAGTACATAAAATGAGAATCCTTGTGCAACACCAAACACAGGCAGATTGACTATATATAGTATTAACGCTTAAATAATTGGTCAGTCATCAGTAATTAGGGAGCATTACAATTACACAAAGAGAAGGTTTGTTTCAAGTGGAGAGCGGAGTGAATGTTTCTGAGTGAATGCTCCTACATCACAAACCTAGCCCTGTTTTCTGCTCAGGAATGATCTGCAAGGAGGCAGACTTTTACTCCCTTGTTTGGGTGGGATTGCAAGCCCCCTCCCCTTCCTGAAGCCCTGTTTCTGGGGTGCTGGCATTTCCAAGAGCAGTGGCTCAGTGGGAATGGAAGGTGCTCAGCATCCCTCTTTGTTGAGGGTGGCTGAACTATTTGGACCAGAGTCCGACAACCTCTTCGTACAAAGACTGGGCTTCTCCCACAAATGGTCCTAGTTGTTTCAGCCCACTAAGCTCATCCTGGTCTGGCTCTTTATTTAGAATGATTTCCATTCCTCGGGTGTTCATGAGCAAGTCAGTGTGACGGAGTTTCCTGCCCTTTGTTATCCGTGGTGCTTTGTGTGCAGTCAGCCCCTGATTCAGCAAGTGCTTTCAGGATGAATGGAAAGAAGCCCCATAAGCTGAGTTGGCAAAGACAGGCACCTGCATTGTGTTCTCTTGAAATCTCACTCCTCTCACCCAGCCTGCTTTCCTCTTGACTCAGGTGTTCTCTGCTATAATGTCCTTTAGAGACAGAAAGCCCTTTATAAATGTTAAATTGCACAATAACTGGAAAATATCAGATTATGTTATACATTGACCATTGGCAACTCAAGACTTTTAATTCTTGTCCATAGCTGATTAATTTAAAAATGCAATTTAAAAATGTTTATGCATATTTTTCTAGTAAATTCATAAATAATGGAAGATGAAAATAGTACAATTTAGAGAAAAAAATCCCTTTGTAAATGGTAAATCAAAGCAAACTGCAGTAACCAGAAAATATCAGATTCTTTGTACATTGACAATTGGCAAGTCAAGACTGTTAATTCTTGCCTGCATCTGATTAATTTAAAAATACAATAAAAATAAATATGTATATTTTTGTAGCAAATTCTTTAAAAAAAAAGTAGGATGAAAATTGTACAATTTTCTATCAATATCATTCTACATTTTATATGAAAAAAACATCCCAAACAAAACAAAACACAAAGCAACCCTCTCATTTGGGACCCAGTCTGAGTTCTCACAAAATATCACTCCTGTAGATGCATTATGTGAGTGGACTGTTGGAAAGTAACTTTAGTTTTAAAATAGAGTGCACACAAGCTGACTTTCCAAGATTAATTGGGAATAGAGACAGAGCTCATACTTCTTATGCAGGCAAACCTACCATTGACTTAAAGTGCATTTCCCTGAATGAATGGCATGTTGAAACTCCTGGAAGAAAGCCATGCTACAAAGAATTGAATTGAATGGGGTCAGAAAGAGTCCCAGAAAGCCCTTTTAAGCTTGGAAAACACCCTCCTGAATTCCTGGCCAAGCGCAGGATTTGCTGTCACATCTCTAAAGAGAAGCCTGCAGTCCCTCCAAGGGGACGGGTTAGTATTTGCCAGGCTGCAGGGTGCAGACAGTGTAAACAGATCCCTGAGCTATCCATCTTGCTCAGGCAAACCCTGCCCAGGTTGTCGCAGTGTCCTGGCCGTGCTCAGTGCTGTTGATCCTATAAAATGCCTGATCTGGGCCACAGTTCTTGGTCTACCCTGCCAGTGTTTTCATCTTGACACACATCTAATTCTTTTCTCTGTTACACCTTCAGCATCATATAGAGTAGGGTGGTAACTATATTTACTGTGCTATTTCCTGATACTGGAAATCTTTTGCCTTCTTAGAATGCCAGATGTTAAGAGGGCAAGCCTCAGTAAACAGGGCTAATTACCTTGGCAATTTAGATTAAGTCTTTGAAATGGATTGTCAGAAATTAGTTTATTTATGTTAACCGATTAAGGATCCGTTTCTCTCTCAGATGTTTCAGCTACCATGAGCTAATCTTCCTCCTGATAAGCGCAAAGAGTTGGATATGTTTGTTACTGATTCCTGTACATACACTTAAATGGGCTTTTAAATTGCTCTCAATTCATGACTCGAATTTGAGATTTTTAACATAAGATTTCTTATTAATTCTTCTGTTGTGCTTGCTAGTTTTGCTAATTAGCTTCAGCTCTGTTCTCCAAAGGATTTGGTTTGTACACCTAAAGAACTAACCAATAGGTGGTGACAGCAGTACACTTGTGGATTTAACATAGTTACACAGAGCTTTGCAGCCTGGGCTTGCTTTTAATGGCATAATTTCTTACACAGTGAACCTTGGTGGTATTACTAGAAACAAAATATATTCACTTCTAAAATTCAGAGGTACTGGTCTAAGCCTGGAATAGCTCAGACTGTGATAGTGCACATAAGAAAGTAACACAGTAGAGATTAAACCAGCCCAAGATTTCAAGTCTCAAAGTAATTATTTGAGAACAACCTCTACAGCACAAAGATACAGTGGTACAAGCTTCTAAATCAATCATTTCTCCAGCGCAAGATTCAGCATCTCCAAAACTCAAATTGGTATTTCTTAGTTTACAAATTGTAAATATCAGAAGAGTTATGTCAGCATTGTATTAGAAGCATCTTTTTGTGAAGCAGTGCAATGAAGGTCTGTTCACCCTCTATAGGCTTCTGTACATAAACCTGTTGTGAAAATTAAAGTTTCTTTCTATGTTTAAGGTATAATCTCTACCTATGATACTGTACAGGCAGTGTGTGAGTTAACAGTTAACCCCATCAGCTTTCTATTTCCCTCACCCAGAGTTAGAATTTTGTCTTAATTAGAGAAATATAAACCAATAAAATTGATAAGATAAAATCAATAATTTATATTTGATGTAACAGCCTGCTTAGAGAGCTTTGTTAGCAAAGGACAAAATTCCAACCCCAGATAAAGTTAGTGGCAATTTTGTCATATATTTTAATGGGCCACAGTACTACATTTTTCATTAATATTTCACAGTAGGTCATTTTTCATTACTGGAAAAAACTTTTACAGCTATTTGCTAAGTAGCGGCATAATTTTAAAAAGTTTTTTATTTGAAATGTTAAATTTTATTTTCTTCTTTACTTAGGATATGAGAAATGTTTTATTGATATACGCTCTTGATCCCATTTTTTTAAATTTTGTAATGTAAATTTTCATGAAGATGATGAAATTTTAGATCTATTGTGATCCATTTATGGTGATAGATTCTTTATTTGAAAATATGGAGAAGTTTAGAAATTCTGATGATGTGTCATTACTTTGCAGAATTCTGCATGTCAGCAAAGAATAAACACATTTTCCACATTCTAGAAAATCACAAGAAAAGACAGAAGTAATCACTGGATGAATTGAAGAATGAGTTTTCTTGGAGCTCCACTTCTGTGTTCAGTTTTAAGGTGAATATTCAGGAACCTTTTAACTCAGAAAGGAAGAAGAAAATAAAGACACAAATATCAAAAATGCCAGATGGCGAAAGTCAGTCCAGTATTTCAGCAGGTAAGAAGCACAATTTACACTGCTGTAAAATGAACCTGAGGTTGGAAGGGACCTTAAAGCCCATCTCATTCCACCCCCCCGCCATGGGCAGGGACACCTTCCACTAGCCCAGGTTGCTCCAAGCCCCGTCCAACCTGGCCTTGGACACTTCCAGGGATCCAGGGGCAGCCACAGCTTCTCTGGGAAACCTGGGCCAGGGCCTCAACACCCTCACAGCCAAGAATTCCTTCCCCATATCCCATCCAACCCTGCCCTCTGTCCGTGGGAAGCCATTCCCCCTGTCCTGTCACTCCAACCCTTGTCAGTAGTCTCTCTCCATCTTTCTTGCAGGCCCTTTCAGGCCCTGCAAGGCCACAATCAGGTCCCCCCAAAGCTTCTCTTCTCCAGGTTGCACAATTCCAACTCTCCCAGCCTTTCCTCCCAGCAGAGCTGCTCCATCCCTCTGCTCATCTTGGTGCCTCCTCTGGACTCTCTCCAACAGCTCCATGTCCTTACTGTGCTGTTCCCCAGGACTGGAGGCAGCTCTGAAAGGGGGGGCGGGTAAAAGCCATAAGTGCAAAGTCAAAGCACGAGTAATTTGGAAACCACACTACAGTTAACACTGTAGTGCTCAAAAGTTTATCATGGGTATGATAAACACATGTTGTATCTTAATATTTTACTAGAGAGTCATTCCTGCTGGTTAGTACATTATTAATTCACCTGAAAGCAATAATCCCACTGGCCAGTGCTGTGTTAGTGCAGCATTTAGTGTCATTTGCTTGATTCAGTAAAATAGCAGCAATTGCCAGGAACCCATTAAAAAGCTTTGAAGTCTGTAGTTTTATTCCAAACAACTGCACAATTCTTAAAAGAATGATTTGAAGGAATGGAAGAAAAAGCAAATCTAATTAGTAGGACTGGATGCTCTCTCTGACCGTAATAAAATACCTGTTGAATGAGAGTTGTCATCAATGGACTTCAACATTGGACTATGTATCTTAATTAAAGGAATTGTCGCAATATTATTTTGATGAGCCTTTCAAAGCCATATTAAATGCTGGAGATTTCTGAAAAATATGGAATTCTTTCATTTTTAATGTGTTAGCAAGAAATTAAAGCTACAGTATCACAAGTAGCAAGTCAGGCAATTTTGTATAAGCCTATAACTGTACACAAACATATTCAGGTGCAGAGTTCTGGCAATTGCATCTGAATACTCATGTGAGCAAAGGTTTGTATACAAAGCGTGCAAGATTATGTTTAAAATGTTTTTATTTGGTCTCTGAAATCTTGTGTTTGCAAACAGTCTCACTCCAAAATCTTGCTCAGAAGCAAGGTGGAAGTTGGTTGTTGGATGATGGGAATCTGAAGAAAATGCAGTTTCCCTACCTATTGAGTTTAAAACTGATATGGTAACATACAAACTAAGTGTAACTCCCATTAAGATTAAAAAAATGGGAACCAAGCAGTGCTTGGCACATATAAAATAATATTTTCAGGGCAAAAGAGTTGAATAAGGCTGTAATTAAAGTCAAGAGCTCAGAAAACTATACAAACCTCCAAAGGTCAAATTGACTTTTACCAGACCAATATGTTTTATTGATAGCATCTTTTAGAGGGGTTTTAGGTGTAAAATTGATTCCCAATCTCAATCTAAGTATTTTAGAAGGAACTTTTCTAGGAGGAACTGTGAACGGTATTGAGGGTCCACCAGGGATTGATATATTATAAATCATTATGTCTTAAACATGTTTCAGGCAGTGCTTTTGTAACCTCTGAGGGCTGTGATTGACTGAAGCAATGGTTAATGATCCTGCTGCTGACTGAATTTGTAGGGAGCTCACATGTAACCTTAAGAGTGAGATTGCACTTTTCAGGCTCTGCTCTGCACTGTGTCCAGCTCAGGGGAGTCTCCGGGTGAGTCTCTGCTTTGCAGGCTTTGCTTAGACATTAACAAGGTCTTTCCAACCTTCAGCTGGTACTTGGCATACCCTCTTTCTCTGTTTGTAGTCTGATCCATAGGGGATTTCTGAGCTGTCATTTGATCTCCTGCCACCTTTCACTTTCTGAGGAGGGAATTTCACTGTCCAGTCAGGGATGTACTGGGAGACTGTGTTTGTGGAGAGAGAGAAGAGAGGAAACAGAGGGTCTCTGTGCTCCTTCTGTTCTTGCACGTGTATGTGTCTCAGGAATAGTCTCTCCTCTAACATCAATAATAGGATAAGTGCACTGCTTCCCCTGCCCTCACAGAGGTTTTCATACATAACAAAAGTAATTCTATTGATAAAGCTGTTGGGTAAGAACACAAATAAAGATCTAGATGGGTTTGCCTCTACCCAAAATCCTCAGACAGTAGCTGAATTTGTGCAATAATAAACAAGAAAACTGTGTAAATACTAACTCTGTAGGGAAAAAAACAAGTATGGAATATATTTCTAAATGCTGATAGGACATACTTTTTCAGCTATGGATTGTGATTTACATTATAGGTTTCAGAAGTACTCAGCTTTTGCATATTCTCATGCGTATATGACAATGCAAATCACATTTTCTCATGTCATAGTTAAACACTTTGTATTTATTATTTTCAGTTATTTCCAATCTATTTCAATACCTGTTTCCTCACAAATGTTAATACATAAGCTGGGTGAAGGGCCTTACTGGACTATTAGTGGACTGAAGCAGAGAAAGGCTGTTCCAGCAGGAAAAGAATTGTTCTGTGAAATCAGTTTTTCTCCCAAAAATGCACTTAAAGACCAGAAATCCTCGAGATTGTACCAAGAGTTAGGAAGCTTAAGAACATGGTCATCACCAAGAGCTAATTCATCAAATAAATAAGGGAGGTAAATAGCTTAAAATGATGCCTCTCCTCGCTGAACATGTGCCCATAATTCACCCAGTCAGTGAAAGGATCTCTAAAAATAGTGTGTGTCTGGAGATGATAATGCTGAAATACAGAAATAGGGAACTCTGAGGGACCATTCCTCTGATGTGAAGTATCTCTGATACCTTGATACAAATATGGACATGTAATGAAAACAGTGCAGGGCCCCCTGCTGGTCTAGTTGTTAGGATGTGGCACTCTCACGGCTGCGGTCCCGGTTCGATTCCCGGTCAGGGAACTCCTCCGGGCAGATGGAGCTCGTCAGCCCTGTAAGGCCATCCATCTAAGAGAAGGTCACTCTAAACAAACCTACGTCCTGAGGACCTCACTGCCACTGTCCAAGCTCACTTGACTCCGGCAGATGAACCTTAGGATTAGAGGGTGGGCTCAGTTCAGCGCACACTGTGTCTCACCTAAAAAATCCACTGCGCAGGCTCGAAGGGTGAAGACCTTTCCCAAATCTTCGTTCATGAAGACTGGCCATGAATGAAAACAGTCCAGTTGCTGCTCTAGACCACTCACCTCATTTCTGTTAAGCTGTGTAATTAACCTCTTTAAAGCATGCACTACTCTGGTAGCCTTTTCTTGTATGAACCAAGAGTGAGTTGAGTTCTGGGTCTGAACAAAAGAACCCATAATGCAGGAGTCACTTTTGGTAGTTTCCATGATTTCTAGGAAAATATGGAAGAAGCAACAAACACACTGGTCTTCACATATGCCATGAAAATACTGAATTTCTAGAACTTAAAAAAATATTTAAAAATATTCTATTTCTCTACTTGTCTTGTAGCAGAGTTTTAAAAAATGTTCCCTGTGATTAAAAAAAAAAAAGGCTAAATCAGTCTTATCTACCTTCATAACAGCAGTGAAACAGAAGCTGTGTTGTAAAGGAAATTTGCTGGAAGGCTAAGGGTGAGCAATGGGATGTAGAGCATCTCTGCAGAACCCATTCTGAAAGCCTGTGTAGGAGTTCCCTCTTCATCTTTCAGTATTCCTGCCCTTTTCCCATTCTTTCTTGAGCAGCTCTGGCTGGCAATTTATGTTTTTCCTTGACCTTAACTAATGCCCTGAGCCTTTTCCCCAAGATCCATCCTCTGGAAGGAGGTGTAGAAGTGCAGAATGATGGACCTTGTGACAGGGAATGGAGGACTTCAGATCTGACCTCCTAATTTGGAGTCTGGCACACAGTCCCTCAATAAATCAAAGGACTTAGATATATCACAGGGGTCTGTGTTGGGTCCAGTCCTGTTTAACATCTTTATTGATGATTTAGATGAGGGGATTGAGTCCATCATCAGCAAATTTGCTGATGACACCAAATTGGGAGGGAGTGTCGACCTGCTGGAAGGCAGGAGGGCTCTGCAGAGGGATCTGGATAGACTTGAGAGATGGGCTGATTCCAATAGGATGAAGTTCAATAAAGCCAAGTGCCGAGTCCTGCGCTTTGGCCACAACAACCCCCTGCAGCACTACAGGCTGGGCACAGAGTGGCTGGAAAGCAGCCAGGCAGAAAGGGACCTGGGGGTACTAATTGACAGGAGGCTGAACATGAGCCAGCAGTGTGCCCAGGTGGCCAAGAAGGCCAATGGGATCTTGTCCTGTATCAAAAATAGCGTGGCCAGCAGGAGCAGGGAAGTGATCCTTCCCCTGTACTCTGCGTTGGTGAGGCCACACCTTGAGTATTGTGTTCAGTTCTGGGCCCCTCAGTTCAGAAAGGATATTGAGGTGCTGGAGCGGGTCCAGAGAAGAGCAACAAGGCTGGTGAAGGGACTGGAGCATAAGTCCTATGGGGAGAGGCTGAGGGAGCTGGGGTTGTTTAGCCTGGAGAAGAGGAGGCTCAGAGGTGACCTCATCACCGTCTATAACTACCTGAAGGGAAGTTCTAGCCAGGTGGGGGTTGGTCTCTTCTCTCAGGCACTCAGCAATAGGACAAGGGGGCACGGGCTTAAGCTCCGCCAGGGGAAATTTAAGTTGGATATCAGGAGAAAATTCTTTACAGAGAGAGTAATCAGGCATTGGAATGGGCTGCCCAGAGAGGTGGTGGATTCACCATCCCTGGAGATTTTTAAACGCAGATTGGACGTGGCACTGAGTGCCATGATCTAGTAAATGGACTGGATTTGGACCAAGGGTTGGACTCGATGATCTCGGAGGTCTTTTCCAACCCAATCGATTCTATGATTCTATGATTCTATGATTCTATGATTCTATCCCTTTTTTGTGGATCATAGGAATTACATGTTCAGTGGACACAACCTCTGCTTCATTATGGATATACATTTGTATCCTTGTGTGTTGTTCCTGCTTTACATCTTCGTACTGTATCTATTGCATGTATAGATATGTATGTATATAAAATGTTCTTGTGTAAATAAGACTGCATGATTACAGCTGAAAATTATCTAGGCCTAGCCATGAGAAAATGCCTCTCCTACATATTTTACCTCTGATAATAAATTACCGCTTACATTTTTCCTGAAACAAACCTGTGCATTTAAACCAAGGAAACAGCTCCTATTCATCTTCTTTATTTTTTAACAAAAAACAAAAGAAAAAATAATTTCTAGCAGTACACTCTGACAAGGCTAACAACAAATGGGACTAATTCACAGACTCTGAGAACAAGTAATTCCATTCATTCCAGACTGCACATTGGATTTGTTTCATATATGACTATTTTCATTGATTGCTGGAGCTTCACGTGTTTGTTTACAATACCATATGCTTTATCCACTTGTATCTCTACATAAATACACCTCACTTGCTCCTGGGATGACAAATTCTTTTCTACCTCATAATTTTTTCGTATCTCACTTGTTTCAATTAATATGCAGAGAAGACAGATTAATTTATTCTCTTTAAATTCAGTAGCACTAACTACTTCCTTGGGCAAGGTCTCAGTTTTATTTCTAGTTCTTGGAACAGGAAACCAGAAGTGTTTCATCTTATCCTTGTATTTTGCAAATATGCAAAATCTTTGTTAAAAAAATAGAAGGCAACAATATATCTCTATAGATTTACTTTGTTTGGAACAGCATGCTAGAAATTGTAGAGCATTAATTCTTTTTGTTTGCTTTTTTAATTAACCAGTTAATTTAGTATTTCAAGGAAGCACAGTCTATGGATGACAAGAGTGTGGTGATTCCTTAACTGTAAGGCTAGTTGGTTAGCAATAAATCTTTAATTTCTTCCATGTTTATTTAATGTGGATTAATGGCTTATGTCTCATTGAGCTCCACAATCTTTATTAAAATAAATTCAGCTGAAGAAAAATAAGAAATCTACACATTTCATGTTAAACTAGTATATAATTTAGAGTAATAGACTCAAGAGTGTGTGTTTCTAGGGTAAGAGAATAAGTCAATGTGTTTTTAAATAGATTATTATGCATCAGTATGTTGCAGAGCCTTCTGAGACAATACACCATCTATAGTATAAAAAGAATATGATGTCCGCAGTGTTTATGTAGTTTGTTTAGCATTTTACAGTTTAGCGTGTCTGTATGTTAAGCTAAAAATACTGATCTGTACAATGGGACAAAATGTTTTTTATGTGATTCAGTTTGTGCGTCCAAAGGGACACTCATAAATTAACATTTTAAATGACAACAGAAACTGGTTTAGCAAAAATGCTGTGAAAGTCACAGAATCCCACACTATGCTGAACTGGAAGGGACCCACAAGGACCATCCAGTCCAACCCCTGGCCCTGCACAGGCCCAGCCCCAAGAGTCACCCCCTGTGCCCCAGAGGATCAGCCAAACCCTCCTGGAGCTCTGGCAGCCTTGGGGCTGTGCCCACTGCCCTGGGGAGCCTGGGCAGTGCCCAACCAGCCTCTGGGGGAAGAACCTTTAGCTGAGATCCAACCTGAGCCTGCCCTGACACAGCTCCAGCCATTCCCTGGCTGCTGTCCCTGGTCCCCCCAGAGCAGAGCTCAGTCCCTGCCCCTCCTCTGCCCCTGCCCAGGAATTGGAACTGCACTGAGGTCTCCCCTCAGTCTCCTCTGCTCCAGCTGAACACACCAAGTGCCCTCAGTGTCCTCACATGCCTTCAAATCAAGACTCTTCCTCATCTTTTTTGGACATGGACGAGTGTTTTCATGCAGTATTACATAGACAGCAGGGTTAAATAATGCTGTTTGGTATGATGACCACCCACGGATGGCCCCAGATGACTTTTTATACAACCTGAGTCACTACTGTCTGCACAGACCAGGTGGCAAGTGACAACCCCTTTACTCTGGATATGCTCTAAATATCGATGTTCCCATGGCAGCCATGGTGCTGCTCTCAGTGATTCTGGCACTCTGGGTTCAAAGGCTGCCATATTTACAGAGAGATGTTTCAGTACGGAAAAATTTTGGTGTTTTACTTGGAGAATAATTTTCAACTACACCAACAAGATACCTAACAAACCTCTGACTTTGTTGTTGGCAGGGCTAATTTTGAATCTATTATACATCATAACAACAGAAAAAGAAGTCTGTAGAGCCCAGATTTTAGATTTGCATACCATCCATTTTGCATGCAAATGAGCTGTGAATTCAAGGGACTTTAGCACATGCTTTGCAACATTACTGCCAAAACCCCCTTGACAGTGGATATATTTGCTTGCACAAATTTAGGATTTGCTTCTCTTTCCTCTTAAGAACTCAGAATTTCTGAGTTTCAGTGAATTTTGCATGCAGATGGGTCTCCACACATTCTTGGTATTGTGGGAGTGCCATGGTTCACCCAACAGTTCTGACAGCAGATTTTAAGACTGAAATGCCATGCCTGCTACTGGGAGACTTGCTCATGAACAATCTGTTTTCTCTGAGGTGATTGTCTCCTGAACTCTAGGAAAGATAAATATTGACTTTCTTTTACAGTGGATTACATACACAGAGTTTAATAGTTAATTAATTATCCTCTTTTCCATGTGAGGGATAATGTGTAATAAACTGAATCACTGTTACCAAACAACACGTTCATTTTCAAAGGCAGTGTTGGAGCATTCATTCTTTAAGAAGCAATATATCTTGTGTCTACTCACTGTAAAGTTGATGGTCAGTTAGTTTATTAACCCCAAATGGCTTTATAACCTATTAAACAAAAACCATATCTGAATTATTAATTAATATTGCTATATTATAGTGTGCTCTGTCCTCTTATGTCTTTCCAGCATTCGTCATTCTTCCTCCTCCTCCCAAGCCCAGTGGGGCTCTTTGTGGTAGTTCACAAACCTTCATCCCAATGAATAATTAACACTTGCTCCATTTGATTTGTTTTTAAAGAGTTGACATTGGGAATTTAATAAGTTGTAAATGGGAATTTCTTCATTTCTTCGCTGACCCAAAGGTGGACTTAATGGGCGAATGTCTGGTGTTTCCCTTTCCTTCATCACCTGTACAGGGCAGATGGTACCAGGCCTGATTCAGAGTTGTTTCAATGGCCAATTAATTACAATCTTCTGATTGTAAGCTGCTCTATTATTAGTCGCTGGGTAAATGCTTCACCTGCTGAGTAATGTGCCTGGCATTCTCAGGACAGAGAGTTGCATCAAAATATTATCTGAAAGAATGATAGTATTTTATCAATTGTCACTGAATGCCACTGAAGCTGTGCATAAATTCTTGTGCAGAGGAAAATTACAGACATATCTGTCAGTGATCCCATAAAATGGAAATGTGCCACAACTGTCAGAGGATACGCAAGAAGCCATGAATCACTAAAAAGGAAAACTAAAGATTTGTAGTGTGTTTTGGTAACATTTTAGAGTACTTAAGCTATCTTTCTCAAGGTATGGGATGTGTTCAGGCCACCTTTAGTGAGTGGAGAGGTAGGTTAGCTGTGATTTTTTTTTTTTTACCATATGTGGTTTTAATATTTTTCATTTTATGTGTTCCACAAATATTCTGGTTGTAGCAAGTCCGCTGTCTGATACCTACAACCTGGTGAGATACTGTGATTATGATGTCCAGTACCTTATTACTATTGTTTAACACTTTCAGATTGCAACATTTGTTACATGGTGCTGCTGATAAAAATACAATTGACAAAAGTTTTACCTCGAGGGCCACAACTTTTAATATAAGTTATTTAGAACCAGTAAATGTTGCTTGCTATGTACATTACTGCTGTCATTTATTGCTGAAGTGGTTTATCATTCCTCCATTGAACCTTTCATGCTAAGAAATTATGATGTCTAAAATATTTCTTTTATGACTCTCAGACCTTTGAGACAGAACCGTTCATCAGGCAGCAATTGCTGCTTTGCTTCTCTTCTTTAAACCGAACTTGCCAAAAACCCAGTACTTAACACTGGTCTTGTTTAGTGTTAGTAGAATAGGTTAAAGTACTTTGAGAAATTCGGGGTAAAACAGAGGTAAGAGACTAAAAGATAAATCTGCACCTTGTCCAAAGGATCCTGGCATTTGTTCCAGTCCTGCTGAGCATCCTGGCAGCTTGGGCTGGGAGAAGGGGTTTCTGAATTATGCAAACTCCAAATGGTTTTCTCAGTGTCTTGAGCTTCCTTGAGATTCACAAGCTCATCACTCTTCTTTTGAAGATACTTCCTCATACCTCGAGTCACAAGAGAGATACAGCCTTTTCTCCTTGCTTTATAACTGCAGCTTTTCCCCTCAGCCATATATAGTAAGTTAAGAAATAAATGAAAGAAATGCTTTTCTTTAATAGTAGCCTTTGAGATACACTTGTAGACTGTCATCACAAATACCTGTCTTTCTTTCAGTAAAACAAGTTTACTGAAGAAAAGTAGTTTGGTATTTGGGTTTGGAGTCCTTCATTCTTGATACAGTACTTTTGCTATAATCTGGTTTCATGTTTTTATTTACAGTTTGGTTGTTCTTTAGGTTTATTGGCTTCTACCAGTATTTATACAATTATAATTTATATTAAAAAGAATGTACTTGATACTATTTTTATTATTGCATTTGTTTTCCTTTCTTATATTTACTTTCACTTGATTGGATCTATTGCCAAAGTTACACCTTTTTAAGGAAAGCAGTGATTTTTTTTTTGTCATCCAAATTTCCATGAATTGCTATTCAGAATTCACCTTTTTTTTCTGTTTACATTTCTCCCAGTTGTCAGTTTTGCCTCTAATTTTCCTTCACTTTCTCTCATCATGGGTTTCTACCATGTAGTCAGGTTTGGAATAGTTGAAATTTCTTTTGGTTGCTTCTCATCTCTTATTATTTGAGATACCTGCTCTGAAATATTTGGGCTCCCTGAAGAGGTGTATTCAATCCTACCACAACCACAGCATGCAGTTATCCTTCTGAGATTAATAAATTCCGTTCTATAAAGTTCACAGAGTCTGTTGCAGAGAGGGTTTAGCTGAAACTTCCAAAAATCAAGTCCTGTCTGCTCTATTTAATTACTGGAAATAACATAATCTTTCTATAGGATTTGGGATTTATTCCTGTGACTTGATTCTTTTCTCCTCAGCACACTGGAGTTTGCTATCCAATTAGTTACTGCCTCCGCTTACCAATAATCAACACATTTCAGTAATGTTGTATGTAAGAGAGCAGCTTGTTTGGTGTAGTTCGCAGTAAAAGTGTAAGATCATTTGAGTAGTTACAAAAATAAGGGGAAGGGGTCTTAAAGATCATCCCATTCTACCCCCTGCCATGGGCAGGGACACCTTCCAGTATCCCGGGTTGTTCCAAGCCCCGTCCAACCTTGCCTTGGACATTCCAGGGATGGGGCAGCCACAGCTTCTCTGGGCAACCTGGGCCAGGGCCTCCCCACCCTCACAGGGAACAATTTCTTCCATATATCTAATCTATACCTACTCTCTCTTGGTGTGACGCCATTCGCCCTTGTCCTGTAATGACATTTTTTTAATAATTTATGCTTATTCTCAGTATTATTTGTTTTTAACTGGAGCTAGAACTATCAAATTAAAAGTAATATTAGAACAGCCAATACCATTAATTTTCTGTACTTGTCATATTTGCCTTGGATATCTGAAGGTGGAGGGGTTGTGTGATACAGCAGATAATGTTAATGTGGCACAGCTGAGGTGAGTAATTAATCCCACTTTAACCTCTGTCACTACTGCAGTGGCATTTAAACTACGCTACTAAGAAAGCTCAATAAAGGCAACACAGAAAAATTGCACGACAGTTAAGACACACGCTAAAGCAATGCTACTGATTAGATTCCTTGGTTATATTTCAACAAAATAGACACACTTACTTGCAAAGAACATTGTTTCTTAAGATGCCCCTCGTTGCTTAATTCCTATAAGCTCAAGACAGAACAAAAGTTTTTGAAACATCATTTTAGACACTTCCAGGAACACAGAGCACTTAATTTTTGTAAGAACATTGAAGGACTTATAATCACTAGAAATTTCCTTTCTCTTTTTCCATGACTTGCTTATACTTAATTCCCAAAAATTATATTGAAGTTATGTAAGAAACACTTTGATATGGTATTGTTTTTGCAGAAGCTTAGGAACTGCTGGACTGAAGTTCTCTGAAGGATTTTCATTCTTAAGCTTAGAGCCTGATTTTACTCTGAAGTGCTCCATTTTGCCTTGACTTGGATTTAGATTGCATTTAGCTTTTCTAGGAGAGGATTTGTATGTCCTTTTAACAGGGAAGGAACTGTGCCTATTTCTCGAACAGATAGAGGTTATTTTGTAGCACAATGTAATACCCAAACAATTCTGGAAAACCCAGCAGAAGGCAAGTGAGATTCTGTAAAAACAGAGGCACAGGCCTACATGTATGATTATCTTAAAATCGTACAATATGCTGAGTTGGAAGGGACACACAAGGACTACCCAGTCCAATTCCTGGCCCTGCACAGGCAGCCCAACAATCTCACCATCTCCCTGAGAGAATCATCCAAACCCTCCTTGAGCTCTGGCAGCCTTGGGGCTGTGCCCACTGCCCTGGGGAGCCTGGTCAGTGCCCAACCAGCCTCTGGGGGAAGAACCTTTTCCTAATGTCCAACCTAAACCTGCCCTGACACAGCTCCAGCCATTCTCTGGGGTCCTGTCACTGCTCACATGGAGCAGAGATGGAGCTGCCCCTCGGGAGGAGCTGCAGCCCCTGATGAGCTCTGACCTCAATGTCCTCCTCTCCAGCTGAACACATCAAGTGCCTTCAGCCACTCCTTTTATGGCCCCTCCAGACCCTTCAACAACTTCTTGTCCCTCCTTTGGACACTCTCTAACAGCTTTAGATCTTTCTTATACCATGGTTCCCAAACTGTCCCCAGCACTCAAGGTAAGTCATTGAATAGAAACAGAAAATCAAGAAACACATCTCTGGCACATGTGAGGAAAGGAAACTATCTATCTACCTATCCATCTAAAATACGTACTAGTGTCCTACTTTGCTGCCTTTGTACTCACCCAAATGCTAGGCAGATTCCTTTAACATGACATGCAGTAGTACTCTGTTCTTAACCCAACCTAATATGCTCCTGTCATGCCTTTCAAATTTCTTTGCTAGCAAAGGCTTTGACCTAGAAATTTTCTCTCCCAAGAGAAAATACTGTTCATATGCTGGTTCTCTCACCATTGGAATAGAAATGTCTCACTTGTTATAAGTGCTTCTCTCCCTGGTGTAGCAAAAGTGTAGAATAATAAACTGGTGGGAAGTATTCCAAACATTATAAACACTGGATAATCACGGCACTCATAAGAGACCAAGGAATGTCCACTTCATTAAAATAAACCAAAGGAGTCCAGATTGGCAAAACACCCTTTGGATTTATACATGTAGGGTTTTGCTGTAAATATGTGTGTGAGAGGTTTATTACTATTTTTCCACTAAATTAGATCCTTCATCATGAATCGTTCACAGAATGATGTTTTTAATGGAACTAAACACTAAAACTAGCTAAGCTTTTAGCTTTGCAAAAGACACACATCTTCTTTCCCGAGTTTGTTAGTCATGATTAGGAGCTGAGGAAGTCTCCAGTATGATCTTTCATTATTGTTCTCTTCAGTAGTTTGTAGCCCTTCCACAAGTCATACAACTCTGTGCTGATAAAAGATGTTTGTTCTTTAATAACTAGCGGAGTTGGCAACTTTGTGGTGGACAGGCAAGATCTCTGTTCGGTAGATGACATCCTGGAAGCATCAAAAATACAATAAGAAAATACATGCCATTTTTTTGGCAGCTCATTGCTTCCTCCACGTACTGGCTGTGAGTTAGAAGGGTGAAGAAACTGAAATGGTAAGAATTGCATGATTATGAAGGAGCAGGATTCTGTTCCCTTTACATGATGTTTCTCATTATCTGGTAAAAATCTCAACAGAAATGCAAAGATGATACATACACAGATAATATTGCTTACGGACACCCTGAAATAGAAGTTAATTTTATCCCGAGGTCTCAACTTTCATCACAAGAAAGAACTGTAGCAAAAACTGTGATGCTTTTCTGAAGATCACTGGACCTATGGACAGGGAAAAAGTGACTTTGCTCTTCTAGAGTGAGCATTTTACATGAGTACTCTGAAACATTTATACTAAAACTAACTGAATCTGATTACACACAAACTTCCAAGTGATTAGTTTTTCAATTTATAGTATTACCTGATAATCTAAATTCCACTCATCTTAATAGAAGATGAGAAAAACCTTGTATTCATTTCAAAAATAAATCAAAGTACAAGAAGGGAGAAAATATTTTCTCAGGGAAATTCAACATAAAATGCAATAAAATTAATGTAGCAGATAGCAACAGAAATATTTTTCCTTTGTGAAGTGCCTTTTTGATATTCATAGATATATAAATACATAGTTATGTCCTGATGTTTTTATAGTGTAAATCACATGATTAGAAACAGTATCAATTTGATTCCTTTTAGTATTTTTAATTAATTAATCACAAGTTTCCTTGTAAAGATTTTATTTCTGTTTTACTTCCTAGATCCGATTTTTTACCAGTGAGACAGAGTTAACACTCAAGAAGAAGGGCTTAGCACTTTGTACTAATTAGAACACTGTCTGGTTTCAGTACCCTTTGATTTTCCAACTGGATTGATGAGGTCCTAGTTAGAGCTGTGTCAGCAAATAGTAGCCATTGCTCTTAGGTGCACTAATGATCTGTCTCTCAGGCTCTTCTACCTGGTGTGTTGCATCTTTTGTGTTGAGTTCCTCAATGAGGTAAGAGTAGTACAGATATACATTATAAAGTAAATACGTCTAAAAGAAAGTGCAGTTATCTGTGATTTTTCAAACTGAATTTTTGTCCAAATTAAAAATATATATTTTCATTTTTGATTTTTCACTTCAGAAGTTCCCTAAAAATAGGCAGTATTTATTTCCAAGCAAAAGGAAATTTTGAAATGTGAGCATGCTTGGAAAAATTGAAATATTGAGTTTTTACTCATTCCACTCTTGGGTTCCCATCCCACCTTCTATGACAATTTTCAGACATTGATGTGAGAAATGTGTGTGTGTGTGGGGGGTTTACATTCAGTCAGGTGTATTTTATTTCCTAGTTTTTTGCTTTTGACATCTTGAGATGCACAGGATGCTATCAGTCGCCTGGATTTTAAGAAGAAGATGAGGAGCAGAATAGGAGAAAAGGACAAAGAAAGTACACCTCCCTGGTTTTTGACTGTTAATGTAACTTTGAACACTAATGTCATGTGAGTTCTCATCCATGTGTGAAATGAGGGGTGCTGGGATTGCATCCTTCTTGGATTTTGCTTAGGCCTCAATAACAGGCAATGCCTTTGTGCTGTGCCCTGTCTGGTGCTCTGCCCAATTTCCCGGGTGAGTGGCAGTCACAGGGATGTCACTGGGCTGAGCAGCTGGTTTTGCTGGGCTCAGCAGGCTTCCTGCTGCATCAGTTTCTCCTAATGCCAGGAAAGGGTCACATTCCCTGCTCTTGGAGTCTTCCTCAAGGACTGCCTGGAGTGATGCAACCATAAGGCATTTTTCCACCTTTTTGTTCCTTTCCTGAGAAGTGTGGGGGACAAGCAGGACATAATAGTTGTTAGTCAAGCAGAACTTTCCATGGCCTGTAGGGGATAGCATCCTTCTTGACAGGATGCATCTTTCTATGTATTTAGTGTTCTTTCAGCCTTTTCCTGAGAGACTCTCACCAGCCACTCTTTGGGAAAGGATCTTGGGATGGAAGGACTGCTGTGCTAACCCAGTATGTTTGTTTTTACGGTCACTTAAGTCTTTTTATGAAGAAAATGGTTAAGTGTTTTGTTGACTCAGGATCTTCTCTGAGAAAGAAAGAATAAAAATGGGTGAGCATTTGGCAAACATGGAGATCTCAACGTATTTAAAAAAAATTTTAAAATGTAAATATTAAAAAAAAAAAGGTTTTCATCAAGTCTTCCATATCAAGTCTTTCCTCCTCATGTTCTATACTGATATGGTTGTAAGTACAAACACCCACCTTCACCTGCACATTTGGGACTATTCTTCTAAATAAAGCTTATCATTCCTTGGAAAAATTACCAAAGAATCTAAATTTGCCCATATGAGAAACTTTTTCCTTCTAGCATTTTTATAGTTTAGGACAATACGAGCTGAACTATAACAGTTTATCAAAGAGCAAACATGACATGTGGTCATATGTGGATTGACAGACAGGAGTTGGGTTAATTTACTGTAACCTTCCTTAAAAAGTTGTGTTGAGGAAGCAAAAAGCCATTATCACATGACTGACCTTTGCCAAGAAAATATTAATCTTTCACCAGCTCGGTTCATTAGTGCATGTATATCAAACCAACTGTTCTCAAAAATGTCAGCAATCTAAAATAGGCAGCAACATGCTGCACATCAGAAACAGTAGCAACAAGGAGAGGGTCTTATTGAGGACACAATGCGAACTAAGGATTGAAGATGCAGCCATATGAAGGCAAATTTAATAGGCAACCATACAGGTTCCCCTCGATTCCAGCTTATTCTCAGGTATTTTGTTAATTAAATAGTCCTTACATAAAATAGTTACAATAATTAGTTGCCACCAAGACAGATGAGGTATTTTAAGATTAACATGAGTCAGAAGGAAGGCTTGTTTTACAGAACCTCACTTTCCAGCTAAATAACTTTAAAAGGGAGTTTGTTTTTTAAAAGGATATTTGTTTTGAGCTGAAACTGTATTGGTTTGTTTGTTGCTTTGTTTAGTCTTCTTTTGGCTAATGCCATGGGTGGAATATCATAGAATCATAGAAAGGATTCGGTTGGAAGGGACCTTAAAGCTCATCTCGTTCCACCTTCTGCCATGGGCAGGGACACCTTCCACTAGCCCAGGTTGTTCCAACCTGGCCTTGGACATTTCCAGGGATGGGGCAGCCACAGCTCCTCTGGACAACCTGGGCCAGGACCTCCCCACCCTCTCAGGGAACAATTTCTTCACAATATCCCATTTTACCCTACTCTGTCAGTGTGAACCCATTCCCCCTGTCCTGTCACTCTAGTTCCTGATGAACAGTCCCTCTGCAGCTTCCCTGCAGGCCCCTTCAGACTCTGGAAGGTGCCGTGAGGTCTCCACACAACCTTCTCCTCTCCAGGCTGAACAGCCCCAGCTCTCCCCTCCTGTCTCCATAGGGAAGGTGTTCCAGTCCCCTTATCAACTTGGTGACCCTCAAAGATCCTTTAATTGTTGAACAGAATTTTCTCAGCTAAGATATAAATATCAGCCACTATACCCTATTTGTGCCAATGGAAAACCTCAAAAGAGTACAAAATCAACATTATCTATTTTGTGAGAAATAATAAAGTCTCAGGATTAATTTTTTTTCTTACCAGGAAGCAAAAATGTGTATAATTGTAGATAAATTTTAATTTTTTTTAAGGGCCTCTAACCCATTTGTTTTAGCAGCTTTGTTACAAATAGACTTAATTTGCTCTGCTCTGTGTGTGTGTATCTGTAGATGTTGGCCCCTCAGGTAGACATGACACACTGTCTCCTTTGCTTCAGGTGGAAGGTTGGTTCTGGATGTTCTCCACTGTTAACTGTTGGATCATTTCCCTCTGAAGAAGGCCCCTTGCACAAAACTGCAGACAGTGCTCCAGCCACGCAGGGTGGCATCTGAAAGAACATGGTTCTGGTTAAAAGTCATAAAATATACAGATATTAGGAACATCTTGACATCAAGGCCAATATAGAGAGATCTTTTGATCCAGGATGAGCATACCAGATTTAAACCCACATTAAACTTTTATTAGAACATATCCATATTGGAATATATCAAATAGAATTATCTATGAGTTACTTCATAGAAAACAGAATATTCGAAAATGTCATGGATTGCTACTATTTCAAAGTTAGAGTAAACTGTTCTGGAAGTGCCACTGTGCTGAACATGATTGTTGGGGGATTTGTGGTTTGAGTTTGGTTGGGGGTTTTGGGGGGATAGGTGTTTTTAGGTGTTTTCCTTCTTTTTTGGTTTGTTTGTTTGGTTGTTTTTTTCTTTCAGGATTATGTTACTTTTCCTTAGGAAAAATGAGATGTGGAGGGGAGGAGATTGTTCCTTCTCTCCAGAAGTTCCTGAGCATGCTTATTGTAGCAAAGGTTGTGGTAGTTTGAGACCCCCAAAAATCCAGTTTCCAAGTCCAAGCCCCCCTCCCACAACTCACCCCAGTGTGAGAGGGTTTTTCCAGACACAACACAAGACTCAATATGGGGGGAAGGGAATTATATTACAATTATTGCACACATAAATATCATAATACATTATATACACAATTCTAACTATCTCTCCTATGGTAAAGCAGTATTTACATTGGGTCAAATCTCTTTTCCCTCCAGTAAAAGTCCAGAAGGGAAGAAGAAAAGATCCTTTCCACATTTAGGGCAGCAGTCTCTCCTTCAATGCAGCAGTCGTAGCTGGAGTTGTAGCTGGATCTCTTTCCATTACACACAAGGGAGTCTCCTCTCACCCCTCTCAGCCCTTTGACTCCAAGCAAAGGTCTCTCTCCTGTGGACTGCAATAACCGGGACAAAGGCTCACCTCACCAAGTGCAGGAATCTTTGTGACAGTCCCTTCCTCAGGGGATTTAAGCTCCCCCTGAGTCAGAACGTTTAGGGCAGCTTTCAGTTCAGTCTTTGCCCTAAGCATCCTATCAGAGCTCTTTTGCTCTGTCTCAAACCACCACAAAGGTGTACAGATCACTATGGATTTGGGAGATCACCACAAGAAAGCAGGATGCTGTACAGGAGATGAAAGGCTTTTCTGAGAACCAAAGGAGAATGCACAGGTTTTGCTTTTGTCCTTAGTGGAACAAAATGACGCCTGAAAAGGAAAGGCATGCAAGCTCACCATGAATAGGGGAGACTGGTGTATGAAACCCTCTTATTCCTTTTGGCTTCTCTGTTTGCTGTCGTAATTAAAATGAAAAGCCAAAGGGTTTATTTCTTAAGTTGAACACTTAGAAATTTGAGTCTCCTTGTAGATCAAGGTGAGAAGATCAAGATCACAGAACTCTGGCCAGTTTGGGGTCTCATCACAGTGACCAGTGTGTACAAAGTCATGTTGTACAGTGACCACAAAGAAAGTTTCTTCTACAAAAGTGATATCTGGAAAGTTAGAAGGAACAGTGTGAAATACTGTCCCTGAAAACAAGTTTTCACCAAAAGAAGAAACAAATCAGTATATTAATTAGAATCATAGAATCATAGAATCAGCTGGGTTGGAAAAGACCTCCGAGGTCATCAAGTCCAACCCTTGATCCAACCCCGTCATGGTTATCAACCATGGCACTGATGCCACATCCAATCTCATCTCAAAAACCTCCAGAGACAGTGACTCCACCCCCTCCCTGGGCAGCCCATTCCAATGTCTGATCACTCTCTCGGTAAAAATTTCTTCCTAATGTCCAACCTAAACCTCCCCTGGCACAGCTGAAGACCCAGCCCTCTTGTCCTACTGCTGGTTTCTGGGAGAAGAGCCCGACCCCCACCTGGCTACAATCTCCTGGTAGGGACTTGCAGAGAGTCAGGAGGTCTCCCCTGAGTCTCCTCCAGCCTCAACACCCCCAGCTCCCTCAGCCAGTCCTCACAGCACTTGTACTCCAGTCTCTTCCTCAGCCTCGCTGCTCTTCTCTGCACCTGCTCCAGCCCCTCCATGTTCTTCCTGAGCTGAGGGGCCCAGAGCTGGACACAGCACTCCAGGCCTCATCAGTGCTGATCCAGGCCAGGATCCATTGGCCCTCTTGGCCACCTGGGCACACTCTGGCTCACGTTCACTTCTTGTCGATCCACACTCTCAGGTGCCTTCCTGCCTGGCTGCTCTCCAGCCACTCTGTCCCCAGCCCATGGGGCTGCAGGGGGGAGTTGTGACCAAAGTGCAGGACCCGGCGCTTGGCCTTGTTGAACCTCATCCCGTTGGAATCAGCCCAACTCTCCAGCTTGTCCAGAGCCCTCCTGCCTTCCAGCAGATCAACACACCCCCCAGCTTGGTGTCATCTGCAAATTTGGTAATGGTGGACTCAATCCCCTCATCTAAATCATCAATAAAGATATTAAACAGGACTGGGCCCAACATCGATCCCTGGGGACACCACTGGTGACCAGATCCCACCTGGATACAGCACCGTTCCCACCACTCTCTGGGCCCGGCCCTCCAGCCAGTTCCTAACCCAGCATAGAGTGCCCCTGTCCAAGCCATGGGCTGCAGCTTTTCCAGGAGTGTGCCATGGGAGACAGTGTCCAAGGCTTTGTTGCAGTCCAGGTAGACACATCCACAGCCTTCCCCTCATCCACCGGGCGGGTCACCTGGTCAGAAAAGGAGATCAGGTTGGTCAGACAGGACCTGCCCCTCCTAAACCCCTGCTGGCTGGGTCTGATCCCTTGTCAGTCCTGCAGGTGCTGTGGGACTGCACTTGGGATGATCTGCTCCGTAACCTTGCCAGGCACTGAGGTCAGGCTGACAGGCCTGGAGTTACCTGGGTCCTCCTTGCAGCCCTTTTTCTGGGTGGGCATGACATTTGCCAACTTCCAATCATCTGGGACCTCCCCAGTGAGCCAGAGCTGTTGGTAAATGATGGAGAGCAGCTTGGCGAGCTCTTCTGCCAGCTCCCTCATCACTCTAGGGTGGATCCCATCTGGTCCCATAGACTTGACTATTAATTAACCTATATGTGAAGTTTAAGAAAGTGAAAATAATTCCAGTGTTCATGTGTCTGGTTGAACTTTTCTCTTTCTTCCAAGCAGCTACTTCTCCTTGTGATCTCTCATTCATTCTCATAGTTGTAGGATGGAAGGACTGAATTTATAGAAGTCAACATTTGGGGGGAAAAGTGTTCTAAGTATGTGTCAGTCAAAAATTTTCCATGAAAATGCTGACTTTCATTTCTAAAATTATTGCATATTCTTTTCCCATGCAGTTCAGGGAGCACAAGAATGACTATTGTGAAGACTGTTCTTGGTGCAGGATTGAAACACTTGTCCCAGAAAAGACAATATATAAAACTCTTCCACGGAGTGCAGCAAACACAGGCAGTTGTGAATTTCCACAAGTACTTGCTCAGTCCTTACTTCTTAATAAAAGAACAAACAAATGAAATGACAAATTTGCACTAGGATTTCAGCATTAAAGTGGCTGTATTTATTTTTTTCTCTGTGTGTTTTTCTGGCTGTTTAGTAACAAGAGATCTCTGCAGGCGAAAACTTACAGTTAGACCTTAAACTTTGTGCTTTCACCTAGGCAACCTTAATATAACTTTTATGTATTTTAATTTATTTTTGGAATAAAATAAGATGCTTAAAGAACATAAATGAGCAGATGGGAATGAGCAAATGTTGGTTGAGAATTAAACTAAATAAACTGTATAAGAACTGCAATGGCGGAATGTCTCTCCTCAGAAAAGCAGATGAACTCTTCCCTTTTGGTAGTCCAGCTTTTTTTTTATGTATTGTGTGTGCATGTAGATATTGTAAAGCATAAAAAAAATTCTCTTTTTTTGAGAGCTGTTTTCTTCCTAGAGCTGATCATCACAGCCATGTATGGAAGACTGTGTGAGAACAAATAGCATGTATCTAATGTACATTTAATTTATGTGAGTGTAGCACACAATGGAAAATACTGCAACTGCCCGTATTAGTGTGTTAGTGTGAAGATATTATTTGATGAGTTAAATTCATCTAAACATTTTGTATCCTGTTTGTTCTGACATAATTATTGTGTTAATTTTAGTATACTTTGCATATTAAGCTGAGTACATCCTAAGATGCTCATGATGGCTGTGTCAGCTTTTTATTAAACAGGAAATAAACACTCTACAGCAGCTAATTAGTTTGTTATTCATATCAAAGACAGTGAGACTGTTCCTCAGTTCTGTAATTGAATGTATTTGTACTGTTTGACAAATTGCCATTTCTTGAAACAAGAAAGTGGGGGAAAAGAGAGAGGCTGCAGTTTCATTGCAAAGACTTGTAGCTTGGAATATATTGTATTAATATGCAGCACGAAATAATAAGGCATTAATACCTTGTCAATACTGGGAAATGTTGGTCAGCTCAGAAGTCTCTCTATGTACTTCGAACTCTGGTTCTAAATCCTTCTTTGTTCTGGTTAGTGGTGTTTATAATCAAAATCATAATTAAAAAATCATAATCATATTAATAGTAAAGAAGGTGTTTTGGAGACACCATTGCCCTTGCCCAGCCTTTGTACCCCACTGTTGCCTTGACATCATCAACCATCCCCCTTCCACACCTGCAGAAGTTTTAAGCTTTACTGTCTTTTAAACCTTGATATCCTGCTGTCCAAAATCAATTTAATGTCACTAGATAGTGAAAGCTGATAAAATACTACATTTAGTTATTGATGACGTCATTATGCTGGGTGAACTGAAAGACTGAATCATTTCTCTATGTCAGATATTGCACAAAAGTTGATTAAATGCTTAAGGATTGCTCCGGGGCTTGGAGCAACCTGGTCTAGTGAAAGGTGTCCCAGAGATGGTCTTTAAGGTCCCTTCCAACCCAAACCATTCCAGGATTCTATGATTCTCTGACTCTATCTGGCTCTGAGATAAAACCAATGACCTTCATCTCTTTGGTTATAAGGGTAGTGGCTGTACTTTTCAAACTTCAAGGGGTGATCAGATCAACCACAGAGTACTCAAACTGCTACGTGAATCATCATTCTAAAGGGAGGGAGGGAGGTAATGAGCTCATTTGGGTGAAAATAAGCTAATTACTATGCCAGCTTGTGATAGTTTCTGTGACAGTCCTTGCCAACAAACAGTCTCAGACTGCCCACCTACAGCCTGCAGACACTCAGAGGCCCTACTGCAAACCAAGACTGTGTCACTCATTTTTACCTGCATCCATAACTGCAAACGTGGTAATGAGGAGCCAGCAAAACCTATAGCAGTGTATAAAAAAAAAATCTTGAAAATGTTTAGTTTCTTAATCATATAAAACTTGAGAGGGATCCTGGAGGGATTGAATGAAATAGAACTGTTGAAGAAGATGGAGGGAGCAGTGTTTTCTGATACAATGAAAGTAAATAAGAAAAGGAAAAGGCTTTAAATAATTGCAGCAGCCCATAGGGATAAGATCAATACTGGAAATAGTGCTTCATCCACAAACATTCATGATCAAAGCATGTGATAGGTCTTGTTCTGTTCAGAAATCACTAAATCCTGAGCAGAGTGATTTAACTATGACTAGTATACTAGAATTATGTCTGTATGTATTTTCAGCAACAGTAGTGGCATGAGAATAATACATTTTAGGTCCTGTATTTCAATATATTCATCTACATACCTAGAAAGAAACCCAAGCAATGTATATTCTCAGAGTTCATCTAAGTTTTATTACGCAGATGAACTGGTTCTCAGAGTTCATCTAAATTTTATTACATAGATGAACTGGTTCTCTAGTGTTCATGGTGCTGGGAACCTGTGCTGCAGTTCTATTTCCATCTAGGCTTGCAAGTACTTATAATAGTAAATATAACAGTTCTATTTCCATTTAGGGTTACAAGTCTTTATAACAGCCTTCATTCATCTGCCAGATTAATTTAATCAAGATCATATGAATTTATGAGCACCATGTCTCTCTGAAAATTTTAAAATATCAAAATATGAAGCATTTTTCACTGTGTCCCAACAATAACATAAAGACAGGAATTAAATAAATTACTCCCACAACTGACACAGGAGAGTATCACTGAGGGTTATCAAACCAGACTTCAGAGAGACTGATGGCTGAGGAACAGAATAAAAGCACTAAACACAGCTTCTGGTTGAATATGGTTACTTTCCTCTCCATGGGCACCAGTTTTAAGAATTTAAGTGTTACCTCAGTGTGGAAAGCTTAAATTTCATAACACACTACGTAATATTGGAATCACTAATTTCACCTGTGATTAACAGCTTTCACATTGCTCTCTGCTTCCAGGGTTATGAAATGAGTTTTGTCCTGCACATGACAATTCCTTACTCATCATTATTAACTAACAAACAAAGAAAAAGCTGTTTGGTTCAATGCTCTTTGCTATTATTTTGCTCATCTCATGTTCTTAGTATGTGATTCTGTTTATTAAAACCTCTGTTGAACACAACAGTTATTTAACTGTATAAATACCAGTATAAATGGAAGTTAGGCTATTAATGCATTCATGGATTTTGTCTGCTTGGTGAGCCTTTATTATCAAGACAAATAGCTACATCCAGCAGTTCACAGGTCTCAAAGCACAAACAGGTATCTGAAAATGTGGTTTAGTATATATAAGGTTTCTCTACCATCAGCCACTAGAAAAGAATCCTCAAAGGAATAGATGTTAACTAACATTTTCTGTGGATCTTTGCAGTTCATTGAGTTGGATGACAGAGATTGTCCTTTGGGGGGGGGGGGGAGTGGGAGAGAGCAGGTGGAAAAAAATTGTGTATAAAATAAACTTATTTATGATTATTCTGTTTCCATGGCCTATTCAAAAGCATCATGTACCATTAAATTAAGTATAATATTGCATTGTCATAGAATCAGACTGATTAAGAAAGAATGTGCTTATTCAGGTTAAAACCCAACCCGTGTAGTGATTATGAGAATAACATGATAGTGATATAATAGAAAAATTAGTAATTTTTACAGTCCCAGTTGTGTAAGATCTGGAGTTGTGCCCTGCACCACAACCTCCTGCTGTTAATTTTTTCCTTCCTTTCATCACCAATGCCCACCAGAGTCATAGGCCAATTAGTGGCAGCAATAACAGATATATGAATTTTTTACTATGTTGAATGCTCCAAATAACAAGCAAACAAACAAAAAGCCCAGTGTGGCAGAAGTCTGTGCAAAAGGTTCTGAAGCAATTTTAGGGTTAATGTATAAGGATTAGATTTTATATTAAGGGCAGAATGAAAATACCTAGTGACTCTCAAGGCTAATAGCTTCTTTATTTAGATATGTCATCCTTTATGCTTGGATAGTGCTGCGGAATTTCTCAGAGGGATCATCGGGAATTTTTTCATTGACATTCACAGAAAGTCAATGTGGTCAATATTATTTAGTGGCAAGTACTGGAATTTAATGCTTATCCAATGTATTCCTTAGTAAAACACTAGTTTACGAGCTGGGGGTTTGCAGGCATAAATAAACCTGAAATAAAAAACTCCTCCTGGGATGTAAATGCAATGACCTCATCAGCATTCCATGCCCTTCACTATGTCTAGGGAGCTGCATTCAGCATTGGGATTGTTTGATTGCTGTCCCCCCCCTTTTTTTTCCCCAAACTATTCTAGTTTGGAGCACTTTTGTATGTGTGTGTGTGTGTGTTATTTTCAGTGACACCCTACAGAAGTTTCACAGAGAAGCAGGAATAGTGTTTGTTCACCTACTTCACAAGGTGAAAAGGGTGTGCTTGAAACACCTTCATTTTATCCCTTAAGTTAGAGTAAAATCAAGTTTAAATATTCTATTGCATAGCATAATTTACAATATACAGTATAAGGGAACTAACTCAGATCTAAAAGTCTTCTCAATTTTTATGTTCCTTTCTCATAATCCCTGCCTTTTTACAACAAGCTGCACAGATATTTACAGCTCTGAAGCCAAGTACCTCTTAGAATGATTTACCAGTTTTACTATAGGCTCATTATTTATTTAAATCATTAAGTAATGCTTGATTAAATACTTCTATTATTGCTTTTTATTTTGCAAATATACTTTGATTTTTTGGGCACACAATCAAAGTTCAAGCACATAAGCAGACTTTGCAGAGACATGCAAGGAAACAGGGACAATTTTAATGAGGATGCCACTACCATACTAGAGAAACAAATGTATAAGTTTTTCTTCCTTCTTTTGCAGTTTTTGAAATGGAGAGTAAAGTGAAACATTTGCACAAGGTGCAGCTCTGACCAAGATCCAGGAATCTGATCCATATCAGTAGGTGCTTGAGCATGTGCAGCCCTGCACAGCTCTGTGGGGCTCTACTGTTCTGGAAAGGGATTGCCAAGTCTGGGACTGAAAACTAGAAAAACAAAAGAAAAAATTATTTAGAATTGAAGATTTCCTACAGTTTTTTGCTTCTTTCCTCATGACAGTGCAGGGAGAACTCACCTTTTCATGCGTGATGTAAACAGATCAACAGAATTATGAGTATCACTTGTACGTTTCAGACCAATCCATTTTGTGACTCAGCAGGATCTGTCCAGACTGGGAGCCAGATTCATAAATCAGTTGTTCTACACATATCATAGAGAAAATAAATAAATTTCTCCTAGAAAATAGAAGTGGTTATCTTTTTATATTTACGGTATGTTAGTGTTTACAGACTTCAACAATTAGGGGTGGTATTTTTTCATTTTATCCTGTTTTTCTTAATTTAAAGCTTTTTTTACAAAAGCTTGTGTTCTCTCTTAGATATAATTCAGAGGAGTTTTTTTCTGACTTTTTTATTTTTATTATTTTTAATGCTTTTGTGCTAAACACAAAACAAAGGGCATTAATGTGTACAGTCAATGTAGGTATTGCAGTAGATAATTCTAAAAAAACCTCATTAACTTAAGAAGGACTTGACCCCAGCCCTAATTTGTCAGATGTGCTACTGATTTTAGAAAAAGCTGAGATACTCAACAAATCACAGGAGTTTTTGACATCTTTCCGGGCATACACTCTACCAGGGAAAGACAAGAAGAAAACCTATGTGGATTTAGATTTTTTTTTTTTTGCTCTCTCTTTTTTTTTTTTTTTCTTTTTTTTGTCCTGTTAACATTTTGGCACTCAGTTCAGCTAAGCCCCTCCTCATGTCATCAAACAGTACAATAATGAAGTCATCTAATAGTTTATATATCATGGTCAGTGATGGTAGATTGGTAAATAAGGAGTCTTAGTTGCTGAGATGATCACAAAGACTTGGGTTTTTTCCTTTTTCTTGAAAAATGCTGAATTCCTCTAATGGATGTGAGTGTCAATTAACTTTTACAAGAGCATGTAGTGACAGGACAAGGGGGAATTCTTCCCACTGACAGAGGGCAGAGTTAGATGGGATATTGAAGAAGTTCTTCCCTGTGAGGGTGGGGAGGCCCTGGCACAGGCTGCCCAGAGAAGCTGTGGCTGCCCCTGGATCCCTGGGAGTGTCCAAGGCCAGGTTGGACGGGGCTTGGAGCAACCTGGGCTAGTGGAAGGTGTCCCTGTCCATGGCAGGGGGTGGAACTGGATGATCATTAAGATCCCTTCCAACCCAAACCATTCTGGAATGCAATGGTTAGCCACAAATAATCACCCTTTTAGTAAATCTAAAGTCAAAATTTGAAACAAATGCCTGTTGGATCTCATGCAGGGTGGGATTGTTGGGCTGTCCTTTGCAGGGTCAGGAGCTGGGCTTCAGTGATCTTTGTGGGTGTCTTCCAGCTCAGGATAGTCTATGATTCTATGACATTCCCAGTTGACAAGGAAGGAAGCAAAGTCAGACTTTCAAAACTCTAAATATTTATATGTTCATCTAAACCTCTCTTATTTAGAGGTTTCTTAAAACCTGGACTCAGCCTTGTAAAGCAACCCTAATACATCCGAATATAATGCACATGCCATATTTAATTTTCCTTTCCTAGACTGGAGTTATATTGATGAGAATTAGGAAAAAACTTCTGGTAATGTCTTACATTCCCCTGGCTCTCTTTTTGTATTTTAGCAGCAGAGCATGCAGCGGGAAAAAAATATTTTCATGTTTTTATTAGAATTTAGAATTTTTATTAGAATTCTACTAGGGTTTAGAAAAAAAGAATCAAAATGAAAACCCACTGCAGAGGAATTAGGTATTTTTTAGGCTTCATCTTCACCTGGAGTAAATACTTGCGAGTAACAGCAGTAGGAAACCTGAGCTGTTAGAATATCTGCATCCTTTATCTTTGCTTAAGGTTAACCTGTTACATTTACTATTCTGTAATATGCCAAAAATAAAACTTTTTATTATACTTTATTGAAATTTCTGGATGTCCTCATAAAAGCCTAAATGTTAGAGGAACAATATTAATAAGTCAAACAATATTAATAAGTTCTCTTTGTGTTCACACATATTTCTTGGCAGTAAAAGAATATTACATTGCACCAGTTGCACAGAACAGGATTGGGAGTCTTGTTCCTGGTCAGTTAAAATGCCCATATAACAACATTTGAGTCTGGTATATGATGGTGGATCTTAAGTCTTATTATATTCTGTATAGAATTGGGTCGTTGTTGGTGGGTTTTTTGTTAGTTTGGGGTTTGGTTTTTGGTGGTGATTTGGTGGTTTTTTTTGGTTGGTTGTTTTTTTTTAAACTGTGCCCTCTTTTAGCAAACAAAAGAAGACCAGGAAAAACCTGGTGATATACAGCTCTCCTGCAGCAGAGGTGTATGAAAAGATACAGTAATATTATATTCCAGTGAACTAATTTTATATAGCTAATACTATAGTACTATAGTATTATATACTATATATAGTATACTATATATAGTATTATATAGTATAGTATTATAGTACTATAAAACTTGGTTTCATATTCTTATAAATACATTATATTGTTTAGACAAATGTAGTAAATTTGAGAAATAGGTATAGTTGGAATTGTTTAGTACTAATTTCATTCACAGGGAGAACAAATATTGTCTGATTTTACAGCACTGCTTAACACTCCATCATCTTCAGCAGGAAACATTTTCAGTGTTATGCAAATCCTGTTAATATGATGCATAATTTTAAGGGTCTTTTGAAACCACCTCCCGAAACTTTCTCCACATGTGTCTCTTTGGGCATTGCTCTCAGGCAGAGATTCCTGTCTGGATAGATCTTTCTTTCTTGAATCAGAGCACAATTGCACCAGTATGTAGATGCAACATGTGCTTTGTTTATCTGATATCTCTTTGGGATTCCATCCAGAGGGACTTGGATGAGGTCAAGCAGTGGCCCAGGGGAATCCCATGAACTTTAAGAGGGCCAAGTGCTTGTGCTGCACCTGGGTCAGGGCAGCCCCCAGGATCAATCCAGGCTGGGGATGAGCAGATGGAGCAGCCCTGGGAGAAGGACCTGGGGGGCTGGTGGGGGAGAGGCTGAACACAAACCAGCCCAGAACCCCCCGTGCCCTGGGCTGATCCCCCAGTGTGGGCAGCAGGGCAGGGGGGGATTCTGCCCCTCTGCCCTTCAGGAGAGGCTGCCCTGCAGAGCTGCTCCAGCCCTGGGGAACAGCACAGCAAGGACATGGAGCTGTTGGAGCAAAATCCAGAGGAGGCACCAAGATGAGCAGAGGGATGGAGCAGCTCTGCTGGGAGGAAAGGCTGGGAGGGTTGGGATTGTTCAGCCTGGAGAAGAGAAGCTTTGGGGGGACCTGACTGTTGCCTTGCAGGGCCTGAAGGGGCCTGCAAGAAAGATGGAGAGAGACTATTGACAAGGGCTGGAGTGACAGGACAGGGGGAATGGCTTCCCACGGACAGAGGGCAGATATGGGGATGGGATATGGGGAAGGAATTCTTGGCTGTGAGGGTGTTGAGGCCCTGGCCCAGGTTTCCCAGAGAAGCTGTGGCTGCCCCTGGATCCCTGGAAGTGTCCAAGGCCAGGTTGGACGGGGCTTGGAGCAACCGGGGCTAGTGGAAGGTGTCCCTGCCCATGGCAAAGGGTTGGAATGAGATGAGCTTTAGCGTCCCTCCCAACCCAAACTAGTCTGGGATTCTATGATAATGCATCTAATTGAAATAACAGGAATCAATGTAATAGGAGTTGAGTATGAAAAATCTTCTGTTCTTCACTTCCAGCTTCCCATATCTTTGATAATTTCATCAGGGTTACAAGTTTTGCGATCTAATTTTTAAAGAAAAATGTCTTTATGAAAGATTTATGGTTTTGTCTTTGCATTCTTCAAAACTTCATGTATCTCCAGTGTAAGATAAAGGGAATGATCAAGGCTCAGTTCTTTTCTTATCAAGATTTTTTTTCCCCTCTGTCTTTTTTTCCTTTTCTATTCTTTTGCAAATTGTGAGTACTTTGACACAATACACTGAACTGAAGTGTGAAACCACAAGGCAAAATTTCATAGTGTGATTGAATTAGTAGTCAAGAAGCATAAAGTGTGGTGGGAGTACCTACTAACAGCTGAAAACTGGGAATCTGTGGCACAATTGTACTTTGTTGAAAATTGTGGAAAATCTTCTAGGTAAGTAGTGGCGTAAAACTAGCCATAGTTTATTCATTCTTGAATTGATTGGATTTGGTTCATGTGTAGTTTTAAGAGCTATTAATCAGCAATTTCAATAACTTTTCTTTTTCTTCTTCTTTTGATCCCATAGTTTGTATCCCCAGTCCCTTCAGTACCCAAGGAGCAACCTGGTGCCCAGCCAGGCCATTTGGCATACTAAGACGACACTGTGGGGCCTATCCTGGATGCACTGGGGACACAAACTGGGGCTCAACCAGGGGAGTGAGAGCCTGATGGGGACATCTGGGACTGCTGTGGGGTGACATGGGGCACTGGGAGCAACCTGGGACACAAGGGGTACAACCTGGGGTCTGCTGGGAACCATTTGGGACCCAATGACTGCAGTTTAGTGCCCAGAAGGGCATTTTGGGTTGCTGTCTTGGTACACGAGACTAGACAGTAAGAGTGAAACAGTGAATGACATCAACAGGTCAAACTGTGTTTCCTTTGCCTATTAAAAGCACAGCACCCGGCAGAGACCGGCTGGGGAGCCGGGGGAGCCCCCAAAACCCCGTGAAGTCAGGGAGAAGTGAGCCCTGGGTGGGGGGGGTCCTGGAGCAGGGCCTTTAGGGGTCCCGGGGAGGGATGGGGCCGGGGCGACACCCCGAGCATCCCGTGACACTGCCCCTGCCCCAGGTTCCCGCTGCAGGACGCGGGTACGACAGGAGAACCGCGTGTCCCGGTGCCACCAGCGCCTCGGCAGGGACAGAGCCCTCCTGCTTCCAGTGCCCACCGTGTCCTGCCGCAGCCCCCTGGACAGAGACGGAGAAGTCGCCCATTGACCCTCCATCCCTGGGGGACCCTCGCATTGGCCAGCGGGGCATCCCCTGCCCACGGGAGAGGGAAAAGGGACCAAAGCTAGGAGACAGCCCCGGCAAAGCACGGGCTGGCCCTGCCTTTACCCGCTCGGAGAGGAGCTGCAGAGTTCGTTCTCTCGCGGCCCCAGAGAACTTCTCGGGGACCTTGGCCCCATCTTGGGCACTGAACGAGCTCCCCAGGGCAGTGGGCACAGCCCCAAGGCTGCCAGAGCTCAGGGAGTGTTTGGATGATCCTCTGGGGCACAGGGTGTGAGTCTTGGGGATGAGTCTGTGCAGAGCTGGATTCGATGGTCCTTGTGTGTCCCTTCCAACTCAGCATATTCTGGGATTCGGTCTTTGAAGGTAGAACCGAGCCCCCTCCCCATCGCCCCCCGCCAGCGCCGCGCGTTCCCCGGAGCCACCTCGGGGCAGGGGTTGAGCCTGGAGCGGGGCAAAGCCCGGCCCGGCCCTGGCACAGTCCCTCGGCCAAGCAGCCGCCCCGGCCGATACAGGGGTACGATGGTCCCACCGAGGCACCGCAGTCTCCAGGAACAACCAGGGCTGGACCCGCACCGGCCCCAGGAACGCGGCACAGCCCCAGCGCTGCCCGGGCGGGCGCTCGCAGCGGGACCGCGGGATGCGGCGGGTAAGGAGCGCTCTGGGATCTCCTGGAGGGCTCTGAGATGCGCGGGGGTCTGGCAGCTCTGCCCCTTCCCCATGCCCACTCGCCCCAGGACAAACAGACCCGGGAGCGTCGCGGGGAGCGGCCCGCGGGAGCGGGACAGGTCGGGAAGTTCGCGCTCCGTTCCAGCTTTGTTAAACCACAGCCCAGACCCTGAGGGGAAGATGAACAAGGTCATAATAGGCTCATAACACAGGCAGATTTTTAGTGCTTCAAAATTCCTAGGATAGCTCCAAGATATTCCAGTTCGCAGTTTGGGAAAGTTAGAGGAAAAAACATGTAACTAGTGTTAAGACTGTCTTCCAATGTCCTCTGAACTATGGGAACATAAGTTTACACGGGAAACTGGCTCTGTCTCTCCATGACACTTCAGAAAACTCTGCAGTCTCCAATCCCTATGTGGCTGGTCACCAGAGTTTAAACTTAATAAATTGAACTAGGTTTGAGCACATGATATTAAAGGACTGCAACTTTAATAGCACAGGGATGATAATATTTAAAAATTCTAGTATTTTTTAGATCAGTGTTTTCTTCTTCACTAGTTAACTTGCTATTGCAAGGTTTCTTTGTGAATTCTTATCTGATCTAGATGGTTATCTGGCCTTATATCCATTTTTACTCACTGATAGCCTTTAATCAGGTTTCTTTTCAGACTTTTACATTGTTTTTTCATCATGCATAGTAAACACTTGATTTATAAGGAGTGACTCCCTTTTATCAACCTTAAAATGAAACTCTGTTTTAATCACTTATCCTTTAGAGGGGAAGTCTCATCTTAGTGAAACTTCTTTTAAAATTTCATTGTTTTGAGGAGGCTGTGTCCAAACTGCTGTGTCTAAGATTTCTTATTCAGCAAAGCAGATATGAGCAGTCCCACTTCTAGCCAAAAATATTTAGGCATGTGTTTCAGCACACTGAAAGTTGGTGTTGGTTTTCTATGCTTAACAGCTTTGTTAAATCAGGATTGCAATGTCTTAAAGTTCCTCAAATTCTTGTTGTCTATAAATGTGAATTATCTGAATCTAGAATATGACTTTGTTTTGCTGCATGAAACATTCATATGTAAAATCAATTCACGTACATAGAAATGCAGAATCAATGCACAGAATGATCTTCCAGATTCCAAGAGTGTCATTGTCATCTAGTCTCTCATGCTCTCTTGGTATTAAATACATTCAATTCATTTTTTAATAATCTCTATTGAAAGCAGGTAAGTGACTTAGTCTTTCATGTGATTTTAAACTTAGTATGTTCGTATCTTAACAATTGAATTTTTACAATGTAGCAATAAAAACTTTTCATATGCAAATGAATATGAACACATTTTTGTCACTTGTAGGAGGTGAGCACATCATATTTTTCATTTTAATGTTTTAATTGCTTCACTTGATTTTGAACAGGAAATTATGAGCTTTATTAATTTGGGTAAATTAGATCCTACTGTGCTTTTTACTTCATACCATCTTGTTTGTCTTACCAGATTCTGATGATGTCTCTGTCTTTATTGTGATCCACAAACCTTTTCATCTTATTTTCTTCCCCCATCTTGTTGAGGAAAGTGAATCAGTGAGTGGCTGAGTGGGTGTTTGGCACCCACCACAAACTCAATTTGAATTGTTACCTAATGGACTATTATTGATGCTTGTTGAAACACACACAAACTACCTCCTTTTCCAGGTAGAACTACCCTTTTTTTTTTTTTTGGATTTATGAAACACTAGAAGTTGTTTTGGCTTTTTATTAATGACAGTAGTTGTCACAGGAAGACCATAAATCCTTTTACCATAAAAAATATTGCGTCTTTTCAAAGTGTATTTCAGGACAGTTTTTAACCTTGGAGTAGATATGATACATCAAAGATGTCTTCCTTAAATTCCCTGCATAAAAACTATTTTTTCCTAATCTCACTTCTCTGCATGTGACACATCCTTTGCTAACTTTTGGTTTTGTCACTGGAACTCAGTGCAACTCTTGAGGGGTCTGAGGCTTCTTAGCAGGATTGAAATAAATGCTTTCATCTAAATGGTTAAATTCTGATTCAGCATCTGGATAATCTGGTACCAATAGATCCAGCAACTGTGGTAAATCCAGGTAAGTGGATAATACATATTCAAATGTTTCATAGAAGAACAGCAAATTGTTAAGTTCATCTTACTGTAAGTAAATAGCTTTTCTAGTTAATGACGAGGCTGTCATCCTTAATCCTTCCTTGAGTCCAGAAATTCAAGCAGTAGATTTTACTGTTTCCTGTTTTGTTGATTGTTTGTTTGAGGTTTTTATGGTTTTTAATTTATTAATTTCCATTCACATCATAAAATCATCCCACCTTTTGGACAACAGGAAGGAAACATTGGAGGAGGATTAGACTCTTCAAAAGCTATGCCTCATAAAGAGAGATTACTGGGCAATGTAGGCCCTACACTGGGGCCTATATGGGAGAGAGTGCATCTATCTATCCTGATGTGTGGTGTACCTGGTAATATGCAAATGAGTAGTGATTTTCTCTAGATACAGACTTTTATTTTTGAAAGAATTTTCCCTGTCTTTGTATACTCCCTTGTTTTTGACACATTTTAAGATTATTTCAGTGCAATATCACACCGATAATTTATGTTCTGTTATTTTGTACATTGAATATGAACTCTTAAACAGTTTATAGTAGAAAAGAAGAATGGAGTTTTTTTTCCCTTAAATATCCTTATTTATCAGTTAAGGCTATTTAACTATTAGGGGTTTACTCATTATGTTTAATGGCAGTAACATTCACTACTTTATGTTAATCAGATCAGATAGGTGTGGTCATAAGGGGAGATTTGAGTATAATCAAAACAAATTAACTGCTCTACTTAAAGACAAATATTTGCAGAGACAATAGGGAAAACACATACCCCGTGCAATGAACAAAAAGAGCTTGTTAATGAAATATAAACAGAAAGGAGAATCTTATTTTGACTGTTTATTCAAAGCAGCTTTTTTGTACTTGTTTTCGAAAATGGTGAGAATATACAATGTAGTGGTGACATTCAGAGGAGGGTGGCTGAATCAGGGCACCTCTTGTGTTTTTCAATATTACAATATCTGTAATGCAGGTCTTCCACGCAGCTCAGCAAATGTTGAAGTGGATCTTGTTTCAGCCTGGGAGATGCCCAGGCTCCCACTCCCTCTGTTGAGGATGCCCTGACTGCCTCTCCCAGCTGAAACACCTGCTGCCTGCAAAGCTGAACCAGATCCTCGCAGTTCTATATCACTCCTGAAGTGGGCCAGTGCAACAATGCTCAGCTCACACTGAGCTTGGCTTGCACAGGAGAGCTCAACACAAATAACAGCTGTGGAACATTTGCACCTTTTATCTCTTTGGAGGAAACTGTGACATTCAGGGATCTGGGAAAACAATCCTCACTCAACTCCCTTTCAAAGCAGGCGCTTCATTGGCTAAGGGAGCAAGACTGAGTGTTCCTGCATTCCTCTCTGGCAGACACTCACTCCTCTTCAAAACACCTTGGAAGCTGATTTACCTACTAATGTGGTGGGTTTAGTTGTTTCTGTGAGAGATCTGAAATGCCTCACAGAAATAATCTTAAAAATCTGTCATAAACAAGGGAGCATACAGAGACAAGGAAAATTCCTTATGGGTTTCACTGCCTAAATCAGCAATTTGTATGTTCACAACACTGCACATTCTGTTCAATGCTGATCTCCTCATGCCTTGCTTTAGGATCTCAGGACTCTCTACATTCCTAGTTGGTTGTTTTCCAGATAAACTACTGTGATCTTTAATACGATGATATCAGCATTAACACAGTTTATAACATTTGTTGATTCAGATGATGTTACTGCATTTGGATAATTTGTAGGCATATATATAAGTAATTGTGGCTCTGGGCTATGGATGGAGAAAGAAGTAGAACATACACACACATCCCTCAGAAGCAGCTGAAGAAATGAAAGGTTTTGTCTTGGGAACTGCCAATGTTTTTCTTAATATATGCAAGCAGATATTACACAGAGTGTATATTTCTGACAATGGGTAGATTAAGACAGTTATTCTTGCAGTTGACACCAGCACTAGGAGAGTGCCAAGACATTGCTTTCTACACAGTTTTGTTGCTAGTGCAACCATGATCCCATCACAGAGGAGAAAGAATATAGTTCTCATAGCACAGTGTCCTCAGGGCTTGGAAGACAAAGTGTGGAAATGGACCTCAGTCTAGATAAACTCCATGGCTTCTGAATTTCCTTCTGCTCAGTATATTTGAAGCTGACATTTTGTGATCAATATTGTATCAGAAGACGGGAAAGGTGGCAGACCAGAAATGAAGACTGATTGACAGAAGAACGATATTTTGACCATCCTCAGAGAGGAGTAATGACTCACATGAGAGAAGTCCTATCTGGAATCTCACAGTATTTGCCTGTTGCAGAAGTTATAGGGGAAAAAAGGCCCAAAGCAAAATTAAATCCAGCTACAGAAGAGGTAGAAGCAGAATAATGCTTCTGTAGTGGGTTGACCCTGCCGGATGCCACTCTCTCACTCCCGTCTGCAACTGGACAGAGGAGAGAAAAAACAACAGCAGGATTCATGAGTTAAGAGCTGGGAGAGGTCACTTACTGATTACCTTCATGGGCAAAACAGACTCAAAGTCAAAGATAGTACCTAAATTTATTACTTAAACTTATTACTAACAGGATCAGAGCAAAAGAATGAGAAGTAAAATAATCTTAAAAAAAGCTTCCCCCACCCCTCCTTCCTTCCATGTTCTCCCTCCTCCCCCCCAGCGGTGCAGGGGGACGGGGAATGGGGGTTACGGTCAGTTGTTGTTTCTGCTGCTGCTCAGGGAGAGGAGCTGGAGTCCTTCTCCTGCCCCCGTGGGGTCCCTCCCACGGGAGACAGTCCTTGATGGACCTCTCTGGCATGAGTCCATCCTTCGGGCAGCAGCTCTTCCCAAACTGCTGTCCCGTGGGTCACTCCTCCATGGGGTCAGTCCTTCAGGAATGAGCTGTACTGGCGTGGGTCCCCCAGAGGGGCCACAAGTCCTGCCTGGGAAAAACCTGCTCCAGCCTGGGCTTCCCTTTCCATGGGCTGCAGGTCCCTGCCAGGACCCTGCTCCATCCTAGGCCTCCCACAGCCTCCTTCAGATCCCCACCTGCTTCAGTGTGGGCTCCCCCAGGGGCTGCAGGGGGGTCTCTGCACCCCGATGCTCCCCCACGGGCTGCAGGGGCACAGCTGCCCCACCCTGCTCTGCCCCACGGGCTGCAGGGCCTCAGCTCCGGCGCCTGGAGCACCTCCTGCCCCTCCTTCTGCGCTGCCCTTGGGATCTGCATTGCTGTTCCCATGTTCTCACTCTGCTCTTCCCTGGCTGGAATTCTTTCTGTGCAGTGGCATTCTGGACTTGAAATATGTTATCCCCGAGGCGTTGCTGTCACTCCTGACTGGCTCAGCCTTGGCCAGCGGCAGGAATTCTGTCCTGGAGCCACTGGCATTGGCTCCACGGGACAGGGGAAGCTTCTGGCAGCTTCTAACAGAGGCCACCCCCTGTAGCCCCCGCTACCAAAATGTAGCCACAGAAACCCACTACAGCTTCTTATCTTACATCCTTTAAACAGGATTTCAACTTCTGCACTTCCTGAAGTCAAGAACACAGACCACCTACTACTGCTGTATGACAATCAAGAAAGTTTTTAAGATGTATTTCAAGGTCACCTCCAAGATTTTTCCCTTTTCATATTAAGTAAGTGGAAAGGAGTCTTACAATTCCTGTATTAATCTGGGTTTAACTAGAGGGGAGGGAAGACTTCTTTAAATGTTCATTCCAAAAGGGTGCAGAAATACCAAATATTGTCATGTATATTTATATTTGAAAGATAAAGGATTCTTTCTAACACAGCCAACCCTTGAAATATTTATAACATGCAGCAGAAATACAGGGATGCAAAATATTCTCCCTTAGTTGTTCCCCACCTCCATCTTTTTAAGGGAAAGAATTAGTAGTAATCCTTCCAAACTCACTGGTGGCCATGATGTTCATCTAAGGTATTGGACAAACATGCAGATTAAAATTGGATGCCAAAACAGGCTCGAATTGGATGGCTGCAGATGTCCCAGCCCAGCTGTCTGCTTTGCTCTCCTGATGAATGATCAGCTCCCTCCTCAGGGTGAGAGATTATTTCATTAACCAGCTCTTGAACTAGTACAGATTGTACTCTTTTATATTAAATGAGTGGAAAATTGGAAGTTGAAACTAGGGGGGCATAAAGACTTTTAAAAAACTTTATTCAAGAGTAGATGGCAGGTGAGGAAACACACTGAATGTGCAAGATTCCTTAGGAAAAATAAGTAGTCATCTATTTTTGTAGTTTCACCATGTGCTATTTGAGGAAATAAAGGCTGTATTTTCTCTCAGGTAAGGCATAATTAAAATAATCACAAGTGTTGGAGCAGTGGTTCAGGGTCAGGGAGGGAGGTTCCTTTAAGATAAGCTCTTCCCCCCAGGGCCATGATGTCTGTAAAGATGCCTGCTCACAGGTATGATCCATGGGGACTTCACTGTACAAAAGAGATTCGTGGGGTATTTCCCGGGGGGCCTTTAGTATTCTGCACAAGGGGATGCAGACCAAGATAAATTCACCTGTGCAAATGAGGAAAAGAGGTGTGAATTGCTCTCTTTCTTTCTTTGTGCTGAATCACTTCACTGGCAACCCTCCCTCCCTCTCCTCCCCAGTGTAACTTATTCCTAGCAAGTCTCAGGTAAAATGTGGTGGTTTCTATATCTTTATTTTTTTTAAGACTCTCATTGTGCATTATACTATTAACTCTTAATTTATTCTTTTATCTTTTCGAGAATGATCAGCCAGTTTAAGAAAGAACACATTTAATTTTCAACATGGTTTTCTTGGTTTCTCAACTAACAAGCAGAAAAGAAAATGGTGATCAAATTTGAAATAAATCAGCGTTTATTTGTAAGTACTGCACACCATCCTGTGTCAGTAAATATTTATCATTGCTCAAATAATAGTCTGCTGGAGTAAAGCAGAGATTTTTATTCATGTGAGCATCTACTAACAGAGTGAAGTGATTTGTTAAATTCAAGTCAGCCAAAGGAACACCTGGAAGAAGACAATAATTAGATTTGTGTAGAAAACAAATATGAAAGAATTTTTGTCCCTCATCCTGCATCTGTGCTTCTTTCTTATGTTGAATGCTTTTTGTATGTTTTCTGGATGAGTTATTACACCTCTGATTGACAGACCCATTAGTCACCCGTGATCTTGGAACTCACCAGTTGTATTAGGCTGCTGCTGGATTTGGCCAAAGAACTTGGTGTTTGTTCTGGGAGGGATCTGAATGGCTCCAGGGGAAAATGGGCAACATGAAGCTTCTATTTCCCCATTCTTTTTTTCCCCTTCTTTCTTCTTTTCCCTTTCTTTTCCCCTGCTTTTCTTTTCTTTCACATGAAGGTCTAACAAGTATGGTTTGAGGAGACAGCAAAAAATGTAGAACATTTTCTTCTTGTTTCCCACATTAAAAAAATACAACCCTTGTACTACCACTTATTATAAAATTTACATATCAGCCAACAAGGGTGGAATATATTAGAAATTGTTTTCTGACTGTGTCACAGCACATTCTTATTTTTATCCTGGTTACTTGTTTTTTAATCACTATTTGTTTGTATTAAATATAGGCTTGTAAACTGCTTTAATCTTTCCTTCAGGAATAATTTAATCTTGGGGAATATGTTCTCTGACATCATCCATGACTTTTAAATGTTCTTGGTCAGCCCATGGAACAACTTTGGCATTTAGAAGATCTTAAAGTTGTTAATTATTGTGTTTCTGAGTTCCTCCATGAATTTAATCTCGATAAATTATCACATACCATAAAAAGGCAGAAAACTTATTGCCAAATTAGAACCTTCAGTATACCAGTAAATTTTGATGACAGTGCTGTAAAGAGCAAAACTGTCCTGTGCAATAACTTCTTTCACATGTGCCTTACTGAGCTTATGATATTGCTTCAAAAGAATAATGATAGTATATCAGATTTAAGTAGCCTAGAATACTCAAAGGGTTCTTTCAACTACTACATCTTAACTGTTTGTAATAATGTTCTGTGCATGAAAAAATAATAGTCATTGAAAATATTAATGATGATGTGCTGCGCTCCTAGGTGTTCAAACAGTACCAACATCTGGAGGACTCATCTTTCTGATTCTATCATTGTGATTTTATACATTTACAGTATTAATTAGTGTATGCCACTGGCAGAAAAAAAGAGCTCAAATAGTGTGATGTATTTATATGTGTAATGAAAAGACATATTAAGGGATATGCACAGCTACAGATCTACTCTTTCTCTGTTACAGAATCACAGAGTGCTTTGGCTTGGAAGGGATTTAAAGCTCATCCATTCCAGCCCCTGCCGTGGGCCGGGGCTGGAACTTCCACTAACTTCCATGGACCTTCCACTAGCCCAGGTTGCTCCAAGCCCCCTCTAACCTGGCCTTGGACACTTCCAGGGATGGGGCAGCCACAGCTTCCATGGCCAACCTGGGCCAGGGCCTCACCACCCCGACAAGAAGGAATTTCTTTCCAATATCCCATCTAACCCCACTTAACCCTACTCTCTACCAGTGTGAAGCCATTTTCCCTGTCCTGTCAGTCCAGTTCCTGATGAAGAGTCTATCTCCAGCTTCCTTGTAGGCCCCTTCAGATACCTAAACAGCTTCAGTCTTCATCTCTTTATCAGTCTAATGGCTTTCTCTGGAACATGGAAATGATTGATCCGGATCACAAGAAGATTTGATTTTTTGGAATGAGGGTAATCTCATGTAACTGGAAATGTTCATAAATTAGATGTCATCTGAGAAATAGGTGCCATTGGAACTAGTCTTTTAGGCTACCTTTATAGTTGAGAGGTAGAGACTTCTGTTGTGTGATTTCTTATCGCTAGACACCCTTAGCCACTCACTCCAGGATGACATGAATCATGCTGTAGAAAATGCCCATTTGTCTTCTTTGACTTGAGAGCAGTGGAGGAGACCGGCTGAGCCACCAATGTGTGTAGCTTAACAGTTAAATTGCAACTGTTGGGTTGTGGTGGTTGATAGAAATTAATTCTTCTGTTTTACTTGCCTGTGAAAGTTGTCTGTGTGAAGATTGAAATCTCTTGGACAGTGGAAATACATTGTTCCTCCTGTTAGGAGGAAGACTAGACCTCATCTAAGGTGAAATAGGAGCTGAGGAAGAGCAGAAGTGGATAAAAACAGTAATTTCATGACAGTAAACAAGCACATGGGTGGCTTCATTGATCCTTGGAGCAGAACATCAGCTCACTGAAGAGACTTTGCAGGACTGGGAGGGCAAGAGATGAGCCAAGTTAAAGAACAGGAAACCTGAACAAGTATCTCAGGATACAAGAGGCACAGCTAATCCAGCAGAAGAACAGATATCAGGACTTCTTTATGTTTAATAAGACTAAATAATGAAAGGGAAAATGGCTGCTCAAGAAATTACATCCTCAAGACACTCATTAAGGTGTTTGAGCCCTGTCTAAAAATGCAGTGGCTCAGTTTCACAAATCTGGCTTATCCAAGTACCATAAAGGCACTGTAGTTGCAACTCTTTAAATTTTCACACCATGATTTGATTTAGTTAAGACTCTCTTTTGAGTACTTAAGCCTTGCATATACATTTTTAACTTCAATTGCTTCAGTGAATTGTATTATATACCTACTAAAGATGTAATATAACTAAGTATCACAGTTTTGTGCATCAGTTACACATGCACAAAATACAATTACACTTTATCTAGCTCTTTCTTTTACTATAAAACTACTGAACTTGGAGAAAACTGTGTTAGCAGCAATAGGAAGAAATTTTATGAGGATTTATTTTAACTTTTTCTGTGCATGCTTTAGTTGTTCTTTCTATTGATTGGAACTTAATTGCTACTAATCACCAATGTTCTAATACTGCATTTTAGATTGCGATAAACAGAATTTTCTTTATCCTTAGATCTGATATTTGTATTCATGAAGTAATAATAACCAAAATGTAGGTGCTTCTCAGGGAGAAGGGTTAACATTTATCCAGCACTGTGAAGTTTAAAATCTCTTCCAAAATATGTTCTATAATTGGCATTGTTCTTCACCTCTGAAGCCAAATATTAGCCAGTTGATATCGCAGACTATTCATAGAGAACAAATCAGGCCATATCAGTTTATATAGGACTTGCAGCACTTTCCTGTGAAACACCTGTTTTCATTTCCTCTGGGATGGAACAACACGACAACTTAAAGCTGGACTTGATCCAATGTATTGACTTTTTAAACAGTCAATACCAAGACACTTCAAACAGTGCCATGAAGTCAATGATATGGGTCTAATAATGTAAAAACACTGAATATTCAGTTTAAAGGGCTGACACACACACATGGGTGCTCTACGTGTGGAACACAATCTAATCCTCACCCTTCCTGCTTTTGCCATATCTGAGTAAAACCCCTCGTTTGTTCTTGAAAAAGACTATTTAGGAAAAAACCCGTATTTAACTAGAGGTAATGTTTACTGAATATCAACAGCAAAATAGGATGGGTATAGCTGTTTTCTGGAAACAAGGAAACTATATAAATAATGAGGGATAAAGCGTGGAGTTAGAGACAAAATCTCAAAACATGAACTTCTGGCAAGTCACTGATTTTCTGCATTTAGCCCTGAATAAAGTAACTTCAGAATACTGACAGGAACTCTACTGAGAGAAACTATTACCATGTACACTGATGAGATCTGTTTTAGTGAGAAGTATGATGACCTGTTCAAATTTGACCCATAATTGACTGAAATGCAACAACCACGTGCATCCTGACAGGTGAATAAAATTCTGAATAATTGAAAGAGTTAAATTGTGTAAATAAAACCCCATAGCCATATCAGACAATGTACTTGCAATATCAGCAAATACTTTATATGTGCTTTGTGCTACAGAAAAATCTGAATTTTCACCCTTCTTGTCACAAGAAAGGAGAAATGAAAATTGAGATTTCTAATATATAAATAATTTATCTGGTTATAATTGCAGCTTGTTCATAGCACTGTAAAAATGAGAGATTGTTCGGGTTATGCTTTTGTTTGATTTCTGCTCCCTGATATTCAAGACATTGAATTCCTAAAATCAGGAAATCTGACCTGCTCTTCAGAGTAGGACGATGCATAGTTATATACAATTTAATTTGAATATGTAGAGATCTAAAATTTATTTTAAATGTAGCCATATGCAGCTTCAAATGTGATTTTTTTTTTTTCTCCCAGTTCTGGTCAATAATGAATGAGTTTTAGAATTTAAATCAAGACACAGTGGAGTTCTTGTGATACATTATTGATAAAGCACGCTTATTGTAACAACATTTTCCAAGGGAAAACACATTATTTGCTGGCTATGTTAATGCAAACTCTAACATAAGTCTATATTAAGCTTATAAAAATAATTTTAAGTACGTTGGAGGAAGCTTTATAGGCAGACTTTTAAATAATTAGATGAAAAAATGCAACTTATTACCTTAATGAATAAAATATTATTCTATCAGTAGGTCTTCAAACTCAGTTTCCCATATGGCTCAAAAAATCCATGATTATAACAATGTGTTTCAGAATATAACAATCGGAAATATTTAGTAGAAATTTTAGGATTTTTTTTCTTTCATTTCTTAATGTCTTATTGAAACTGCATAGAAGAAATAAGAATTTCCAGCTAGAAAAAGATAAAGGACTTTTTTGTAATTTTCCAGAGTTACAAAACAATTGACCTTTCTGAATCAGGTCGACTTCACTTACTGTTTCTAGTGCTGTTGGAATTCAAAAGTACTTTCAGAGCTCCAGCAAAGGGATGTTCTTGTAGGGGTCCCCCACTCTTATAACCTGCACCTCTTCTATTTTGAGACATTACATTCCATCTGCTCACTTCCAGGTAATTTCCACTTGTAATTTATCCAAGGGAATGTGCTAATAGATAATTAATGAATAGTGCAGTAATCGTGATCTATCCACGATGTGGAGCTTTGACAAGGATGGTGTGACCTGGAGTTCAGAGGAATGATGGTCCCAAAACTCTAAAGTGGTGTCTCCTCAGCAAGTCACTACATCTTTCTCCTGCGTGTTTTGGCTTTTTAATCTTAAACCACTTCATGCTGAAGAATGTATATATATTTTAAAATATACAAACCTTAAAGTTGTTTGGGAACTATGACTTGGTAACAGAGTCCTTCAGGAATAATGGTGTTCTGGTTTACTAAATTTTAACATAATTAAATTACTTTGGGAGTAGTTATTACTGTATTAACAGATTTGTGTTGCCTTGGCTTGGGTAATGCTGACAGTCTAAGTTCTTACCTGTTTGGAATAGGAAGTTCATATCTTTGAGAGATAATCAGAAACAAGATGTGAGTATATTAATTGAATCTACCTAGTCCTGGAAGGTAAAGTCAAGAGGAAAAGTCTAAAGAGAAATGAAAGGGGATGAACCAAGACACGTTTGCTTTCCTTGAACAGTTTGAAAATAGGGAAGGCAACTAGTATTTTGGATCCTAATCAGGAAAAACTATATTTAATTATGTTATGACAGGTTGTGGGCATTGGCATTCACAATTCTGATTATGCATAAATTTATGCAAGTGAGTAACAAAAAAATGAGGACAATAATGTAAAACAAAACTGTACTGATGGATATAGGATTAGGCATGAAAACTTTGTATCTGGTAGGAACTGTGAACTTTTTTCCTTTTTTTCTTTTCTTTTCCCCTTTAATTTTTTTTTTTATTTTCTGCCTTTATGACTAAACAATCTTGTAATCTTTTTAACATTAAATTTCACTGGGCAACATGTAACATAAGTTTTCCTATTAGTTTAACAGCCTACCTTGGTACAGAGAACCTTCAGGCTGGGTGAACTGGAAGCTCCATACAGGGCTCCAGTGTAGAGCTTTGATTCCCTTTGGCTTCTTTCAACAGCCAGATTTTTCCTATGGTTTGAATTTTATATGTATGTGTAACCAGAAAATTAATATTTAAAAAAATATAAGACAGCTCTACTAGTCTAACAATGTGATGCTACATAGGCAGGACAGTCCATGGAGTAGGGAAAACCACAGGATGTCACTTAGAACTTTTACATATTGCCAGTAATTAAATATGCTTCAAGAGTTTCCCTTCCTGCTAATTTTGAGTGGACTTTTTTTTTAACCAGTTATTTATATTGATAGATGATTTAATTCTTCCTGGCTGTATGTGGCAATATTGCTCCCAGGAAGGAGCAGTGTTTTCAATATTAATCAAAACACTGAGCATTTTTAAATGTCATGTTTTTAAGTTATGAAGGTAATCTTTAAGATATCCACGTTCCTCTTATTTGAATGAGTTGAAGTCACTGTGTACATTCCCAGATAGCTGGTACTGCAGAGAGAGTAACATTTCCAATCTAAATAGATAAATCTGTGGCCGTTAATATCAAATCACATCCCATTATATTTACAGGGATAATAAGACATGGATGGATGGTAAGCACAACTTAAGAAGTGTGTTAGCTTTCAGCATGCTTGGCAGTGGTTAAAATGTTAATGAACAACATTAGAATGGGAATTCTACGCTACTCAGGAAATCTTCTTGACATGAAGGAAAAGGTTAATTTCAGCCCTGCCTCATTAATCAGATCTTCCCACAGTTAAGAAAGTGTCACCTAAGTATGTTTTGCTTTCTGCTGTGTGCTGCTGCTGAGGATCCTGACATACAAAACAGAAGTAATTGAATTTGTGCTAGAAGGCAAAGGCAGAAGCAAAAAGTAATGAATTGGAATATGCTTTATGAGTGACCTTTGTGGAGAATGCCCTGGGCACCTCCATGTCGTGGCTGTCAGCACTAATGGTGACTGCAGATTCCAGTTTGTTTAAGCAGTCACACACATGAATTGTTTTGCACGTGTCTTATCTGCCATAGATCACGCACATAATCTCTGCATCATAGCAGGGAGCAACAGCCTTCAGGTTTGGGGCATTATCCAGGGGCACCTCTGGCCTCTGTGTGTTCACCACTGCTGTTGTGCCTCCTGAGAGTCCAAAGTAAAAGCAACTTCCTAATGTGCTGTCCCAAGACTAGGCAGTGAACTGAGATTAGGACTTTCCAGTTGAGGGAATGGACTGCATTTTGACCATTTCTTTGGTTGTATTCTCGGAGGGTTCTGTAACTCCACGAGGAAAAGCTGTCCAATGAACTGGCTTCCCTGGGAGACAGTCCATGGACAGCCCATAATCTGTCTTAGTTATTATACTGTGCCACCTGATAAAACATGAGCAAAGCAGATGTTAACCAGTAAATCTAGACTTTGTGGTAAGCTCTACTGTGACAATGGGCAAAACATATTCGTGTCCATGAAGTACCAAATAAAGGAGAACAGGATCATCATAACCTTATGTAAGACCCAAAATGTAGGTCTGTGAACAGGAACACTTCCTTGATTTAGCTCCTCCTTACTGAAACCTCCAAGAGTCCCTGGACTAACTCTTGTCGGGTTGTTTGTTACTATCCTAGAAAAAAGTATGTACCTTTCTAATCTATCATTAAGGAAATTTAGATGTTTTATGTAAAATCCTTACAAGGCCATTGATTTTTATAATGACACTGTTGTTTTTATCATATAAAATTTTGATAGAACCATATTAGCATATGAAACTCAAGAGTCAGAAGTGGAGTAACAAATTCAAGGAAAATTGAGAATGTTGGTGGTATAAGTAGTTCTGATAAAAATTAAAAACAAAAGAAGAAAACAACAACAGTCTATGTACTTTCCGTTTTGCAATAAGTATAATGGATGATGATTAAATGACAATTAGGACCAGAAGCACTTGTCTGCTGCCTAGTTAAAAAAATTAATTAAGGGTCACTTATATATACATGACCAAAACTTTTGCTCGTCATTTATGTTAAAACATTTAGTGTCACGTTCTGAGCTCACTGGGAAATGAGGCTCTAAAGGAGATTTCAGTACTCTAGAAAATGTGTGATATGACAGGTGTCATGTAGGAAGTCTGTGTTTACATCCATTTTCTTTAGAAATCCATAGAAATATTTATAATATGAAATTCCTTTCTGTGTTCATGAAAATAGCAATGTTTAACTGAATTTCATCATTGACACCGTTATTTTTGGCAAAATACATAAACACTGATTTATAAATGCAACACCTTCTCTTTCTTTTTAATAATAAGGAAAAGTTGTGAGTTCTTTCCTTGAGAATCAAACATGGTTGAAGAATTTGAATACTCTACTACTGTAGGTATGATTTGGCCAAACCTCAGTGGAATAAGTCAGCTTTTTAGCAAATAGAGAAAGAATGAAACAGAAGTGGTCATGTACTGCTAAAAGCAATGCCTGATGGCTTGGATAAACAAAAGTTAGGACTGTTAATAACCAAGGGAGCAACTGTAATTTAGGCTTTGAAATTGTGAGAAATCAGAGGAAATTTATTTAAAAGCAAAGAAAAAAAATCTGGTAAAAGAATATCTGAGAAGTATTTTAAATTGCTTATGACTCAGCTCTGCAGAATAGATGCCTGTTCTCTCCCACTGCCACAGCTAAAGGTTTAGGGGATTTTGCACAAACCTTTTTTGAGTCTTTACATTAATCTAATTTGCTGAATGGTAAAGTATTTGTGGCAGGAAAAGGTAAATCTTTTTAACCAAATTTCCCAAATTGGGGGCAATGGTTGATATACTGCAGGACAGGACTGTTCGAACAGATCTTGCTTCTCCTTTTCACCCCAATCCCTTCATTCAAGGCCCCATGAAGTTTAACAAAGACAAACACCAAGTCTTGCATGTGGAATAAAATCATGGAATCATAGAATGGTTTGGGTTGGAAGGGATCTTAAAGCTCATCTTGTTCTGGCCCCTGCCATGGGCAGGGACACCTTCCACTAGCCCAGGTTGCTCCAAGACCCGTCCAACCTGGCCTTGGACACTGCCAGGGATGGGGCAGCCACAGCTTCTGTGGGCAACCTGGACCAGGGCCTCAACACCCTCACAGCCAAGAATTCCTTCCCCATATCCAATCTAAATTTCCCCTCTGTCATTGGGAAGCCATTCCCCCTGTCCTGTCACCCCAGCCCTTGTCAGTAGTCTCTCTCCATCTTTCTTGCAGGCCCCTTCAGGCCCTGCAAGGCCACAGTCAGATCACCCCAAAGCTTCTCTTCTCCAGGCTGCACAATCCCAACTCTCCCAGCCTTTCCTCCCAGCAGAGCTGCTCCATCCCTCTGTTCATCTTGGTGCCTCCTCTGGACTCTCTGCAGCAGCTCCATGTCCTTGCTGTGCTGTTCTCAGGGCTGGAGGCAGCTCTGCAGGGGGGTCTCACCTGAAGGGCAGAGGGGCAGAATCCCCCCCTGCCCTGCTGCCCACATTGGGGGATCTGCCTGGGAGAGGGTTGGTTTTTTGGGCTGTCAGTGCACATTTACCAGAGGAACGTCCTCAAACAGCTCTGGCTGCTTGATTTGGTCCATCAGTGGCAGTGATTAACTCGGTGGCTATGAGTCATCAGTGAGTCTTTGTGCAAGCAAGTTCCATACAGGGCTGTGTTACCAGGTGATTCTACAAAAACAAGTGACTATTCCCTTCTACTTGGCATCTGTGATGCTGTGTCTGAAATTTGGAATGCAGTGCTGGGACTCTCAGCAGTCAGGAGAGACCAGAAAACTGTTAGGAGTCCATGAGAAATGCACTGAGGTGGGTGAGGGACTAACACATGTGTTGAGGGGAGCAGAAGTGAGGGATGCACGATGGGATGAAGAGAAGACACGATGAGCACATGCGTGATGAGAGGTTAAAGGAGTTGTGATTCCTCTAGTGTGGGGAATAAGAGGCTGTTCAGGGCTTTATAAGTTTTCACACCCTAACAGAGTGGAGAGCAGAGAAGATAGAGCCAAGCTTTTCTTAGATATGCACAGCAAAACCAAGGCTGGCAATCATTTTAGAGTTTCAGCAAAGAAAATTCCAGTTAGAAGAAAACTTGCGACCATGAGAGCTGCTTAGCCTTGGAGCAGGAACTGGACAACTTGTGTAATCCCCGTCCATGGGGTTTTTCAAAAGGCCCTGGACAACATGATCTTGCTTTAAAGCTACCTCTGCTTTGAGTAGGAGATTGGACTGGATGATTTCTATAGCCTTCTTCCAGCATAAATTTTCCTCTGGTTCTAAGTGGACTAACATCAGTGACTCAGTGGGCTTCAATTTCAAAAGGGGTCCTAATTTTTAGAGAGTGCTGAGGGGTGGTTTGATGCTTCTCTCTCTCAGCAGACAGGCAACTAGGTTTATGGCAAATCTCCTCATTTAAATTATGAGTTGCATATATCTCAGCATGGTCTATGCCATTAAATCTAATTAGTGTAATTTTACCGGGTACTTTTAAGAGAGTATGGCAAATGAGATTTTTTTTCAAATGCCCTCTAGAAATCTCACATTTATTTCCATCATGGTGTAGGTTATAAAATGAGACAGGTAGTGAAACACAAGTAAGCATTGCAGTTATTTTTCAGGCTAATGAACTATTAAGGCTTATTTGTAGTATACTTTTATTATCCTTGTCCACCTTTTTGAAATGTCCCATGAGTTCATGTCCAGGACTGTTTTTAATCTTCCCTATGACTCTTTAAAACTATCTTTGCCTCAGTCAGTGTTGTGTTGGTGGTATTTTGCCAACTTTGGGCATCCCTAAGCTTTTCCCTATTTTTTCAGAATTGTCAGCACTGATTTATTTATCTACTTTGAAGATATCGGGAATGTCAATCTTCTTTTGAAATTCTTTATTTTACCTCTCTATAGATGGATTTTCTTCCTGTAAGTCAGCTTGTAATACAGCTCACATACTGTTCAGTTCCCTCTAAGGTTCACTGGCAAAGAGACCACAGTGGCTCATCTGGTCCCACCTCCCTGCTCCAGCAGGGCCAGCCCAGAGCACAGGGCACAGGATTGTGTCCAGAGGGGTCTGAAATATCCCCAGGGAGGAGACTCCAGCCCCTCCCTGGGCAGCCTGTTCAGGGCTGGGTCACTGCCCAGCAAAGAAGTTCTTCCTCCTGTCCAGGGGGATCTTCCTGGGCATCAGTTCCTGCCCGTTCCTCCTGTGCCATTGCTGGGCCCCCCGAGCAGAGCCTGCTCCAGCCTCTGCCCCCTCCCTGCAGCCCCTGACACAGCCTGGGGAGGGCCCCTCTCAGGCTCTGCTCTGGAGGCTGAACAGCCCCAGCTCCCTCAGCCTTTGCTGCTCCCAGAGCTGCTCCATCCCTTGGGCATCTCCGCAGCCTGCGCTGGCCCCGCTGCAGGAGCTCCCTGGCCCTGCTGTGCTGAGGAGCCCGAGCTGGGCCCAGCCCTGCAGATGTGCCTGCCCAGGGCTGGGCAGAGGGGCAGGATCCCCTCCCTGCCCTGCTGACAGTGCAGATAAAGATTTTAATTTCTGCCAGATTTCTATAAATTTTCTGGTTTACACTGGTTTACACACTGGTAGAAAGTTCATGGCAGGATTTTAGGCCGCTCGACAAATATGAATGTGCCTGAAAACATTATCATTGTAACACTGATATCTGACATTCCCTTTCCTCAGTAAAGCAGAGAACACACACGAAGAAGAGAATCCAGTGGAGATTTATTGTTTTATATATTTTGTTGCTCTTTACTTCTTAAAACTCATGTTTCCATCATCCCTGTTATTCTACATGTATGTACAAAAATTTACAGCATTATTTCATATATCTCTAAATTTATTCACAAAATGAAGTACAACCACTCATTTCTAAGAATAAAAAGTCTTGCTACAGTTGTGGTCCTCTCTGTAGGTTTTCATTGTAAGTTGTTTTAGTCCTCTCTGAGCTCATGTCAAAGACATTTAGATGGACTTCTAAGGAACAGTTGTGAAACAAGTAGCAATATTTGAATTTTTGTTTTAATTATGTTATTGCTGACCTGTTTTGGTACGATAGAACTTCGAACAACAACAGTAATGCCTCTTTTGTGCTGAGCTGCTGCTTTTTTGGGTATTTTTGGTTTTGGTTTTTTTTTGGCATTGACAATCTTAAAATGTGGAACAAATACACCAGTAGGTGCAGTGTTGATGCAATGCCTAACAAGCACTGACACAAGGTAATCCACAGTAGGAGAGTAATATTCCTTTCTTTCAGTCAAAACTTACATTTCTCATTATTATTCTAATATTTATGTAAATTATTCCAGTTCAGAGTCCAAATGCAATCATGTCTTTTAGTTAATTTTGAATAATTATATATAACTTATATAATGTGGTGAAAAAAAAGATGAGCTCTGTGTGTAAATCAGATTCAGACACAATGGCCTAATATTACAACTGCTAAATTCTTACCTTTTTTCAGTCATTGTGTAGTGCTTACATTGCTGTTCAGGAGAGTAACCATTTCTGCTGATATTATACAAAAAACAATATTTGTTTTCTGTCTTCAGAATGTGAAGTTGATCTTTCTCCTGCTACATATTTTAGACATAGATTTTTCAAGCAAAGTAGAATAATACAGTTGCAAGAGAAGATCATTTACTTAGTGCATTAAATACATAAAAAAAGGCCAAACCATATCTAAGTTCAGGACTTGTGACTAGAATCAAACTTAACTTACATGATTGTGACCTCTATCAAAATAAATATTTAATAAGTAAAACGAAGTCAAGCATTTCTAAATATAACTTTGGGCTTTTTATTTCCTCTGGGAAAAGAGAAAAGTGTTTGGCAAGAGTTCTCAAACAGAAAAATGAGCAGTGTCTTATTTTAGTGCCAAAAGCACCCTAAAGGTCTTGACCAAAACAATTGAAACAGATCTGGGGGAACAGGAGGAGAGGTCAGCTTGTCCCATGCCTTTGGGGGGAGTTTTCCTTCATGACTGGGAAGAAACCTAACAGTGATGAAAACGGTGTTGCTCTTGGCTTGGTTGTTAGTTTGGGGGATTTTTAGCTTCTCTTCGTAATTTTGCAGTTGTTGGAATCCACAAAGTACATGTGAATCTCAAATTGCACTGAGGTGGGTGTAGGGGAAAGAGAGAGAAAAGTAGGGAAAAAAGAGGAAGTATCGTAGATGTTTGAAACATTTGATTTTTACCTTTTTTTCTTTTTTTTTTTTAAGCAAAAGAAAACCCTAATCTTTGGCTTTACCTTTCAGATTTAATTCCAGTATAATGATGAGGGTGGAGATGAATATATAATTTTTCAACTCATAGAAATGATGACAATAAAAGTGATCATAACTTCCTTGTCTTTAATGGTGCCATTTGTGCATGCGGTTGTTGCCTTCTTACATCATCCACGGTCATAAACAAGAAGATTCTTTAGAGAAACTTTAAAAAATTCACAATAAAAACCCTTTAAAAATGCACTTTTCTGTATAATGAAATGTTTTCTACGTCTTTTCTGTAAGTTTTTCATCTGACAGATGGGCAGTTTTTATAAATTAGTGATAAAAGGGAGGATTTTTTGAGGCTTTTGAAAGAAGGTGGATGACAAATAGTCATGAGACATTTTAACTTATGAAGAACTGTTTAATTGGTGTTCAAATTCTACCTGTGCAACAGAAATACTCCAAGACATACTGTGGAAATAGATATGTTGAAACACTGGCAAAACAGAACAACATGAAATGTGGCTGCTGGTTTTTGGCAGGATACACCTTCATTTTCTATTGTTTCTTTCCTGGTGGTAATAAACAAAGAAAAAAATCCAACCTTTAAGAGTGACAAGACTGCCTAGAAATTAGATCAATATTGTCAACTTACATAATGTTTGCATTTTAAAGCAAATGGAGGCTGTGTATTCCTCTTCTAGAAGGCAGCCAAAAATAGAAGCCTTCCTGTTGTACCTATCTACATTAATTTTGTGGCTACTTTAATAAGAATTTCTTTCCATTTTGTGGCTACTTTAATAAGAATTTCTTTCCCAGTATTTAATATGTCAAGGAGTATTTATGCCTGAAACCCTTTGCTGTGTCGCAGTTAAGGAAAAAAAAAAGCAGTATTATTTCTTACATTTGCTTTGGGATCATTTACTGTGCAGTTCAAACCCATCTTAATTCTTTCTTATTGTTTAAACTTAGATGTAAAGAGAAACTTGAAGTAAAAGGACCTTTTCTGGGTTGTACTGTACTCCATGGTGACGGACACATTGCTCTGATGCTCTTCTATTTTCTTCGGATTGACTTCCACTTGGAGGAACTATTCCTTAGTCCACTGAATGAATCAGGAATAAAACAGTATTCCAGCCCCCTTCTTTGAGCAATTGTCTCTTACCCATTTAACCCCAAAGTTCCTCTCAACTGGTTTCTCAAAGCTCATCCATCGGCACAATGTAGAACTTCAAGGTTAAAACAAGGAGGAAGTCTTTTGGTTTAAATTTTAATATTCATCTAAGTGAGGAACTAATGGCACTGAAGACATATATAATGCAGAGAGAAATGGGAAAAGCTTCCTTGCACATGTCCATTAATGCACTACTTTATGACTGCGGAAGAAATTTGTCACAGAAATATTGCTATTCTTGGTTCAAAGCTCCTTATCTCAAAGAATGATAACCTCTGGCAATTTTTATATGGTGAATCAACATGTTGAACAAATGAATAATCTTAGAATTATTCCAAACATTGCAGAATTAATATTACCTGTTTTATTATTTTTACGTGTCTACTCAGAGTTGTCCAAGGACTTTATTTGGCCGTTTTAAAAATTCATTTGTTTTGGATTTATGTAGACGTCTGAACAAGTGAGGACACGAGCCAAGAATGTTTGCAGGAACAGCAATTTTAGGTAAAAATGGCGAATGGAAGTGGAATATGAATTTTAAGTTGTAGCAAGAAGAGAGGAAAATTAGATATCCTCAGCAGAAACAGGATTCTAATTGATTTAGAGACAGAAATATAATATGAACAAATACTTTATTAAATTAGCTCACATTTATAACTTCAGATGTGAAATATAAAAAAGGCTCTTTAAATAACACTGGCTTAAGGACCCCAAATTTTCTGCAGAGAGAAGACAGATTAAGAGACAATTAATTACAGAATATTGTGATCTAATCATGTGTATTCTGCAATTGTGGTGAAATTTGTCACCTAAATTTTCCTTAACACTAATGTATTTGTGCACACAATATGACAAGAGGGAAAGTAAGGAGAAATATAAATAACCTTGTTTGCCTTCACTTAAGATTTTTTTTAATAATTCATAGTTATAAAAAAAAGCATAAGTGATGGAATGATTTATTTGAGTTGGCTAAAATCAAGAACAGGAAGGTGATCTGTGTGAGGTGAGGCTATTCAATTATGCTTTCAGTTTGGACTTGAAGCCAAATTTCACAGGATTTTAGCTTGGGTGTTACCTGTCAGAACATAAAAGCAATTTGATTGTGAACAGAACAAAAGAGAACATCTGACATTATCTTTACTCTCTTCTGTCAGCTCTATCATTGCCCAATCATTGAATAAAAACAGAGGGGTTTTTAAGAATTTTTTAATAAGTATTTTATTTAGCTAATCTCAATAAAAATATCTCCACAATAGTTGCCTTATTATAAAGTTTGAAGCCAGCTACTAAATCCAAATGACAATCTTTTTTTTCATTTAACTCTGATACTGATAGTTATTGCAATATTAATTGTGTGTATAAAAATGTCATGGTTTGAGATAGCCCCAAAATCTAATTCCCTAGTCTAAGCCCCCTCCCACATCTCAACCTAATGTGAGATGGGTTTTTCCAGACAAAACACACCAGACTCCAAATGGGGGAAAGGGAATATATTACAATGACTGTACAAATAAATACAATAACACATTATACACATGATCACAACTATCTCTACCATGACATATAGTATTTACAATGGGTCAGATCTCTTCTCCCCTCCAAATAAAAGTCCAGGAGGGAAAGAAGGACAGATCCCTTCCAGTCTCTAAGCAGCAGCATCTTCTAAGGCAGCATTCATCTGTCCTCTCCACATGCATGCAGCAGCTGATAGCTGGATTTCTGCCAGCACTCACGAGGGAGGTACCCAAGCTCCCTCGGCCCCTTGACGCAGGCAAAGGGGTCTTCCCAGACAAAGGTCGTTCCACCATGGTCATATCACGAGACACAGGGGGTCTTCGTGACGGTCTGGTATCTCCAGGAGATTCAAGCTCCTTGCAGGGCCTCTGTGCCCTGCTTCAAGATGGTTGCAAGCTTCTTTGTAGCTTGCAGCAAGGGAGGGCTCCAAGGTCAACCTCCCACCCACTGTCCTGGCTAAGCTCTCAGGACAACGGAGCTTCTTAGCTCCTCTCTCTATCCTATGCTGCATGTACTCCAAGGCTCCTCTCAAATAGGAGTCCATCTATTCCTCCTTTCTCGGAGGTCTCAAAGGAGTTTGGGGGGGGGGCTGGTACAGTTCTTACCCCCAGAACTCTGTAGCTCTGCTGCTGACTCTCCTTCTCGGCTCTCCGAGACAACTCGGTGTCTTCCTTACTCAGTTGCATGTCTCTGCTGCTTCTCCGGTTCAGTTCTTATCTGTCCTGGCTCTTAGCCAGGAGTCTCTGGACTCTGCGTCTCTGCTTTCTGCTCTGTCTCCACTGCCCACAATGGAGAAAACATCTCCCAGCATAACTACAGACACTTAGTCCAGTCTAACACTGTTCTAAGTCTTTGCAGTCCCCCCCCAGCCAGGGGCTGGGAGGCCCCAGAGGCCCCAAGGGGCTCAGAGCCCCTTCCTCGTGGCTCTACAACATGGCCACCACTCCTACAACAACCAAACTACAACTCGTCTCTTCCGGTCAGCTTGTGGAATGTTTACATTTTGCAGGAGCGCCCATTGGACAAAACTTCAAAACTTCCAGGGGTTTCCACCCCTTGGGGTTTTACCATTTTTCTTAGCCTCTGGGGGAAAACTAATTGTATATCCTGAGTTGTGTTTTTACAGGAAGCCAGTCACCAGATGAGAGAGAGAGAGACCTGAACTAAGCTGATGCTGGTATCCAGTGATGAGGGAGCCCAAACCGATGAAACAGCCATAAATCAGAACTGTAGTTGTGACTGAGGAGACCAAAGATCCGGACTGAACTGAACTGACATTGGTATTGATTTTCCAACGATGAGACAACTGCGCCGAAAGACCAACAAGAACTATATATATATGTATATGTGTATATATACCCGCGGGATGTAGGCGAACGTGAGATATAGGTGTTACGTGAAAATAGTATGGAATAAGGGGTGGAGAATGTGGTGGTTTGGTCTAGGCCTTCCTTGGTGACCAGTTTGTAGCCAAGGAAGGGTCCAGATTCACCCAGTATTCCCTACGATTTTTACGTAAGCCAGACTATAAGAAGAAAGGAGGAAAGGCCTTCACCCTCTTTCCTTCCGGCGGCTTGGAGGTGCAGGTTCCCTGCTGTTGAGTCTGCCGTGTTGGGGAGCGAGGCCTGGTTAGGCCTTGCCGACCTTGGGAGACAGAGGTTGCCGGCGATAGTTCCAGAGTGACTCTCGGTTGTCCCAAGGAGAGTAGTGAGATATTCTCTTTGCTAACTCTTTTAGTTGTTAGATATTGGGTCACTAATCGGGATACATATATATATATTTTATTTTGGTTTTGTTCCTTTTCCCTTCCCCCTTCCCTTTCCCTTGTGAAATTGTATATATTTCAACTGTATATAACTGTAACGAAAGTGTAAATATATCTCACTTTAGCTGTCTCTCTCTCGTTTTGGGTTTTCTTAGTTTTTTTTTCTCCCTCTTCTCCCTGAGGTTTTTTTTGGGGGGGGGGGGGACTTCTGGTGGTAAGGTTTGGAGACTTGGCAGGGAGCCAGCTTCAAACCATATCAAAAAATAAGATTAAAGTCTTCTCCTGGCCCCAGGTGAGGCCATGTAATCAGTTTATTGCTTGTCTGTACAACTGTCAACAGTGAATTAATTAATATTCTATGAATTTTTTGAAATTTGTCTAGTTTTCAGATTTGCTGCAGAATTGAGCATCATCTAAATAATTTTTTAATCTGAAGGCACAGGAAGGCAATGCCTAAATTCTTGCTGTTGGTGGCAGAAGGAAAGAAGCAATTCTGTGTCTTTTGTAAGACTATTTGTTAAATTGCATTTTGTCTCACAAGTTAGAATTAAAGCATTTCTGTAACCTTACCTTTTGTATATAAAATCTATAGTTTCTAATTGTCAACATGTATGTGTATGATTATTATTGCTTTTATATATATAGCAGTATATAAGGTGACAGATTCCCTTGGAGTACATTAAGTTTATAACATTTCACATTGTCATTACAATTACTGTCAAAATAATAGCTTCACATTTCTGTTCTGTTCTCATTACAACCTTCAGTAAGAATTTGGAATTTTCAAGCCTCATATAGTCAAAGAATTTGAGGAATATACTATACACGGTGACCTTTTCAATATTCTATAAACGGATTGCTGAAAATTTTACTTATCTTCCATGTTTACTGCTCTTCTCTTTCCCTTGTTAATTTTGTGGGAAGGGTTGAAATACATGACCTTTCCAGTGTTTTGTATTTCCATTGGTCAAGAGATATATCAGACTTGCATAGTGCTGTGTACTCAACAACACAGTTGTGCTCTATTTTATTAAACCAGGTAATATATAACACTTTTGAAGTTATATGAAACTGAAGGGCATGAACAAAATGGCATTTTGTTTCAAAAATGTTCCCAGCTGATGTTAAAAAGAAGAATATCTGTGATACCCAACTTTCAGAAAGTTCAGATTCCTGAATCATAGGCATTTACAGACATTTCTGACACTTAAGTTGGAAGATTTTACACTCTGAACCTCTTGAATTCATGTATATATTGCTGCCTGTTAACACTTTAATTTAGTAGTACTTTTGGTAATGTCTTTCTTTTGGTTTCTTTTTTTTATTTTTTTTACACTGAAATGAGAATGGAGAACCATCTTCAATACCTGACACTTATTCAACAAGGCAGTACTGGGAGTAGAAGGGTGATATTTTCTGTTCCAGTAATCCTTCTGCATTAGTGACTTGGAAGAATTCTGTAAATGCTAAAGATCTGTGAGCCTTAAACCTGTGAAAGAATTGCATTTAATCTGCTTGTGCACACTGACTGCTGTGGAGTGTGTGGAACCTCAGTCCACACTGATGGGGTTTGTGTTTGTTTGTTCTTTTGCTTTAATTTTTCAGCATTAAAAGAAGGCATGGGAAGGGTGTGGAGGAAGAAGACACTTTCAGAAAAGGGGTGAGGAGAGGCCTTAAAATATCTGCATAGTCTTGAAAAGGAGATGGGAATTTTTCAGTCTAAATCCTCATGGGTGATGGCAAACTGACCACACTTCCCTGAACCGCCACCTTGGCAGCCTGATGTGGTGACATAGTGTCTGTCACAAATGTGACATAACTGGTGTAAAGAAATGATGTATTTATGATTGACTGTTGCTCTCCTGACACCCTGCCTGGAGCACTGTGCTCAGTTCTGGTTCCTCAACATGGGAAGGACATGGAACTGTGGAAGCAAGTGCAGAAGACGCACCAAGGTTCATAAAGAGACTGGAGCACCTTCCTTATGGAGACAGGAGGGGAGAGCTGAGGCTGTTCAGCCTGGAGAGGAGACCTCACGGCACCTTCCAGGGTCTGAAGGGCCTACAGGGAAGCTGGAGAGGGACTGTTCATCAGGAACTGAAGTGACAGGACAGGGGGAATGGGTTCACACTGACAGAGAACACGGTTAGATGGGATATGGGGAAGGAATTGTTCCCTGTGAGGGTGGGGAGGCCCTGGCCCAGGTTGCCCAGAGGAGCTGTGGCTGCCCCATCCCTGGAAGTGTCCAAGGCCAGGTTGGACAGGGCTTGGAGCAACCTGGGCTAGTGGAAGGTGTCCCTGCCCATGGCAGAGGGGTGGAACGAGATGAACTTAAAGGTCCTTTTCAACCCAAACCATCCTATTATTCTATGATATCATTATTGATATGTCTCACTATCCCCCAAAAGTCTCAATTTATTTCTAATTTGTGTCTGGCTTCTAATGCCAATATCCTGGTGCAAAAGCATGGGAGTGTCATTGAATTCAGAAGTACCAGTGTCAAGTAAGTCTTCAGAAGGAAAGACATTAAGAATTTGTCTTACGCTTTGGATTCTTTTTTATTGACATTTTTTAGAATGCCAATAAAATCATAGATTTGTTTGGGTTGGAAGGGACTTTAAATATCATCCAGTTCCAACCTCCTGCTCTGGGCAGGAATGCCACAAATAATGACATGGAATTAGGAATTTTAAATTACATTATTTCATTGCTGTTATGAGAATCACAACATAATATTTGTGTGATGCATTTGATGCAGCAGCAAGAGAGATACTGATAAAAATGGTAAAGATAAGCCAGGACTGACTCAGTGATGAGTTGCCTTTTTCCTAATGTCTGGGAATGTCCCAGGTTTGATGGAATGAGTGGCACACATGGTTACTGTGTTCAACTGCTAGAAGTAAGGATGCTGGTAAACCAGCATGCTGTGAATTCTGGCTTTTATCAAGAGTTCCTTTGTCATTGTCTTTGACAACTAAAAGTTTAGCATTATTAATGGGATTTTTAAATTGTTTCTACATGGTTCATAACAATTCAAATGAATTTTTTCTTTTTTTTTTTTTTTTTTTAAAGAAATGAACTCAGATAACAGAAAAAAATGTTTTCCAGCTATGGAGTATAGCAAGTAAAAATCAGAGAATTCTAGAGAACAGCTCTGCTTCTTACCATCTACACTCTTTGTCCATATTCCAAGCTGCACCTGCAGCCCTTTTGTGTGTAAAGACAAAAAAAAAGAGTATTTAGAATGGGCAGCAGTTGTGGGAATCCATTAAGATGAGAGATTCCTGTCCTATGACAATGGTGCAAATTGTATTTGAACTTTGGAAAGTCATTCTTAGAGCCAAATTCGAGCAGTTTCTTTTGTTAGAACTTTGATACATTTATTTCCAAGCATCACCTGAGATACACTGGTGTATACTACAAAAAGTTACTCAGGTTCTGTATTTTAATACTGATTTCAAAAGACCATAATTTCATGCATCTTCTTAGTGATTCTTTGAGGGCTTAATTGCTATGTCATGGTAATGCTTATCAGAAAGCACTGAAAATCTTTAATTACTTTGTACTTTGGTTAGTTATGAATGCATGCAAAATTTAACTATTTCCCCAGAAGCAAATAAAGTCCACATTTATTATGTTACATAAAAGTTATGGAATGATTTAGAATAATTAAGCTAAAGGCTGTCTTGCATGGGATTTAGTTCATCTAAATGATGCATAAAATTAATCTCAGAAAAAATATTTCATATTTAACTACTACATGTGAGAGAAGCATTAGTATCTTCTGAGAACGTTTTTTTATAGGAAATGCATCTTATGGCAATAAACTACAGGTGTTTTTTGTAAAGTAACAGAGTTGTAGTAGGGTCTTAATTTCTCAAATGAAGCTAATCAAACAAAATCATTAAGGAAAAGAATGATTAATCCAGAAATGTAAAAGAAGACAGAATTTAAAAGCAGAAGAAGACACTGTATGAAAATATGAGGCAATATTAGACATTATTTTACATGTTAAAACTATATTAGGAATTCAACAGCTTAGTAGTTAAAGTCACACTCTTAACACTTGAGAAGTTTTATAGGCACGAACATGGATATTGGTGAGTAAAGAACACAGGAAATAAATGGGATCAAAGTAGTTTCAAGATTATGTGGAATGAATGAGTGACTGGTTCGCTTAAGCACTGTAGTGTGTCAGTGATTCTGCCTACATTTCAGCTTTTTATATATTGAAACAATAATGATAGAAACACAGAATCACAGAGTGCTTTGGGTGGAAGGGATCTTTAAAGATCATCCCACTCCAACCCTTTGCCATGGGCAGGGACACCTTCCACTAGCCCAGGTTGCTCCAAGCCCCCTCCAACCTGGCCTTGGACACTTCCAGGGATGGGGCAGCCACAACTTCTGTGGGCAACCTGGGCTAGGGCCTCCCCACCCTCACAGCCAAGAATTTCTTCCCCATATCCAATCTAATCCTACTCTCTGTCCATGGGAAGCCATTCCCCCTGTCCTGTCACTCCACCCTCTTGTCAGTAGTCTCTCTCCATCTTTCTTGCAGGCTCCCTTCAGGTGCTGCAAGGATATAATATAAGGATATAATTCAAGATATCTTCCTGCAATGGTTTTCCAGGAGTGGTCTATGAAGCTCAGGTGGCAATGACAGGCATACTGGAAATTCTCACACTTGCTAATATTTTCTAGAGCCCCAGGAGTGTGACTGCGCTGAGGAATAGATGGGATTCTTGTATGTAAGGAATAGAATTATATTCCAAGTTTTTCTAAAGAAAGGTTTACATGTGGGATGCTGGAGAAACTTCCTACTGGAGCTGTATTTTCAGTCTAAAATCAGTTCAGGATTATAAAGTAGTTGAGGAGACTATCAAAAATCAAAGGGGAGGGAATCGTGAAGAAGCAGAAGAGCTGTTTTTGTGAGGATCAGTCTCTCTGACACTGTCTTAGAAACACTGCTAGAGAACAGTTTCAAACCTAAAGTGGACACTTCTCTCAATTACAAGAAGGAATGAGCTTTGCAACCCATGAAACAGTTTTCTATAAGTCAGAAATGGGCAAAACTTCCATCTAGCACATTCTTTGTCATTCCAATGTCAAGGTAAGTCTGTCAAGTTGTAATGGGCTCTAACTGACTTGGCACTCCTGCAAGCTGCTTCATTCTTCCTCTGAAGCTGCAATGCAAATTCCCTTCTCGCCTTTGAAAGTTCAAAAAAGAGCATTTGCTACTAGTTCTGATAAAAGAGAGATTGTTTGATGGTGTAAAACACAGGAAACACTATATCAGAAAGTACAGGCAAATTTAAATTATTGGGACAGACTGGGCAGGACTGACCATTGTCTTGAGAGGGGTGAAGCTCTATGGAGTTTCACAAACAGCTGAAGTCTTGATAAACTACATAAAGCAAAAGGATTCTTAATATATGCAATTCCATGGCCACATGGCATTTGCCATCTATTCTCCTCCTTCTCTTTGATTATCTGGAGGAGTTTTATCAAAGAAGAGTTCTTGGTAAACCATGATAATCCACTGACAGTGCTACAGTTTTAGGTGAGATAACTTTGTGCTGCACTGCTCCAAATGGAAGAGAGTACCCCATTGTAGCACCCCGTTGCAAAAGTGGTGTGGCACATGAAAGGAGACAAAGTCTACCACACTCTAGAAAAGAGAAGTTTGTCCTTTCTACATGACGGAAAATGATACCCTGAGTCACAAAACCTACCAGTGTAGGAAGTAAAAATTATTTACAGCTTTCTCTTTCCTGGAGATGTCACATCTTCCTCCCTTTTGAAATACAAACTACAGATTTTTAAGCCCAGGACCCATGACTAAATCCTACTTTGAAGAAGGGTTGGATTTTAAGAAAGTTTCTGGTTTAGAATTCTGCCTGAAATTTGAACAGTGCTTTCAGAAATGCCTTCTCATATCCTACCAGAACAGATTTAGAAGGCTTGGGAAAAATCATGCACTTTCTATTTAAAGGGCAAGTGGCCAACTCTGAAAATTTGCTCCATCATGTGGTATAAAAAGTAATTTCAGAAAGTTCAGAGAATTTTGTGGAGGAAATCATTAGTAGCACAGTATGTGCTCTTACTTGATGTAAATGACAATGCTGTGTGAAAAACAAGCAAATATTAGTATACTTAGGAATACTTATATTTTATCTAAACTTTATTACTATTTACAAAAAGGCAATATTAAATTATAACATTATTTAGTTTATGAAAGCTCCACGAAGAAACTGAAATTCTCTGTTTTACCATGAATATATTGGCACTGAGGAAACCTCTGCTTCTCAGTTGGATGTTAGTAATTAATATCTTGCTGTCTAATTAGATCTTTTCTTCTCATTTGAATGTTGATTTCTGAAACAAATGTCCATGTTACCAACATGTGCTGTTTTCCAGCAGAATACAACATCTGGTTGCTCACCAGTTAATATAATATAGGGAGAAACTCTGCTGAGTTTATCATGAACAACAGAAACTCTGAGATACAAGCATTAAATATGTCTTCAAAATGCAAAGACATCAAGGTTGCCTTCTCTGTGGATGTCAGTGGGACAATGGCTTATTTAATATTTTTTTTTTTAAATTGTAATAATATTAAACTTACTTCTTCTAGGAAACATTGAAGTAAAAATATCCTCATCTCAGAAATTGGACTGTATGTACAATCAAAAGAAAATTCTTAAGAATACATTAAAGACAATGATTTGCTGAAATATAGTCGAGTTTTTTCTTATGGGGCAGATGTAACACCAAACCATCTTCAAAAAGGTCGGAACATGTTTGAGGAAAGGGAATATGGGGTTCGTATAAGTATTGTAGTTCTTTAGAAACTTCTGAAGGTGTTTAAGTATCTCTTCTTGCACTTTGCTTCTTCCAGTCCTGAAGGTAGCTGTGTCTCAGAGGACACCTCTGTTCCTGTAGTCCTGTCTCCTTGGTCCACACAGGAGAGGAGAGATGGGCAAAGAAACACTAACTCTGTGTATATGGTAATCAGCTTTACCAACTTTTCCATCTAGTTTCTCCCCTTTTTAATTCAGCTCTCTTTAATGGAAGTAGCCAGGAAGATGACCAGCTAATCTGTGGAAGTTATCCCTAGTTGCCACAAATATAGGTACAGGTGCAATTTCTGGCTCTGAAGGTTTCCACTGTTGACAGTATTGCTCATCTCAGTATTTGGGAAATGATAACAATGCTGGGCAACCTTTTTCTGTGAGCAGAAGCAAATAACAGGCCCCATAAAGTCCTGAAATCTCGTTTCACTATTGATCATTTTATGTGTTAAGATCATCTCTTACATTAGGTTCTCTCCAGACTGAGAAGGCAGCAATGGAAACCTTCAGTTTGGCCTAAAGATGAAGGGGCTTTCTGCAAGAATCACAGAATAGTTTGGCTTGGAAGAGACCTTAAAACTCATCTCGTTCCACCCCCTGCCATGGGCAGGGACACCTTCCACTAGCCCAGGTTGCTCCGAGCCCCGTCCAACCTGGCCTTGGACACTTCCAGGGATCCAGGGGCAGCCACAGCTTCTCTGGGCAGCCTGGGCCAGGGCCTCCCCACCCTCACAGGACACAATTCCTTCCCCATATCCCATCTAACCGTGTTCTCTGTCAGTGGGAAGCCATTCCCCCTGTCCTGTCACTCCAGCCCTTGTCAATAGTCTCTCTGAGAAAGCTTCATCTTCATGCCTGGGAACTGATCTTGGATGAAATCTGCCAGTGCTTCTGAGGATGATGTGCAGAACACAGAATGCAGCGTACTAGAAGTTATTAAAGCTGCTCTTTTTTTTTTTTTTTTTTTTTTCCCAGGAAAATTGCCTGATTCTCAAAATGCTGCAGTAAATATCACTTTACATAAGCACAATAATGATCAAATATTAGATTACCCTTTTGTGATATTTTCTCAGCTTTAATTTTTATTTAATTGAAACTATTAGTAGGGCTGTAACATTTAGAAGAATGGCTGCTGTAAGGTCAGGTGCTGTTTATCCAAAAGTACATATTTGTCCAGCAAGCTAATATTTTTAAGATATTGTAATATTAGCCATATAATATACATTTTCTGAGAGATTGTGCTGGGGTGGGGCTGTAAGCTTTTAAAAAAATATTGCAAAGAATTACAAATAGTTTTTTAATAATGAAATTTGCACAGCCATAATGTTCACTGATAAAATTTTGTCAGCCTTCCAGCTGGGAGACAAGTCTAAAATTATATTTAATATAAAGTTAGTCTTTTTTTGGTAAATATTTTGTGCCTCAGTTTCCCTCTCTTCATCAAATGTGCAGCTACTGACTTTCTTTGCTTTGTTTTCTGACTACAGACTTTTTTTTAATTCAAATAGAAAAGAATGCTGAGTTAATTTCAAAATATTTAAAACCGTACTTCTAAAACCTATCGGTTTTTAATGATATGGAGTACAGTGCTGTTAAAGTATTTTCTTCTAAGAAGATATATATGTGAAATGCAGTTTTGAATTGTTTTCCTTGAAATTTTTTGCAGGTCCGACAGGATGACTGTTCTTCTGTCATATTGAAAACTCTGTGAACAATGTTTTTTTTAAATACATACTTTTGTACTAATATATCATAGCTGGAAAAGGATTTATTAGGTGATTTTGACTTTATCCTGACAAATGCTCTCAAATTTATCATCTAATATAGTCCATTAATCTTGTCACTGTTTTAATTTTTTTTCTTCTTTTTAATGTCAGATCTTTCAAATCCTGTTTATTTTTCTGTTGCTCATAAGCATTTCCTCAGAGGTTTATAAAGAGTACGTTAGATGATATCAGGAGGGAAACTATTTGTTATGAATGAGTGTAGTAAGGTCCATGTAAATCTGAAAGATGCTCTCAGGATTCTTTCTACTGTTGGTAATAAGTGAACTACAATTGCGTCTTCTGTATTCCCTTTGTTCATTTTTGTGGGAATACAAAGCATCTTCTGCCCATCCAGTGATTCAGGAATTCATTGTTGATATAAGCAGCCTTTGGGATCCTTTTCTGAAGACTCAGTCTGAACTATTTTAATAAAAACAGGGGTGGGTTTTTTTCCAGCCTTCCCAGTAAAAACTATTCAAAGTTCAATTCACTGGCACTCCTGCAGGAAACACCTCTGGGGGTTTTCTTCCCTTTCCTAGACTTTCCCAGCCAGTGGAGCAGTGCCTGGATTACACTCTGTGCTGAGTAAATAGTGTGTACATGGCACAAGAAGACCCTGAGGGGGAACTTGGAGGTTCCCACATAGACCTTGTTTTTTGCATTAATGTTACAAAAGAGCATCTGATTCACCATCACTGTGTGAGGTAGCTTTCTTCCCACTTTATCATCTCCTCTGTAATCTGAGTCACTTCTCCCTTGAAGACTTCTCATGCCATTTCATTTTCCTCTTCCTTTCTGAATCAGACTTCCTTTCAACACATAATGTCTAAATGAATATATGGACATATTTATAGTTTTACTCTCTAATTCCTGGCATTATAGTAGAAAAAGCCTGTTGCTTCTAAAGTAACAGACTTGGGAAACAATATAAATTCAGTTAAAATAGATAGAATTTTAAAAGTCCTTTCAAAATACTTTTTATGTCATTTTTGTGTCTTCAATTATTCAGGAAATCTTGTAGACGTGAATCTTGAAGCTCCATTAGCTGTAAGTTGTCTGCTTTTGGTCCTTCATCCTTTTCCTCTGGGATTGCAGTGGAGGATCTAAGATAACTGTAGCTTTTAGGACAACTGTCTTACGTATATTTTTCCTTTATTTGAATAATTTCTACCGTAAGAAGATGGGTCTCTTTTCGAGGAAAGTCTTCATACTTCCAGCAGTAGGTATTTCTGCTTCCTGCTGAAATGAGCTGTTGCGTTTGCTATAAGGGTGTACCAATAATTTGAGAATTACCTACTATAGGTACATACTTTACATATTGTATAATGTTTCCTCTGCCTCTCAATTCATTAATGCAAAATGAGATAGAAGATTTTTTTTTTCTTCTTTACTAGGTCTAATAGATGACTTATCTCAAGATAAGTCACTGAAGTCTGGGAAAAACATGGAAATGACCATTCATTTATCTCTTTTGTAGTGCGCCTCTAAAATAATTGATGTCTCTTTTTAGCTGGAGTGCTTTAAATCACAGCAGCTACTGAGATTTATGTGGAACTTTGCTATTGTAATCAAAATTCTTCTCTGAAGGATGATTTTCATGATTATAAAATTTCTGGATCGTATTTCTTCTTGTAAACCCACAAAAATATTGAACTACAAGATGTGCCTTTATGTTGAATTGTCCTTCTTTTGTTGTAAGTACTTGTTGAAGATATGTGGTTTCATATTGTTGAAACAATAGCAAAACAGAAACATGTAGATACATGTAAGCATTTTATAGGTGATTTTTTAGTCTTCAATAAACCAATTCCATGTTTATATGTGGATTATATATTTTACATATAAATATATGCTTATATGTTGTCACACGTGATGCCCCAGCCCTTACACACTGGGTTGAGCCTTCTGATCTATGGGAAGTCTAAACTTCATTTTCTATGCTCAGCAACCTCTGTAGCTCAGCCAGTGTTATGGGAGGAAGGATATGGAAGAAGAGGCAGCAAAAAAGGATTGTGATAAATGAGTTTTCAAGCACATGCGTGTTTAGTTGAGAGAATATGATAGTGGTTAATATTGTCAGGAAAACTGCTTTAAATCTGCTTAATTACCTGAGAAATGAAAGGTGGCAAATGTGATGGTAATTTTTTAGAAGGTGAGATCTGAGGATCTTTGAACTTTTAAATCTGATATTTATTCCAGGCAAATTAATGTCTAGTAAAGACAGAAGTGGATACATGGTTAGGTATGATATACCTTGGAAGAAACACTGTAGATCTGTAAAGAAAGTTTCTTCCATATTTTCTGGAGAGAAATGCAACCAAAGTTTTAGTGCAAAGTATGTTGGTACTTGTAGTTGTTTTACCTTTACTACCTTATCTTATTCTTTTTTAAATTATAGAACCATAAAATGGTTTGGGTTGGAAGGACCTTAAAGCTCATCCCATTCCACCCCCTGCCATGGGCAGGGACACCTTCCACTAGCCCAGGTTGCTCCAAGCCCCGTCCAACCTGGCCTTGGACACTTCCAGGGATGGGGCAGCCACAGCCTCGCTGGGCAAATTTAACATTGATAATTTCAGCTGTAGTTTCTAAAATGCTTATTTCCCAAAGTTAAAGGTTTCATCCTCGCAAATTTCTTCAGTCATTTGGGAAAGGACAATATAACTTGAGTTGTAGTCCTTTTCAGATACTTGTGTTGTCATCAGCTGTTGAGAAAAATTAAGCAGCCTAGGAAGAAAATAGAGAATTAAAGTCTCAGGATTTGTTACAGGATTATAAAAACCCCAAACAAAATGGTCCTGAAAAGGTTCTTCACCTAGAGGGTGGTTGGTCACTGCAAGAGGCTCCTGGGGGAAGTGGTCATGGCACCAAACCTGCCAGAATTCAAGGAGCACCAGGACTGTACTGAGTCATATGACTTAGTTTTCATTAGTCCTGTAAGGAGTAGGGATTTGGGCTTGATGATCCCTATGAGTTCATTCCCACTTGAAATATTCTTTGACTGTTAGGAAAATTAGAGCATATTTTGAGTAAATTTAGTTAGAATGCTTTTTCTTATGGGGCACTGCAGTAAAAGAAATCTTCACTTTTCAGCTTATCTTTATGATCCAGGACAGTCCTTTTTTTGTTTCTAAAGTAGTTTTCTTCATAGTTCAGAGCTTTCTAAAAATTTATAAATACATTGCTAAGCATTTTCTGTTTTAAAAATATCAGACCAAACACAACAAAATTTAAAAATTAGGTTATATTTTTTTCCATTTAATTCTACCAAAGATTTTAATCTACTGTTTTCAGACTATTTAAAACACATAATTGAAAACACAAATTTCACAAAACATTGTCACATTTATTTGAAATACAACAGAAAAATATCTTACAGAGAGACAATTAGAACAAATGAGAAATTCTAAAGGACAATTATTTAATCTGGAAATGCAGTGGACATAAACATACACATTCTTTTACAAGCTGACTCATTCCTACAGGGTATTGGGCAAAATTAATGGTGAATTTATTAACTTGAACATCCAATTTAATAAAATAAATAATAATTAAAAATTTCGTTATGTTCTCCAAGTAGTCCTATTCTGGAAAAAATATTTCTTAAATTTTAATTAAGGTAAGTTCATAATAACATAATAGTACAAGAATATGTTATGATGTTGTTATTAAAAAATTTGCATGAATGTAGATACTATTTCATATGGACTGAGAAAAAAAGTGACTACCTGATTAAAAAGCCAAGAAATGTGTAAATCTATTCCCTCCCCTTGTGAATGGGCATCTTTAATTTCCTTCTCATCCTTCTCTAACTCCCATTTTTAATAAGCATTGGTCATTGTGCCTTAGCAGGATTTAATACTGTCTGGGCTCATGAGGCAGAAAGCTGAATGTGCTTATTGAATTTGGAATGGGAGATGGTTCCAAGGAAGTTTAAGAAATCTAAGTCAGGATTGCCATGGTCCCATGCTCTGGATGGCCTTGTCTTTCCTTTCTCTCCCTTGAACCACCCTGAAGGTCCAAACTGTCCTGCTGGTTCAAGGTATTGGCATAATCACTGCATTTGCTGGATCAGCTTTGAAAGGGATCAGCTCCGAGTCAGCTCAGGAAGAGCACTGGAGCAGGGCAGGGAGGGGATCCTGCCCCTCTGCCCAGCCCTGGGCAGGCACATCTGCAGGGCTGGGCCCAGCTCGGGCTCCTCAGCACAGCAGGGCCAGGGAGCTCCTGCAGCGGGGCCAGCGCAGGCTGCGGAGATGCCCAAGGGATGGAGCAGCTCTGGGAGCAGCAAAGGCTGAGGGAGCTGGGGCTGTTCAGCCTCCAGAGCAGAGCCTGAGAGGGGCCCTCCCCAGGCTGTGTCAGGGGCTGCAGGGAGGGGGCAGAGGCTGGAGTAGGCTCTGCTGGGGGGGCCCAGCAATGGCCCAGGAGGAACGGGCAGGAACTGATGCCCAGGAAGTTCCCCCTGGACAGGAGGAAGAACTTCTTTGCTGGGCAGTGACCCAGCCCTGAACAGGCTGCCCAGGGAGGGGCTGGAGTCTCCTCCCTGGGGATATTCCAGACCCCTCTGGACACAATCCTGTGCCATGTGCTCTGGGCTGGCCCTGCTGGAGCAGGGAGGTGGGACCAGATGAGCCACTGTGATCCCTTCCAGCCTGACCCATCCTGGGATTCTACTTTAAGGTCTTCGTCCTTTGATAGGCCTGTTGCCAAGTTCACGTATTTTAGCGAGAGATACAGAACTTCAGAAGCTACAACCAGTTTAAGGACAAAGCCATGATGTCAATATTTGTTTTTGCTGAATGACAGATGAACTTTAGATTGATTAGGTTTATCTAATCAACTTTCTGAGTACGATATAGTATAAAAACAAATAAGTGGAGAATTCTACCATAAAAATGCTGTCTGGATTTCTCAAATATTATTTGGTTTTCATGATCTATTGTATTCCTTTTTTCTCCTTGTTCCTGAAAAAATATTTTTTCCTCCATCTTTATTAAAAACCAGAGTATTAAATACAGTTTAGATACATAATTATATAGCTGGAAAATTAATTTCCAGTTTTCTCCATAATGGAGAGCTAGATTTTCATTTTGCCCATCCTTTTCCCAAAACATGTTAAAAAACATGCTGGATGCTTATACTTTTTATTTAAATTATATTTTATAAATAAATATATTTATATATTATTTATATATATTTAAATATATATACATAAATGCATTTATTTTTATTTATTTTCTGGAATTCTTCCAGAAAAAAAGGCATTATAAACATTGCAACTATATTTATATACATGTAAAATGCATGCGTGTATTAATTTACAAGTTTACTTTAGTCTCATGTGTGATCAGGGATGACAGACGTGGTGTGCCCCAGAGTGCTGAGATGGGGGAGCGATTCAGGAGGGGTTTTTATGGAAAGGTGACAGTGGTGTGAGGTGTCTTCTGTCTATTCACTCTCAGGTGGTGGGGTAAGAACATGCAACAGAGCCAAAGCCATGGAGTTATGCTGTCCTCAGCAATTCCACATTTGTTCTCTCTCACAGATGAGTATTCAAATTACTTGGCTACCCCTGTACTGGTCCAATTTTCCTGCAGTGTGGCTTCAAGCACTGGAGGCTGCACACCTTGTGAACTTGAACAGATTCAGTTGCCTGCCTGTGGGAGACAATATTCCTAACAGGAGTGGTTCAATACACCCAGCTGACAGCGAGATAAAATGGACTATTTATGCCTCCTCAAAGATGGACTGCCTTGCTCCGGGCTGTCTATGCCTCAGCTCTCCTTACATTTTATATGTGGAAATTGGAACAAATTTTATATTGAACAAATCACATCTACACTCTTCCATTTTTCTCCCCTCCTACACAGAATCTCTTGTTTTCTCAAGTGTTTTTTTTTCTAGGTATTTTTAGTCAACATTACAGGAGAGTAATTGTTCAGTAAAAGTGTTTGTCAGTTTGTGCTGACATTCTTTTATGCACATGCGCCCATAAGGATCCTTTGCTAGAATATCTCACATCTTCCAAGATGCATGGTCCAGCAAGGTTGATTGATCAAGCCTGATAAATCCATCTCAGTGAGAGGCTAAAATTTTAATGCAGTAGTTCATAATGTTCTCAGAATGTAACTAAGAAATGGAAAACAGAGCTCATGGCATAAATCTTCAGAAGGCTTTTCATCTTTTTAAACAACTTTTTCATAGTCTACTATGCATTCTGCTCAGTTTCTGAGCATTTGGACCCCTACTGAACTAAGTATTCAACCATTTTAGTGTAAAGTTCCATCAACCAAAAATGTCAATGACTGGAATGTCTGATTATTTTCTTTCTTAGCCTGGGTTTCCCATAAATCCAACTTGTGACCAATCCTTCCCTTGTCCACCAGCCCAGAGCACTGAGTGCCATGTCTAGTCCCTCCTTGGACACCTCCAGGGATGGGAACTCCACCACCTCCATGGGCAGTTTCAATTCACCTTTTAACATCACCTCTGTAACAACAGATATTGGTAATAATCATTAAAATTACACCTAAACTGTAAGAAATACTGCATATTGTCTTTATATATGTGGTGCCCTGCCTCTGTCCGTACTCTGATGGTTATATGGTAGCTGTCATGGGCAAAACTAGGATTTGTACCTATTCTGTATTACTTTAAATTTGCTGTTTCTTTGCAATCTTGAAGGTTAAGACTTCAGCCTGGAAGTCTTAAAAAAACCTTCTGGATTTTCTTAAAGTTGCTCTTGGGCTGAGATCTAGTATGTCAAGTTCCAGCCTGAAGCAAAATTTTACGTCTGAATTAAAAATACACAGAAAAATCCAACTGGAATTGTCTCACATAATATAATATGCAAAAAGGGAACTTTACCATAGATAGAAAGAGTCTTCTTAAGGTGAGTTAAAGTCAACCAGCTTTTACTTTTTATTTTTGTGCTCTATACTCTTCCCTGAAGGAGCGGGAGTTATGCCTTAAGGTCAAACAGGAGCAGAACAGATCTATACTCTTTTATGTTTCCATTTATCTTTCTGCTTTGAATGTTTCAGCTCTATAGGTAAGATTTTTGGGGTTTATAATGGCAGTTGTTTGCTATGTTTTTAGTTGAGGGACAGTCTTGTAGTAATTGTGAAATTTATGAGGCATGTAAAGGATTCGTGCTGATTGTGCATAAATATTTTCAGTCTCTGACTCACTCAGGAGGAACACTTAGTTTTTCCAGTGCGTCATCATTACCTTCAATTCATTGTGTAACCTTATGAGTACATGGCAGAAGTCATGACACCAAATTATTTTGAAACACTGTGGAGTGCTGTCCTTTTTTTTCCACCCCTTTTTTTTAATTTGTATTTCTTTTCCCCTCTTTCCTTTAGAAAGTGTAGGCAGACAGTACCAATAGTGAAATCACCAGAAGAGATATTAATGTTCTAAACATTGTAGAAATGAGTGTCCAGCCTTCTACATTATGCTTGACATGTAATCCTGAAATGGTAATTGGACAAATAGTAAAAAGATTAAAATTCAAGATTATTTACATACAGAAATGTAAGATATCCACAGAATTATATGAAGTTCATGTTCATAGCTCTGAGTAAGGCAGTGAGATTGCGTAAATGAGGGCTTACAGAAGAACCCTTAATTAACTATATCCAGTGTTTCTGAGCTGATAGTGCAAAGCTGTTTGTCAGCTGTTGTCCTAACAGGAGGCAGGTTGTCCTAACACTGGGGCTGCTGGGGTCAGTGCCCCAGCAAAATTTTTAATTGCTTGTGGGTTATAAGCTTTGAACACTGTATGGAGACAGTGGACATGCTACTCCTAAATCTGGCACCATCACACACCTGATGGAGAGCTAAGAACTAAAAAGTGATGCTCCCTTGGGCATTACCCTGCAGGGGAAACAGATCTGCACTTAAAAGACATTGAATTTGCCACTAGTTTTAACTCCTGGAGGAAGAGATTTTAGATATCTGACCAACTTGCTCTGCCTTTCAGCAGAAGTTGTGCAATCAGACATGAAAGGATCTCAGCTATGAATCTTAGCGTCCTGAAAAGGTTTAACCTGATAGCAAATCATTTCCCACTGTGTCAAAATGGGTTGATCTGTTCACGACGTAGCAGAGTGGTCTCTGAAGAATTCTGGTGCAGCTCACACTGACCTGGAGGGCAAAACTCTTATGGATTATAGAGGGAGTAGGTGCAGACCCACATGAAATGAACTTCACAGAATCATGGAGTTGTTGGGTTGGGAGGAACCTTAAAGATCATCCAGTTCCACCCCCTGCCATGGGCAGGAACACCTTCCACTAGCCCAGGTTGCTCCAAGCCCTGTCCAACCGGACCTTGGACTCTTCCAGGGATCCAGGGGCAGGCACAGCTTCTCTGGGCAACCTGGGCCAGGGCCTCCCCACCCTCACAGCCAAGAATTTCTTCTTAATATCTGATCTGAACCTACTCTGTCAGTTTGATGTTGGCCTTGGAGAACTATGATCAAACTGATTTCTGTGGCTTCAAAATACCTACCGAACTGATTGCAGAAAATAATTTTTCTAATGAATTCATTTTGTGCAGGACTTCTAATTGAAGTCCATTATCTGATCAAAACCCATGTAGTTTTGGGGTCAGAGAATTCTAATTAGCCCATGCAAAGGGAAACTGGGGGAATAATGTGTTTTCATAACTCTGCACTGCACTTGCTAATTCTAAAATGCCAGAGGACTTGATGGCTTATGTGATTGTCAAAGGAAAAATAATTAAAAAAAAAGACTCTTTTTTTCTGACAGTGTTTGAGATGTGGCTCTAAATAACCTTTTTGCTGGTCCAGAAGCTCTTGCTGATCTGACCATGGTTGATGGATTATCAGCACAGTAAGGCAATGCTTTCACTTCTATTTCTTCTAAGTCAGCATTTATAGCACAAAATGTGTGGCTGGAGGCACATGGAATTATTTCTGTTTGTTTATTTAGGAAGAGGGGGAACTGCTCTGGCAAACGAGCGATGATGAGGTCTAACTCCTCTCTCCTAGTGTGGGGGTTTGGGCACATTTGACAAACCTGGCACTGCTCTCTCTCACGTTAGAGAGTTCTGTGCATTAAAATTGCACAGAATTCTGCACACTGTTCTGTAGCTCTCTCCATATAATGAACTCAAGAAACTTTGGAGACATGAACAAACTGTGCCTTGAAGTCTGCCTCGGAGGAAGAATGGATGGTGTTTATCTCCAATTCAAAAGATAAGGGAAAAGCAGCACAGTAGTTCAGATTCTCCAAACTGCTGAGTGCCTGACTTTCATTTAGTTAATTAAAGTTAGGCAGCTGAATATCACTGGCTTGATTATTGCAAAGAAAATGTTCCAAGGAGCTTAGTGAGGTTTTTTGGGCTTTCTTTATGTGAATCCCTTCCATATTAGCTCAAAACCCATGAAGCTATTTGTAAAATATAAAAATAAAAATAATAATAATAATAATAAAAAAATCCTGTCTCGTATTGGCCTCATAAGCCACCAGCGTGCCTGTAACAAATGTGGATAGAGCCTTCCCAAATCTTTGTTTGTGAAGCCCAGCCATGATTTGTAAAAAATAGGAATAGTGTAAACTAGCTTTGAACATAGAAAAAATATTTCAAATATTTCAGTTCAGAAATAGTGGAAATGGAGAAAGTAAGTAAAAAGCATAATTCAGAGATAAGAATGCTGCATTCAAATCAGTGCAAGTTTGCAATTAATAAGCCAAGATGTTATTCCAAGATGTTGGAGTATGTCACATTTTTATGAACAGTATCTGGCATGTTGCATTGCAAAGAAATTAGTGTATAAAAATAATTAGGAAAACACAAAGAGTTTGTCCATTGCTGTCAAATCATACTTTGATAGAATGTAACACCTGTTGTTACTTGCACAAACGTACCATAAAAGCCCATGCTTGCATTGAGACTTAGTTCCTTGGAGTATTATTTTTTGATAATTAATGAAAAATCAAAGTTCCAAAAGATGTTGGCCAAGTTGGTCAGTGTATATTTTCCGAAGGTCAATTGGCATTCAGGACACAATACAGTATCTGTATTGTGTATCTGTATTTAGTATCTGTAGGTCTGAGCCCACTCACTAAGTGTGAGTTCACCTTAAACATTTACTTCTCAGGGTATAAGAGCTACTTTTTTTGTGTTGCTCTGCTTCACCAGATTGATATATGCTCCAGACACCATATCCAGCTCTGTAGAGTAAAAAGATGAGTGATAATACTGAGGTTTTGTCATCTGGTCTTTAAAATATTGGGGAAATTCTTTTCTTCACCATCTCTCCCGCACCTTGATGAAGGAAAGAGTGTCTTCTGTCCTTGAAGGTGCTTTTAGAAAGGAGCTTTATGCTTATGATTAGGACTTTTATTTAATTAATTATTTTACATTTTGTGTTCCTTCCCATAAGCTGCTTCATTATAAAAAGCCTTAGGTTTTTTGCCATACATTTTTATGAACTCTCCCTTTTGCCAAATACTCTGATGTTGATTAACGGACTGAACTTCATCCATTGATGTCAAAATGTACCGGAAACAGAAGGTGAAAAGGGCAGTTTTACACAGATTAATCCCAGAATGATTATTGATTATGAATGTTCTTCACTATTTGCTTTATTGTTTTATATGCATAAGAAGTTGGTTATTCTTTCAGTTGCTCAAGAATAAATATTCATGTTCACAGTTTTGCTAAGTGTAACATAGCTTTTAACTGCCCTAAGACAATGTTTTCACAGTCATTTCATTAGCTATGTAAATCTTTCATATTTAAAACTAATAATACTTATTTACATTACAAATGAGTCACTAATTTGATAATGCTTGATAACAAAAGTTACACTGTATGATAATCATGTTTATCTTATGTTAGCAAATATAGAATGCCGTTAGGAAAATCCAAATGCCTATTAAAATTCTTTCTTGTGTTTCCTGTACTGACTAGGAGTTACTTCACTAAAAAAGGATCTTTGTGTCATTATAGTAATGTTATGGAATTTTTCCTCTTAGTGCCTTTGATTTTAATTTTTTTCAAGCAGTTTTCTGATATCTTAGAGCTGGAATATTCCTGCTCATGATACATAAATTCTCTCCCTGACTGGTCCATCAATTCTGCTGCCTTTCTTGGAGTGAAAGGCAATAAAAACTCATAGTCACTGAGATATTTGGATTTGATTTTTTAAGGCTCTCAGAGAGCAGTTTTATTTAAAATAAATATTTAAAATAAATAAATATGTCACTTTTAACATAGTCACTGTTCAGAGGAGTGTGGTATGTTATAGCCTCAACAATAGCGTTCCGTGAGGTGATCTCAAAAATCAGTCTAGTAAGAAAAATGAGACAGTGATTTTAGAACAATTGACAAATCCAGAAACCACACTGTTTTATAGACTCTCTTATTGGTATAAATATGAGGTAACACAGTAAAAATATACTATATTTAATCCAAAATTTATACTTTAAAATAAAAAGTTGCAGAGCATGAAATGTCTCTGTAGTATTCCCAGATACACTTTTCTTCCCAGCCATCTTCCTGTCTTCTTAGGAGAAGATCCAGCAACTGAGCTGGGGCAAACTGGGCATTTTCAGCTCTGCTGATCTCAGTTGATGGTTCCTTGACCCTGACTGTGCCTAACGGGCTTGCGGCGTGTCCCAGAGCACATCTGGACCCCAGCTAATGGACTGTCTTGCTGTTCCTTGAAACTTCCGATGATTTCCATTTCATTCTATGTTTCATTAGGGTAAAATTTGTTTTGCATTATTCTGTGTTTTCTAAGTAAGAGAAAGCTTCAGGTTAAATCTGTGCCTGATTCAGCTCAGCATAATTTAGAAATAAGTGTCCAACCAGAGACCTTATTACTGATTCCTCTTTTCCTTCCTTATTGCACCATAATTAATCAAATCTTCTCAAGTTTCTGAAGTCTTTTTCTAAAACCGAGTTTTATTGTCTCCTTTTTCTTTTTTCTTTTTCTTTTTTTTTTTCCCCAAAACAATAGGAAAGTCTTTCAAATGGAATCAAAAGAAAGACTAAATGAATATTTGACAAGTGTTCTGGGACTTTTTAAAGAAGTTGCACATATCCAACCCGCTAATGTTCTGACGTGTGCTCCTATTGTCCACATATATTTTTAATGACAAGTTGTGTCAAGATGCATCTGCTTTAATCTCATGTATTTTGGCAGTTCCTTAACTGGAAGACTCTTACTACACGAGGTTGCCACAAAAGCATTTCTTTTCATTTTCTTCCTCAACTGTCAAAAACAGAAGGTCTTTAAATTTTTTATGACAAACAGGGTTTTTGTACTCAGAAAAAAAAAGGGTAAAAATCACCTTTTTGAAATTGAGAAAAATGAGGCTGCAATACACATTTGTACACTCCTGTCAGAACTAAAGAAAAAAATTGTACAGTCAAGACATCACTGTAGCCCCTCAAAGGTTTGCTACCTATCACAGGGGTTTGCAAACCTTGTCACAACAAACTTGCATGTACTTGACATTAATGGTTGATCCTGCATGAGAGAAATATCCTTTTACATGAAAGGGATTATTCCAAAGAGCAAATGAAAAATATATGCCCTGAGAAAGATGTGAGGCTCAGCTATGAACCTGCTTTGCTTGTTGCCTCCTGTCAAGGGAGTGAACATTGGCTACAAGACATCTGGATTATTAACAAAAAATTTGTTTAAAGTGTACAAAAGGAAGGCTGGAAAAGGCCTTAAACTAGAAAACATTGTTTTCAATGGTTCTTTCTAACTACAGCTCCTGTGTTTCCCTATGTTAATAAGGAAACACACAAATTTAGGCCTGTGGTTGTTAAAGATATTTCAAGTTTGCTTTCTTTTTGCAAAACATAACAGCTTGCATGGAAAATAATTCAAAGATGGATTATAGCTGTGAACACAAACTATTTAATTTAATTTAGCATTTATTAAGTCAGAATGCAATGTAAAATGCTTTGTGAATTAATGAAAACTACTTTATACTCTGGAAATAATGTATTGCAATGACAGATTTTTCATTCTTTTCCCTTGGAAAAATCCTTTGCTATGTATTTATTTCATAGTAAATAAGTAATTTTGAATTTTGATTTGCAGAATGATTCAAGGAACTTCACCTCTGAATTTCTTTAACATTTTTTAATGAAACCGAGAGAAAACAAGCTAAATCATTTTACTTGTTCAACCCTGCCACCATGTGTCTACTCTGCTAAGTATTTACTAGCAAGAGCTCTCTCCTTTCCAAAACATTTTTGGCATTTGGAAAAAACCCTACAACGTAGAATAGAATCATGTATGTGAGTCATAATGTCCAGTCATGTAGATGAACAGGTAGGTTTATCCCAAAATCATTTCTGTGGACGCACTGACGAGAAGTTCTATTTCTGCAGCAAGTTCCTTTCCTCACAGCTAAGCCATGCCTGACCTCAAACCTGGAGTAAGATTGAACACACCAAGCATGAGCGGTTTTTGAACCTACTCCAATCCCTGCTGACTTTCACAAGAATCTTTCCCAGCTGTGCACCCAATAATGACTTTTTTGTTAATTAGTCCCACATCATAGAAGATACATCTTATCACATTCTACCTTTGCAGCTGCTACCCAGGGTTTTTCTGGGGCCATTTTAATTTCTGGTTATATCTCCTGGAAAAATGCTGTCACTGCTTCCACAGCTGTCTGGAGGCCTGATAAAACAAATGTAGAACAAGGAAGTGATTCTGCCCCTCTGCCCCTCAGGTGAGACCCCCCTGCAGAGCTGCTCCAGCCCTGGGGAACAGCACAGCAAGGACATGGAGCTGCTGCAGAGAGTCCAGAGGAGGCACCAAGATGAGCAGAGGGATGGAGCAGCTCTGCTGGGAGGAAAGGCCGGGAGGGTTGGGATTGTGCAGCCTGGAGAAGAGAAGCTTTGGGGGGACCTGACTGTGGCCTTGCAGGGCCTGAAGGGGCCTGCAAGAAAGATGGAGAGAGACTACTGACAAGGACTGGGGTGACAGGACAGGGGGAATGGCTTCCCACGGACAGAGGGCAGGGATAGATGGGATATGGGGAAGAAATTCTTGGCTGTGAGGGTGGGAAGGCCCCGGCCCAGGTTTCCCAGAGAAGCTGTGGCTGCCCCTGGATCCCTGGCAGTGTCCAAGGCCAGGTTGGACGGGTCTTGGAGCAACCTGGGCTAGTGGAAGGTGTCCCTGCCCATGGCAGGGGGTGGAACTGGATGATCTTAAAGGTCCCTTCTGACCCGAACTGTTCTGTGATTCTATAATTTGAGATTTTAGACATTTGCAATCTGGAACATCGGCAATTACATAACAATTATTGCTACTGCCATAAGAATCAGGTAGATGCTGGATCAATTAATTGACAGTCTCCCAGCTGTGGTTCAGAGTGACACCATTTTCATAGCATGTAGAGACATACTGTCTTGTCTCCCAGTAAACCCAGAAGATGTTGGATCCAAAAATCCCATTTTATTGGAATACAGATATTGTTTAGGTGCACATTTCTTGGCTGTCAAAGAGTACAAAAATATAGTGTCTGTGCCTGACAGGCTTTCTGGGTCAGTTCAGGATCTTTACGTACTTCCCCGTGTATCTCGAGGGTAATCCACTTCTTCCCCAGAGAAAAATGTAATATTGTGTCCTTGCATCCAAGCTCCAGTCATTAACACTTGCTTTTTGCTCCTGGAAACTGGGTACAAATCAAGGTTACAGATTCCAGCTTTTCTCAGTGGAGGCCAGGGTGCATCTGAATGCCTGTAGCTGGTGCTCCTGTTTTGCTGGAACTTGGTTTATTCTTGTCATCCACCCTCCTATCTTCACACCACCATCAGATTTCTTTCCTGTGCCTGTAGACTGACTTTCTGATCCTGTCATGTGGCCTCCTCTATGCACCCCCACTTGTCACTCACTAACCAAAATAGGAGCAGATCGCACATTGATCACAGAATCCCAGACTAGTTCAGCCTGGAAGGGACCACAGTGAGTCACTGGTCCCACCTCCCTGCTCCAGCAGGGCCAGCCCAGAGCACAGGGCACAGGATTGTGTCCAGAGGGGTCTGGAATATCCCCAGGGAGGAGACTCCAGCCCCTCCCTGGGCAGCCTGTTCAGGGCTGGGTCACTGCCCAGCAAAGAAGTTCTTCCTCCTGTCCAGGGGGATCTTCCTGGGCATCAGTTCCTGCCCGTTCCTCCTGTGCCATTGCTGGGCCCCCCGAGCAGAGCCTGCTCCAGCCTCTGCCCCCTCCCTGCAGCCCCTGACACACCCTGGGGAGGGCCCCTCTCAGCTATCTCTGCTCGAGGCACAACAGGCCTGACTTGAAGCCTCTGATTGCCTTTTGTTTATATTCAAGAAATATTGTATTGAAGAGGTCCAATCATATTTTATCATATTATTTTGAAATCAAAGACTAAGATACAAAAGAAGCAAAGGTATTATTTTCAAACTAATTAGGGAACTACTCGCATTGCTATAACCAACATGAGGTCATAGACCAAACGAGTGGATCTGTTCCCTTCAGTTTTAAACAGAGCTTTCAGGTCCTGGAGCTCTTCTTATTCACTTTGTCCCTGGTGTCCTTATCTGAATATACCTCTGCATGTACTATAAACGCACTTTGTCTTGACTTTCCTCTTGCTCTTGGTGTTCCTTGTCAGTTCTGATAACCCACATTAATGTGCCTTGACAACTAACTGTAGCAGTCAACCCCATTTGCCAGCTGCCCATATGGGAGTGTCCATGGCAGCTCATGGCTCATGTGTTTATAATAATAAACTCTCTTTGTAGTCACATTTCATTGTTTCAACTTATGTCAATCTCAGCTTCACTTCTGTGTCACCTTTCTCTGCACAGTGACAATATTCCTTGCTTCCATTAAATTAGTTTCTCATCCAAATGCTGAATTCATTGTTTTGTAAGTAGCTGAAAATAAATTAGCTTATTTTTTTTGAATCTTCTGAAAACTTAGCACAAGGATAACCTTGTAGTTAAGCAAATTAAAAGACTGCAAAGAGGAGAACTGTAGATGGGCAATAATATATAAAAATCTATCCTGTAGTTCTTATCCTTTAGCTAGAGAGGGAACTACAGTCAAAAGAATTACAAGGTGACATTCATTGCATCAGATTATCATTACTGATTTTACCATGATACAGGTCAATGTAGCTATCAAAATGTCTGTTTCTTTAGCACTGAAATCTGTTTTAACTTATTTCTTAAGAAATTAATTGTACAGGGAACTGCATATATACTAGAACACAAGGCAGCAGCCTTGTACATAGGTACAGTAGCTTATGCCCAGCTTTAATCAGATGTAGTCATGCACATCTACTCCTTTAAAATGTCCTGACAGGTTGTTGAGATCTGACTCTGATCATGACAACAGGCCATTTCCCAAGAAGCTCTTAGATTCAGGTTTTAGCAAAGACACTGTCAAATCAGTGTGTTAGTTACATATATAAAAATCAATACTTTAGACAAGTTATATATTTTTTTTCCCTTCAAAGACTAGGGTTGAAAAAAATATTGTGGGGGCTTTTTTCCCTTCCATTCCTTTTGGGGAAAAAAAGAAAAAGCAATGTTTAAATTTTCCAGCTGATGCTTTATACTGTGATATTTTATGTTAGGTTGCCTCAGCCATGTCCAATGATATAAAGTTACATGATGTAATTATGTGACTTGCATTGAGTTATCTGAATATGACACACCAGGCAGGAGACCTGCTTTAAAAGACACACTTTCCTGGAAACTGCAGATAAATTTTCTACGAGTGGGAAGCAGTTAGTAGTGCCTGCCCCAGGTAACAACATCAGACCTGACATTCTGCAGTATATTTATTATTGATTTGGTGGATGGGTTGGTGAATGTTGCTGATAACAGAAAATTCCTTAGACTAAAGAAACCCTCACAGAATAGCAAGTTTTCCCAAAGGATCAAGTCAAATTGGGTGACTGAATAATATGGTGATAACATAGTGCTGATGATATGTTGATAAAAGGAAATGTAAACCCTTAATACATTAATGTAGAAGGTAAATAATCTCTTCCAACATGGCTTACCTTTTTAATACATCATTGGGTTCAGAATCAATACTGCTGAGGTCTTACTGAAGGTGTATCTAAATTTCCCTATGGATCATAATTCTGTTTCCATTGAAATTGATGCAACATCAATGAAGGCTCAAAATTAACAAAAAGTGGAAATACTATAAATCAAAATTTTTAGGACATTTTGAGCATCCTCTAGGAAACTTCTTTCTTTTTTCCTTAGCTGTGATTTTGCTGTGCCTTTCCATGTCACTTGTTTCCATGTCATCAGTATTATTATCAGAAAGGCTTTAAACATATATATATATATAATCACTATTTCAGAAAAAAAAAGTAATAAACTCAGATAAGAGGAACACTAGCAAAAATGAATAAATGATTTCTTCCTTGACAAATGTTTCCTCCAATATGTTCTTCTAGATCTTCTACATCTTCCTGATGAAAAAAGTATGTTCTCTCCATTTTGTTTGTTTGATGTGTCCAGTCTGGATGGGGTGGTTTGTTTTGTCATCAAGTGCTGCCCACAAGATGTTTTTTTCTGTTTGCTCTCAGTAGGAGAAGAGAGCAGACAAATAAGTGACAGGTTGTGACACAGCTGCAATACCTTCCTTAAAAAATCCTGAACATGAGCAAATGTTTGCACCCTGTTTTACACGAGATCCATTCATAGTCTTCTTGCTGGCCTGAGTTTGCTGTTGAACATCTATTTCAGCTGATTGCTTCTTTTATTTAATTCTTGTTTCAGCTAGCTGCACTCACTCAACTTCAGCTGCTGCAGTGTGCCTCTTAAGTTTCCAAGAGTCAGCGGAGAAAGGTTTTGCTCTCAGATCATGCCATTGTACCATGGCCCTCAGCCTATTTCATGACACCAATGTGGGAGGAGAGGCAGATCCCCCAAGGGCTGGGCAGCCCTTCAGAAGGGCCCTGAGGGTGGGAGAGAAGGGCAGAGAAGAACTGTTGGAAGTTCAACAAAGGCAAATGCAGGTCCTGCACCTGGGGAGGAACAAACCCAGGCACCAGCCCAGGCTGGGGGGGACCTGCTGGAGAGCAGCTCTGGGGGAAGGCCCTGGGGGTCCTGGTGGACAACGAGCTGTCCCTGACCAGCCCTGTGTCCTGGGGACAAGGAGGGCAATGGTGCCCTGGGGGCATCAGGAAGAGCACTGGAGCAGGGCAGGGAGGGGATCCTGCCCCTCTGCCCAGCCCTGGGCAGGCACATCTGCAGGGCTGGGCCCAGCTCGGGCTCCTCAGCACAGCAGGGCCAGGGAGCTCCTGCAGCGGGGCCAGCGCAGGCTGCGGAGATGCCCAAGGGATGGAGCAGCTCTGGGAGCAGCAAAGGCTGAGGGAGCTGGGGCTGTTCAGCCTCCAGAGCAGAGCCTGAGAGGGGCCCTCCCCAGGCTGTGTCAGGGGCTGCAGGGAGGGGGCAGAGGCTGGAGCAGGCTCTGCTCGGGGGGGCCCAGCAATGGCACAGGAGGAACGGGCAGGAACTGATGCCCAGGAAGATCCCCCTGGACAGGAGGAAGAACTTCTTTGCTGGGCAGTGACCCAGCCCTGAACAGGCTGCCCAGGGAGGGGGTAGAATCTCCTCCCTGGGGACATTCCAGATCCCTCTGGACACAATCCTGTGCCATGTGCTCTGGGCTGGCCCTGCTGGAGCAGGGAGGTGGGACCAGATGAGCCACTGTGGTCCCTTCCAGCCTAATCCATCCTGGGATTGAAGAAGGAAGCTTAGGCCCTCTGCCTCCTGCCCTGCCTCCCAAACAACCAGTACAACAAGAGTAGCAGAAGAAATATAGTCACGATGTAGATTAGATCCTATTTTTGTGAAACATGAAAGGAATTTTTTCCTATGTATGTTGTATTTATGGAGACAAGGTTTTCAACACAGACAGCAAATCATCTCAGAAGTTAAAGTAGGATATCTGTGGGCTCTTAAAACACAACTTTTAAATATCTTTTCCCAGTGGTTGGTAAGTGGTTAATCCAGAGGGCTTTAAAAAGAAAGAGACTTCAAACTAGTCTTCCAACAATCTTGTACAAACTTACAGAAATTTTTGTTCAAAATTGTCTTCCAGTATTTGTATTTAGTCATTTACCTACCTGTTAGTGACTGTCAGGGCTGTGCAAATCACACATGTAAAATATGGCTTATTCTGTCTGTAATTCTATCAGCATTTTTGTGTAGAGCATTAATACAAGTAATTTGCTGCACAAGAACAAGCATTTGTTGTACTTTATTTTCTCTTTGATTTGGAAATAAATCAATCAGAAATGCTGCTATCCACATACTGTTAACAAGGAGAATAAAGTTCAAAATTTTAATTACCATAATCATATTAAGTTTGCATTTGGACTCAAAGGAGACAAAATAGAAGAAAAGGATGATGGAATTTCATCTGATCTTCTTTTAGGACCAGGTGAGAAAAATCAGTTTAAGGAAGACATAGGGAGGAAATGGAAAGTGTTGAAAAATAAATGAAGGCATCTCGTCTGGTGGTGAATGTACTACGAGCAAAGAAAATGATCCAATGGAGATGAAAAATATGACATTGGAAAGAGAGGCCTATATGTGTAAAATATCTGGACCAAAGGTGAAGTAGAAATATTAAGGAGTAATGTCAGCTAGGTGCAAAAACACCTGATAAAAAATATAAAGGTGGACAATAAAAAGAACAGTGCTGGAGGTTAAGATAAATAAAATATGTTGAAGTGCCAAAAAGGAGAAGGTGATGTTGAAGAATTTAAAAATAGTTCGGAAGCACCTTTCATATGAAATATGTACAGTAAAAATAATACATCAAACCTATATATACAGCTTAAAACTCAAGCCTGAGCTTGAAACCGAAGATGTGCAAATATGAGAATTCCTAGTTCGCTTTACAAGTGCCTGAGTTCTCCCGGCTGCCAAGGGAGCTGGTGTGGGACCTTTTCAAATAAACTTTTACAGTTGTTTATTCCACCCATTCAGCAGTATGACACTCCCAAGAAGAACTGGAATGCAGCAGGAATGATGGAGGTGATGCCGTTGGGAAGTCATTTGTTTGCCTCATCATTTGCAGTGAGTGATTAAAATCAGGCGTAAGAGATGTAACTGCTGAGTCAATTAAGATTTAATCAGGTCCTTTTTTGTGGAACAGTTTGTAGTGGTTTATGGGGGGTTCCACCTTTCATCTGACTGTGTTTTACTGTTCAACTTTAGGTGCAAAACTTCAGTTTTGCTCTGAAATGGATTAGAGTTGTTTGTACATGCAGCCACTGTGTGGAAACCAATGCAGTAGACATAATTAAGATACAAAATACATGAGGATAGATAAATAGATAGATTGAAATTAGGATAGCCACAAAGAGGTCAGCTTCATACAGAAAGTATTCCCTTTTTTCTCACCATTTTGCAAATTCCATCATTTTAGTAACATGTTAAAAAGTATCTGGAAAATTAATCATAAAAGTGTAATTGCTTACCTTTCTTTTTTATTGGTTTCAATAATACAGGGCAAAATATAGTAAGAAATCAATGTTATAAATAGCCATAGGAATGGGAATTTTTTTTCCCAAAGGGAGATGGTTATATCCCAAAGGTACAATGCACTCAGTAAGACTGATGGTGATAAAAGAGAGGGTGATAAAAGAGAGAACAGAAATTTCAGTGGAATATTTGTATGGGGGTAGAGAGAGATATATAATAGTTTATATCATACAGTATCATTTATGCTCCATTTTTTGTTGAAATGCATCATTTACTGCTTTTATTTGCCACAAAACATTGATGTAATCCAGGTTGGCAGAATTTTTCCACCTTTTTTTCCAGTTTTCAGTTTGAATTGTTTAGAATAAAAGAGAAGAAAAGCTATGAGGGAGGATAATAATTGATCATATTTTGCAGTAATGAGATAAAACATTTGTGTTTTTTCCAGGCTGCACAGAAAGCATGTCAAAAATACCATTCCTTGGGAAAAAAAGTTATTGCAAAAAAAAAAAAAAAAGGGCACTTTTTGTTAATTAAAATTTTGCATAACTTTAAGTGTTAAATAATTTTTAATGGCTTAAATAGAATAGTACCAGGAAGAGTTGGTAAATTGCAAAGATTCCCCGTTTATGACTGTGAATAAAAATATTGCATTAATATTGTTTTTAAGATAGGTAGGGAGGGGTTGTTTGTTTATTTTAAACAAAGCAGTTGGCATCAGATTTATCACTGTAAGATGCAGGACCTTAAAAGTAAATTAAAGGTAGCTTCCATTTAAATGTAGAGATTTAAGAAAGGTTTTGAATGTCCTCGGTTCTAATTGCTCCAGTTATTTTTTATTAATGACATTTCACTAGCTGGCACTGAATAGAGCTTTTCCTTAGATCCAGCAGTTTCATCCTAGTTCATTTCCTGCCTCTGAAACATTTCAGGATACTACTCTGTTTAGATTCCCCTAAAACTTATAGCTCAGAATAGCAACAGCATTCTATTGAGAGAAATTGGTTTATGTCTTTGAGACAGAAGAATGTCTTCCCAGACACCTATCCCAAACTCCTCTCACCTATTCTCTCCATGAACGCGAATTTGAAATTCTACTAGCTATTCAAGCAGGATGCCTGGGAGATCTATGTACAACACCCACTCGCTTTGGTGGTTTTCTTTTCACCTTGCCTTTCTTATTTTCTGCTTCTTAAATCTCACTATCACAGACCAATCCTCCGGCTTCTCCTCTGAGCTTTCCATTACATTTTAGGAGCCAAATTAGTTGGTATAAATTGTGGGTGAAAGTGTGAGAAGATTGGATACAGTTCTCTGTTACTCTGCATGGGATTTGCTGTGTCACTCAGCAGAGTCTACATATGGTATATTTTATATATATACACTATATAAAATATAAATATGTATTATAATATATCATATATTTATTTATATATTTTATTTACTATTCAAACTTCAGTAAATTTACAGCTGGTGGGAAAGGTCTTTACCCAGAACTTGGCTCACTCTTGTACAGTAATATGGACTGGATATGAAGTTTGTCTCTGGAGGTGTCCAAGGAAGGACTGGACGTGGCTCTCAGTGCTCTGGGCTGTGGGACAAGGTGGGGATCAGGCACAGGCTGGACTCAATGGGCTAGGAGGTCTTTTCCAACCTTAATGATTCTGTGATTCAGCAGATCCAGGGATTTGTTTTGTGCCCATGTTACTGTCACTTCTTTTGCTCTACAATACCAAATATAAGACAGAGAATCTTAGTGAGCTAAATCAATGAAAGCACATTTAAGAGTAAAATCTCTTGAGTTAAAAATATTTATTAATACTCAACAAAAGTATAATACTCATAATCTGCAAAGCAGTGTAAAGTAGTTAATTTATTTAATTCTCTCTGCTTCTCCCTGATGATAAGGGACTTCTGATGTAGGTAGGTGCTTGAAATTTAGAGTAGCAGCTATATCAACAGCTGTGAACTTCATTGCTGTCACTATACACAAAGGAACTTGTCCCATTCTTCCCCAAAATACAGCTGCTGCAATCAGGAAGAAATATCTGGAAATGTTTTCAAACAGTGAGGACAGACATTGGTTATTCATGTTTCTCAGTGGCAAATTTTTAGGTTTCTCTTCTCTTCTTTAGTAAAGAAGAATTGATCTTTGGATCTGGGAGGTAGACCTTCCACAAACTCCAGTTGCAAAGATCAAGGAATAAATGGAGGGAGGAAAGCACCCTCTGTTTGCTATCAGTCTGTCCTAACTGAAGCGGGCTTGTTGGCAGTTTCAGTTAAACTGCATCTGCCAGAGTCACATCTGTCCAGTGAAAGAAGGAGGAGTTCAACCATCTCACTTGGGCACATTTCATTAGCAAAGAAGTCGAAACCTTGTTTACATAGAAATCTGTATGAATTATGACATTGGATTGAGCATAGGAATTTTTAGACATATGTATATATATTACTGAGGGACTGAAGCGAATCTCAAATTCAAGCTCAGAGGAAAAGCAAAAGTATAACTTAATGCTATAATTAAGGTCCTAATAAAAACTGGGCATATTGTTCTGGTATGCACTAGTAGCCTGTTTTGCTTTGAAATCAAATTAATTGTTCTGTGCTGTCCCTGTTATGTGATCACTAGATACTTGGGTTTGTTTTGATTATCACTCTGAAGGTAATTAAAAGATAATCACCATGTCACAAACACAAGTGCCCAATCCAGCCAAGTAAGAAGGAGAGGAACATGCTGAATGACATCTTTATTCTTTCAGAATAAAGCACCTTCAAGAGTCCTGCTGTCACCCCAAAATATATTCTAAACTCCATAAGTTCTTTGGGCTTCTTAATGCAGTGAATGGAATTGAATATCAGGTGTAGAAAAGCAGTAGAGTTGCAGTTCCCTGCAGCGTTGAGCTGCTCTGCTCAGGTGAGACCCCCCTGCAGAGCTGCTCCAGCCCTGGGGAACAGCACAACAAGGACATGGAGCTGCTGCAGAGAGTCCAGAGGAGGCACCAAGATGAGCAAAGGGATGGAGCAGCTCTGCTGGGAGGAAAGGCCGGGAGGGTTGGGATTGTTCAGCCTGGAGAAGAGAAGCTTTGGGGGGACCTGATTGTGGCCTTGCAGGGCCTGAAGGGGCCTGCAAGAAAGATGGAGAGAGACTATTGACAAGGGCTGGGGTGACAGGACGGGGGGAATGGCTTCCCAATGACAGAGGGCAGGGTTAGATGGCATATGGGGAAGAAATTGTTCCCTGTGAGGGTGTTGAGGCCCCGGCCCAGGTTTCCCAGAGAAGCTGTGGCTGCCCCTGGATCCCTGGCAGTGTCCAAGGCCAGGTTGGACGGGTCTTGGAGCAACCTGGGCTAGTGGAAGGTGTCCCTGCCCATGGCGGGGGTGGAACAGGATGGGCTTTAAGGTCCCTTCCAACCCAAACCATTCTATGATTCCATTTGTGTTAGGTAAGTGTCACAGTGTGGCTGTAATATTTGCAAGCTAATGAGTCAGCTGTACAAGTCCAAAACAGCTACTCTGGAGAGTGCTAATAAGTGGAAAGGATAAAAGTGGGAAAAAAAAAAGTAAACAGCTGAGTAATTCTCTGTCCTTTTTGTCTCACAGGTGGGATGAGGTCAAGTTTTCCTTCTTAGGAAGTATTGCAGAAGAACACAGTGTACAGCAAATAAATACATGGAACAGGCACCTGCAGCTGACAGCAGTTAAACAGCTGAAAACAGAAGCTGAAGCTCTCCATGCATCCCTATGAGCTCGTTCCCCTGCAGCACCATTCCTCCCAAGTCCCCTGTTATGTCATTAGTTAATCCACTTGCAGTCTGTCACTGCAGCTCAGGCTGTAAAACCTTTGGGGAATGGGCAGTTGTTCGAGCATATGCTGTCCATTGAAAGTCCTTTACAGGCGACTGAAATATAAGCACCAAGATGCCCAGATTGCTCTCATATGACAAGCTTAATTTGGTGATCTGAAGGAACTAATGGAATCACCATATAAAATACAACTACATAAATCAGTAATAAGCATATACTGTGAGGAATTATCCTAAATGGACTGAGAAGTTGTAGGTGAATATTTTTATACTGTAGGGAATTATCCTGAATGGACTGGGAAATTGTAGGTGAATATTTTTTTTCCTTTTGTATGAAGGACATTGTCTCTGACAGAGTTAAAGAGCAAAAGATTAAATAATCATGGAGCATTAAGTAAAGAGTGAAATAGGAATGTCACCAATATTTTAAATTACAACTTCTACCTCAAACTGAAATGATTATTCATTCAACATTGTTAAACACCAAAATTATTAGGAATAAATAGTAAAATTTTCAGGAAAAGCTTTTTAAATATATCTGAAGGTTGGGAGGCAACCAGGTGCCTGAGTTTCCCTGTTGAAATGAGTTTATTGAATTCATTCCTGTTGTAATATTGATAACGTTGCATCCCAGCTATCTTTGTGTGCTTGTAAATATGCAGGGGATCACAAAGCTTATTATGTTTGTTCACTTGAAAAATATGACGTGCTTTAAGTTAACTCTCAATAGATAAGATTTAATGAAGGAATTACATTCCTTTTTTCCTCCTGGACCACTGTTTATGCTACCGATGTCCCCTGCTATGTGTATTCTTTCTGTTCTTGTACCTCATTAAACAGATAGAGAAAATCCCATGGAATTTTAATATGTATTTAAAGTACTTTAAAAACTCATGTGTTTGCATGCTGTCTGTCCAGCTTTCTTATGCTTGTCTTCATGGTCAGCGCAAATGACCTCCTGAAAACGGTTGAGATAGTTTGTTACTCCCCACCTCAGTAAAAATAATAGAATATTTCAACTCTTTGGTAATAATTGTTTACCCTCACCAAGTAAATTCCTAAAGCATTCTAGAGAAAATAGAAAATCTGCTTTCCGATGCATTTAGTCCCCATCACATCCCCAGAAGTAATAGAACCTAATATTAGTGGTGGTTCTGTTCCATGTGAGAGGAATGCTGTTAGAGTGATAATGTGCTCCACAGAAATATTTAATGCAGCATAGGATTGTTCCTGTCTGGTTCATTCCTAAACAGATCTTTCAGCAAAAGAACCATACCGGAACAACTTTCCTAAAATGCACTAAAATACCCATCTGAAATACTCCTGCCAGACCAAGGTTGTCACTGCTCCACTGACCAACCCCATTAAACAAAAGATAAAATCCTCCCTCCTGGACCTCACATTCCCTGTTTCTGCTTGCAGAAGTGTGAGTCCCAAAGTGAGAGTCAAGAGGCAGGGCCGTGTTATTGCAGCACTCAACTGTGGAGTGTTACCCATCTTCGACTCCTACACCAGTGATCACCAGCCATGCTGGGGAAGCTGAGGGAGCTGCAAAAACCACAAGCAGCAATTTGATTTCATTTGAAATGTCACAACCTGGCAGAGCTGCTTTGCTAATTAGTGATCCATAACTTTGTTGGTCCGGCAGGTTCATGAAGTGGCAGCACTGGAGGATTCACTCTAGGAAAGACTTCATTGGAAAAATTGAATTTGGCTATTATGGCTAAATAATGGGTAAATATTTGCTCCTACTTGCTCAAATATATTAATGTGTAATCTGGGTTTAATTAATTCATGTTGGAAAACTGATAAATGGCTTCTTAGTTCCCTTTATATACCTGTAACTTAGAGACTGTAAAATTTTGTCCTTTATGAACTCTAGATATGGTTTAATGTAGTGACTTTTCATGTTATTTCAATGGAACTAAGATTTATACTCCAGTAACTTTGCCTCACTGCAGCATTTAATTAAACAGAACTGTTGTGGAGTTTTGTGCATTGTCTATATGAACATAAACTAATTCCAAAGTTATTGGCTTATGAATGCATTTTCTTGTATGAAGAATACATAAAAGAACCACAGCTTTGCCCACAATGCGTTATACTACTTGAGTCTTAGAAGGTGCTTGACCCAGAGTCCCGTGGCTAAAGGGATGAAATTTTTGTGATTTTTTTTGATACTTGCATGGTAGCATGAAGGAGGGCTCTTTTCAAGTGCTGCATCTACTTACAGCTTCCTGATTCTGAACTAGCTTTGAATCCAGCCTACCCAGTGCTCCAAGACAGACTCATCAAAAAGTATTTGCATAAGGAGCAGCAGCATGAAACCCCATGTACCTGATCAGTGCTGAAGTCAGGGAAAGATGCTACAGCTCTTTTAGTAACCCCAGAAAATAAGCAAATTGATATTTTCTGCATGTTTCCTCTGCATCAAAATCAGTGTGGGCAGCAGGCAAGGGAGGGGATTTTGACTTTTTAGTCCTGTAAAATTCCCCAAGTTCTAAATTCTGAATTTAATTTAAATCCTTCATATGGTCACTAGGACTAACTCTCCTTACATCTTCAAAATGACAAAAGGGCTAATGATGCAGTAAACAACCTTGATTCTCTCCCTCTGTACAACCTTTTAACGACTGTCATTGCTTCAGCTTCAGGAGGTTGTGTGATCCAATTAGGGCAAATTGAATAAGACTGCTTTTATGCTAAAGTGTGAGAAAGTTAATTGAAATCAATCCATGTTTAGTGAAAATGCTGGAGACATCACTGATAATTTAAAGCAATTAAAAGATGTCATCCTGAAGCAAGGCAGAAACATTAAATCTAAGAGTCTGTTAAAGAAAACTACCTAAAATATTTAAATTATATTATTCAGCTAAGATAGACTAGAGATAGCTGAAACAATTAGAAATTGGGAGGCATAAAATCAGCAATGTAATCTTCATGAGCTGTTTTAAGTTTTTTGTTTTTTCAAAAATCATAGATTTTTTTTTTTAAATCCCATTTGTGACATTGGTGAACAAAGGTGTGCTAATGGATTTGCAAATTTTTGGACTTGCAAATCTCCAGTTCTCATTGATGGGCCATTGTGCTTTGAGAAAATTTAAACTGAAACACATTTTTCAGGTAAGTAGTAAATGTCTTGTTCACAGGATGCAAAACATTGCATCTGGTAGATGTGAAGGTTAAAATCCGGTCTCTCGGCTTTATCAAGTTCCTAAATATGGTAGGGTAATTATGATGGTTTTCCGATCTCAAGTCCCTATATTCATCGTAAAATCATAGAACTTCGTAGAATTTCCATTAAGGTTGGAAAAGACCTACAAGATCCTCAAGTCCAACCTGCTGAGGGGATGAGGATTCAGAGCTGCACAGTTCTGTGACATTCTCATTTAGAAGTTTCGTCTTAGCACGAGTAATAAGACAGAAGGTAAAGAATAGAATCAAAAAAAATTTGAAATATTGTCTGTAACATTCCTGTTGTTGTCTACATTCAGGCTCTGGACCAGACATGATGGACCTGCCTCTGTTAACTCTCACCTCTAGCAGGACTAGTGCAGCTCATTAAGAAGGTTTTAATGCAATGACACATGCTGGTAACACTGTACAGACATGGAAATGTATGAAAGATTAATTCTATAAAATATCCCATAGGCATAGACTGAAGACAGCTAAAATTAATCTGCCAAATACTAGTAATTGTCTTTTATGGTCTGTCAAAACTTGTACTTGCAGATTTGTATAAATCTTTGTCGTGGCAGTTTCTTCCTCAGCCACAGTTAAGCATATGGAGGTTTAAAAGTCAACTGCACAATGAATGTGTCTTGCCAAAGCTTCTTAAAACAAGCATTTAAGATCATTTTACTTGTTATATGTATGTTCCACTCCCAAAGCCTGGATTATCCAATCCAGCCCTGGTTCCTGGGGGGGTGGTTTGTAGCACGTCCAATGGTCCTGATCATCAGGTGCAGACACCCTCCCTTAAGGGCTGTGGTGCACACCAGGCTTTCATCCAAACATGGATTAGGTATGACCAACACCTGGCAGAGGTGGTGCTGGAAAGCCTTCCTCTCCCTCAGCACACCCATAGGAGATTGAGGAAGATGAAGAGTTTTGATTCTTCAGAACAGGAAGGGAACATAACATCTTTAAGACTTTGCACTCTTCCTGAGAAACACAGCCTTGGGGTATGTATCAGATAATTTTTGTTAACTGTGTTTGCATTTGAGAGATGTTCCTTCTCTTCATGTGCACTAGTGCCCTCCTACAATAACAGAGGGTTTCACTCTGCCCTGTTGGAGTGAATGCTACTGATAATGTTGATAGTAGAGTGTCTTTTTTCCTTCATAGTCCTTCACCTTGTAGTCTTGGGCAAGGTAAGAATCTTGGGCTGAAATACTTTTTTGCTTTTTCCCCCCTTTTGAAACTTTTATTTTAAGAGAAAGCATACTCTCATTCTCGTGAGTGTAGAAAAAAGATGCATTAGACACCTCAAGACTTTAAAACCAGAGCACAATTTATTACTTTTGAACCAATGTAATAATTTTTTTTTTACTTGAATAGTAAATGCTTTGACTGTGCAATTCTGAAAGAGACCCTTCATTCCTCTGTTTATCTGTGTTCAACTGGAGGTGGAAGGAATAATCTAATTCTTAGTTAAAAATTGGAAGTAAGTTATTTTCTTTAATATCATCTGTTGATCTTCCATGATCTGTGAGCTGCATTATGGCAGAAAATTGTGCCAACCTTTTGGTCACTCTTTATTGATATTAAATACTGAACTTTCTGTTTGTTTCTCAGAAAAAAACTCCTTGTTCTCCTTCTAGTAGCTCCAGAAACAAATAAACAAAAAAAGTTTTCTCTTTCTAGACCTAAACTGAACATGGAAACTTAAGCTAAACTAGCATGCTACAAGAGATTTAGCTCAACTCTCTGGGTGGAGTGTCCTTTGTGAAATTTGAACAGTAGTCAATGAAGTCTCAGTTTAGCTGAACTGGTTTTTCCTGTGCTTCCTCTTAGCTATATATATCACCTCTAACAAGATTAGTTTTCATCCACTTTTGTATTGCACCACAAACTCTCTCTGAAAATGCCAGGCCTTATTTCCTAATCAAGATGTTTAATCAAAAATGACCCACAATTTCAAGCATGAATGCCCAACATCTCATTATTAAGTGCTGCCTGGGACATTTTAGAGTGCTCTAACCTCAGCTGGGATGTGATGACAGGATTCAGGAGGCCACTGATATTTTACAGTTTAGGTAATCATTTATCTATCCTTAGTGTTTGGTATGAAAAAACACATGGAAAACCAGCCTGTTAGAGTTTTGTATCAGCAGGGAAATTCTTGATCTCTATGACCTTGGTCTAATTTGAAACCTCAAGAAATCAAGTAAGAGCCAGCCCAGAGAAAGGGCTCTTGAGTTAATTCGCTTTTCCTGCTTCTTGACTTCTCAAGGGTTTCACTACAAGGACACTTTCCAGTTAGTTCATGAATTTTTTAGACACCTTTCATCACTGACCTTCCACTTCAATTTGAAGAGAACAGCAAGGTCTGGGCAAAATGACATTGTTACTGTTGCCTTTTAATTTGTTTATTTTGACCAAACACAAATATCCAGTCTTTTTTATCGTATTTCTCTAGCAAGTCTCACTAGTCTAAGAACACTTCTCCCTATTTTAGTCTTTAAAACTGTGGTATTACTTTGTGAAATGCAGCGTGAAAAATGGGTTGGGAAAACTGATGACTACAGCTGAAAGTTAGTTTCTTTTCTCATAGTTCAATTGTCTCAAAGTCATTCAGGGGTTGTTTGTTTTCTTTTTTGAAAGAATAAGCTTTTGAGATCCATTCATTTTTGGGAAGAATACAGATTATAACTGGGTGCTATCCAGCTACCAGTGATACACAGGCTAAGACAATGGATTTTTCATGGTGTGTCTGTGTCATGGGCTCAAAATCAGAAGGTCTTGCAGGTCTTATGGGACAACCTGTTGATGTAAATGTCTATGAGAGTAAAACCTTGGGCTTGTTAAAGCATTTCTCTAGCTCAGAAACAGTGGTGGCCTTCCTGGGGGTTTTTCCAGGCATAGATATGGCTGTCCCTGGATCCCTAGAAGCGTCCAAGGCCAGTTTGGAGGGGGCTTGGAGCAACCTGGGCTAGTGGAAGGTGTCCCTGCCCATGGCAGGGGGTGGAATGAGAGGGGCTTTAAGATCCCTTCCAACCCAAACCATTCTATGGTAATTATTTCAATATATAAAAAGATGAAATGTAGGCAGAATCACTGACATATTAAAATGCTCATATATGCCACGTAATCCTGAACCTACTTTAATCCTGTTCATTTCTTGTGTTCTTCACTCATCAACTTCTATGGTCTTGTCCATAAAACTGATCAAAGTGTTTAGGATGTGGCTTTGTTTTAGCTGTTAAGCTGTGGAACTCCTAATGTGGCTCTGACATGTAGAATAATTCCTCTATCCTCATGTCACTCCTGTAAGCAATTCTCAGTGCTAATAAGCAATAACATCTCTTGAGAGAAGTTGTCAGTTTTTGATCCCCTGACAGTCAATGGGACAGCACTAACACCAGTCAGAAGGAGATTAAATTGCTTTGAACAGGCAACAGAAACTAAATACGGTAACAATAGTAAAACTTGATTGTAAATATATCAAAACTAACTTTGAGAACTTGGTTCCTTTTGATTCTTCCTCTCTCCATGGCAGCGGGTTAGTACTAGATGGTCTTTAAGGACTCTTCCAACCCAAACCCTTCCATGACTCTATGAAGTGTACCTTGTTTAGGTGCTTTGTTCATAATAAAACCAGAGATAATACTTCCATTTAATGGTGGCAAGAGTTGAACTGATCAGGGACAGGACCAGGGAATGGCTGGAGCTGTGTCAGGGCAGGCTCAGGTTGGATCTCAGCCAAAGGTTCTTCCCCCAGAGGGTGGTTGGGCACTGCCCAGGCTCCCCAGGGCAGTGGGCACAGCCCCAAGGCTGCCAGAGCTCCAGGAAGGTTTGGATGATCCTCTGGGGCACAGAGCGTAACTCCTGGGGATGGGCCTGTGCAGGGCCAGGGATTGGACTGGATGATCCTTGTGGGTCCCTTCCAGCTCAGCACATTCTGTGATTCTGTGACAAAGTGGCGGAAAAGTGTGATGGGTTTGCTTGTCCTTTTCCTCTGGATGAGGGAAGGAGGGATATTGCACAGAAAAAATATAAAGCAAGAAATGTGTGGCCATTCCTGTGAGCTGCAAATTTTTTACCACATTATTTAGTACTGGGGCTTTGTAATACTGCTGCTAATTAACTGAGGCTTCAGTTTACATCATCCTACTGCAACAATAATCATGTTCATTTAAAGGTCATATTAAATTATTTGAGTCTTAACTCCATAATGGTTGATTCTAACAACACTGTTTCAAGACAGTGATATTGCTTAAAATTTGTAATGCACTTATATTCTAGCAAGGAAGTTTTTGTGCCTCTATATTGAACAGTTTACTTTTATGAAGATAATTATTATTTTTCTACAGATCTCCTCTTTTTCTGCATTTGCAGAAAAAGTGCAGTTGGCTGTTGTAAACTCTGAGTCATCCCTTGCAGGTTGTAAAGTGGGACAGTTTGGTAATATACACGTAGAAACCTGTAATGAATAAATTAATTAAAAAAGGAAAAAAGCAAAATGAAACTTGATCTGGCTATTGGCTGTGATGCACTTGCAATGTTTTGCATCTAATATATCCATATAACTTTGATATGCAAACTAAAGCTGCTTGGCTGAAATTCTGCTGAATCTCAGCTAAAATTCATTAGATATTTTCATCAGTTCTGAGTTTTCAGATCTACTCAACTGTGTTAATTGAATTAAACAACAACAAAAAAATATCCCACTGCTGACATGAGAATCTCCTTTTTGGTTATCTTTTTGTTACTTCTACAATATTTTAAGTACATTCTGAGCATTTTGCAATGCTTCTGCATTTTAAATGATACAGAGTTTCTCTTTCACTCCTTGTCAATCAAGTAGATATCACCTCATTATTTTATCCCTATTTAGTATGTTTTCTGAATCTTCTATATTTTAGCAGTATGACATACTATTAAAATAATAGTGAAACAAAAGTTGTTGGACACAACCCTTGGGATTGAAACCAACTCCTCAGCCATCAACACAAATCCTGAGAGAATAACCCTCCTACCTGGTGATCCAGCTCTGTCCTGTCCTGTGGGGATGCCTCAGGGAATTCTGAGGTCAGCTTTCTCTTAGGAGTATAGCAAATTACATGTCTATATTCAGGTTGAGGAAAATATTAAGCAGAATGTCCTTATCCATTGTAATCTCATTTTCTGAACTTTGGGAAGCCAAATCTCTAATTCTGTTACGCTATATACTGAATATATTGAAAAGCAAGTAATTTTTCCCTTTGTAAATAGACTAACTTGAGATTTGCTTTGAGTTTCAATCACTTTTTAGTTAGAGAAAAAATGTGACTTATAATTCTGTTCAGATTGGACAAGGGTTTGAGTTTTGAGTCTGGATTTGATGCTAAATTTGCACTTTTCTGAATTATGGGAGCCCAGGAATTGAGGGTGATGGGGAACTGGTTTTCAATATACAGGCAGAGCATCAGGGAACCATTAACATTCATTTTTCATACATTTGTTTTGGAATTTAGAACAGGTTAACAATATTTTTCTTCAAAGTGTATGATGTGGAAGAGGAAAAAAAATCTATGTGTATTTTTTTTTTAAAGTGGAATCATGAAAGATGAAGGTTTCTAAGCCACTTAACATTCATGGTGCATTACTTTTGAAAATAGAAGATAAGTATAAGAATAAAGAATAAGAAAATAATATAAATAGTAATATAATAAGAAGTAAAAGTATGTTTGCTGACTACCTGATAGTGTTTCAATGACATTTTGTTTTGCTTTAAATATTGCTTCTGTTTTGTATTATATTGTTTGCCCACCTTGTGAATATTCATGCATTTTCTCTGTTTCAATGTTTCACCACCTAATTTTTGCCTACTGGGTTTCAACAAGGAACCATTCTCTGTGTAAGTCCCTTGGGGAAATGCTACATGAAAGTGGTAATGGCAATTATGGTTGAAATGATAAACCCAGCATCATTCCTAAGTACTTGCTATGCAAAAGATGATATATTCAAAGTATTATAAGAATAAAGAATAAGAAAATAATATAAATAGTAATATAATAAGAAGTAAAAGTATGTTTGCTGACTACCTGATAGTGTTTCAATGACATTTTGTTTTGCTTTAAATATTGCTTCTGTTTTGTATTATATTGTTTGCCCACCTTGTGAATATTCATGCATTTTCTCTGTTTCAATGTTTCACCACCTAATTTTTGCCTACTGGGTTTCAACAAGATTAAACCATTCTCTGTGTAAGTCCCTTGGGGAAATGCTACATGAAAGTGGTAATGGCAATTATGGTAAATGATAAACCCAGCATCCCTAAGTACTTGCTGCAAAAATGATATATAAAGTATTTCATGATAATGTTAATTACATGGACTGTGTTGTTTACCTGGAGCTCTTTCCATGAAAACAGAGCCATGAAGAACTGAAAAAAATAGAAACCGAAGTCTCTACACTCAAAATGTCACTTTTCTCCTATATTAAGAACTACAAAGTCACTTATCTGTTTAAATGAAACTACAAGATGCTGCTTGCTTGTAGGAGACCACATATAGGAGAAAAAGAATTTGAATCAGTTTTAGACCAGTTTTAAAATTTAATCTTTTTTTTCACTAACCTTAAATTCTAGTTGACTTAAATGTGCTGGTTTGCACACCAGGCTGTGCATGAGCATTCTGAAAAATAATTGATTGATGATGCATGTGTAGGTCTGGCATATTGTGACACACAGTCATTCAGTACCTCCTAGACTGACACCTTTATATGCCATCTTTATATGTACAATTAGCTTGCTCTTTTCTCCTGAGATCATTGTTCTAATGATACTGAGCATTTTTATTTGTTTCTGTTAAGAAGTGGCTCCTTTCCAGTTGGTGGTTACCTGTTGCCAGTAGTTTAATAATGGAGTATAACCTCTATTTCATTTAGAGCTGTCTTTCCACAGTGTCTCAGTGATCACCCAGAGATAAAAATGAAGTAAGCTCTGATTTATCCTGGAACTTATTAATGAACAAAATAATTGCTTGTGTGTTCTTATGGAATCTTTAATTCACACATTCAAATCTGTTACATGCTGGTCAAGCTACCAAAGCCTGAAGGGCAGGCAGCTCCTTTAATATGAAAAGTTCAAGCGTCTTATTTTTGCTTTCTAAAGGAGAAAAATCTTAAGTCCCCCTTCTCTAGATTAGCTAAAGGCCTTTTGCTTTGAGTTTGTGTTGCTTTTGAGTTCATTCCTAACAAGCTTTTGTCCTTGACCAACTGTCAGAAACTATTTCAGTAGCTTGTGAATTTAATCAATTCAATGTGTCTGCTGAAAGTAATAAAACATCATTGAAATTCTGTTTTAAGAACGTTAATGCAGTAACTGCTTCCCGTGTGACTGAAGACAGCTAAACTGTCAGAGATGGACTTTCTATTGTAAAGCTTTCTAAAAAAATTACACTGATATCCTTGGTTGCACTTTAACTTATGGATTAATAGACCTTTAAAACTGAAGCCACCTCATCACCCTGCATTAAATGAAACAAGGCTATTTTGGACAGTTTTTAACAAAGGGTGAAGATAATCTTAAAGGTAGATAAATTGAGAAAATTTCAAAACTTGTGTGCGTGGACAGCCCAAAGCCTCCACCTCTAGGATTTCCTGTTCTACCATCCTGTTCATCTCTTGGGCAGCAAGGTTTCCGTACAGGTGTTCTGTAGCAGTTCTGGGCAATGTCTTCTCCTTTTTAGGTCTGTATGTGCTGTAAGCCTGAATTCTGAAGGGGTGTCTCAGCGGGTAGATCACTGCATTGTTTTCTTATTACATGTTATCTTTGCTTTTCAGTTGTTACTCTGATTTTTAGTTCCATTGTACAGCTCAAATCATGACAGATATTGGTAAATTTAGTGACCCAAAGAGGAGTCAGATCATCTGTTTTTGAGCTGGTAAATAGGAGTGGCTTTGCGCAGGCTCGAGGGTGATATCCATATCCACATTTGCAAAGCCCTGTAGCGATGGGCGAGGGTCGAAACGGCAGGTGAAAGGTGCACTGGAAGCCACAGACCCAACCCCACCTGCAGGCGGTTCAGGGCATTGGTTACTAGAGACTGGTCGGAGATGACAGTCTCTTTGGACAGCACCCTGAATGACCAAGCAGCCTTTTCAAGGACAGCACTGCTTGCTTCACTCAGAGAGGGGCCTAGAAAAGGTGGCCTAACCAAAGGTCATCTCCCCCTTCACCCCATTCGTTAACCGCAGGCCAACGGGCATCTTCTACTAATGTGGTCACACAAAGATCAAAAGACAAAGGCACACACCTGCCTCCAAAGGTGTACCCAAACTGACTCTCGTATGCTGGAACATCAGAACCATGCTTGATACTGTGGATAGTGGACATCCTGAGCATCGCTCTGCCCTAATTGCCCATGAACTATCACGTCTCAACATCGACATAGCTGCTCTCAGTGAAGTTCGTCTCCACGAGGAAGGCAGCCTTGGGGAACATGGTGCCGGTTACACACTCTTTTGGTCTGGCAAACCCAGAACTGAAAGGCATCTTTCAGGAGTTGGCTTCATGATCAAAAATTCCAAAAATCTGCTGACAGGTCACTCTGATCGCATTATCTCCCTACGCCTTCCACTACACAACAAGCAGTACGTTGTCCTCTTTAGTATATATGCCCCAACTTTCCAAGCTGACCCTGCTGAAAAAGATAAATTTTACACTGACCTGCGCCACCTTACCCAAAAGGTGCCTGCAGATGATAAGATCATTATCCTTGGTAATTTCAACACCAGAGTAGGGAAGAACTTTGAAGCCTGGAAAGGAATATTAGGCAAGCGTGGTGTTGGAAACTGCAACGATAATGGTCGCCTTCTGCTAGAATTCTGTGTGGAGCAACAGCTCACCATCACTAATACTATCTTTCAGCAGAAAAATAGTCTGAAGACAACCTGGATGCATCCTAGATCTAAGCATTGGCACCTCATCGATTATGTCTTGGTGCGACGGAGAGATGTCCGCGATGTCCACCTTACCCACGTGATGCCCAGTGCAGAATGCCAAACAGACCATCGACTGGTGCGCTGTAAACTTAACTTTAAACTTAAGTTCAAACCTAGAAGGGGCAGCATCCCGAGGAGGAGACTCCAAGTTAACAGTCTCCAATCAGCCACAGTGAGAGACAGATTCCAGGCAAATCTTCAAACTAGGCTTGAAAACCATTCCATAGATTCTATACATGCCTCTCCTGAAACACTTTGGCACCATATTAAAAACGGCATCCTGCAGTCCTCTGAAGAATCCTTAGGGTTCTCCTTCAAGAAGAACAAGGACTGGTTTGATAAAAACAATCAAGAGATCCAAGAATTGTTGAAGAAGAGAACCGCCCACAAGCACACCTTGCACTGCCATCCTGTCACGTAAGAAAAGCAACCTTTTGTCTTGCATGCAGCAAGCTCCAACAGAAACTCCGTGACATCCAGAACAAGTGGTGGATCAATCTAGCTGAAAAAACTCAATTATGTGCAGATACGGGTGATCACAGAGGATTCTATGAGGCCCTGAAAACAGCATACGGGCCTACATACCAGGTCCAAAGCCCTCTACTCAGCGCAGATGGTCAAATGCTTCTGACAGATAAGACCTCCATTCTGAATCGATGGTCTGAACACTTTCAGACTCTTTTCAGTACCAACCGTGTAGTGCAAGACTCAGCAATTCAGTCCATCGCATAACAACTGGTGAAGAATGAATTGGATACTGCCCCCACTCTGAGAGAAACTCTTAAGGCCATACAGCAGGTGAAAATCGGCAAGGCAGCCGGGGTTGATGGAATTCCACCTGAAGTCTGGAAACATGGGGGCCAAGCACTCCATGCTAAATTTCACGAGTTCTTACTATGCTGTTGGGAACTAGGCGAACTACCATCAGACCTTCGTGATGCAGTCATCATCACCTTGTATAAAAAGAAAGGAGTTAAATCAGACTGTTCAAATTACCGTGGTAGTACTCTGCTCTCCATTGCTGGCAAAATCCTGGCAAGAATATTTTTGAACAGACTAATACCCACTATAGCAGAAGGAATTCTACCTGAAAGCCAATGCGGTTTCAGAGCCAACAGGAGCACCACAGACATGGTATTTGTTCGCAGACAACTGCAAGAGAAGTGTAAGGAACAGAACAAAGGTCTCTATGTAACCTTTGTCGACCTCACCAAGGCTTTCGATACTGTGAGCAGAAAAGGTCTATGGCAGATTTTGGAACATTTAGATTGTCCCCCCAAGTTCCTTAAAATGATCCTCTCACTCCATGAGGATCAGCACGGCCAAGTCAGATATGGCAATGCACTTTCTAATAACCAGTGGTGCGAAACGAGGCTGCGTTCTCGCACCAACCCTATTCACAGTCTTTTTCAGCGTGATGCTCCAAAGGGCCACGGCAGACCTCGATGATCAGGACGGGATCTACATTCGATACCGTACTCATGGAAGCCTATTCAATCTAAAGGCAACTGAAGGCCCACACTAAGACCTTAAACCATCTTGTCCAGGAGCTGCTCTATGCTGATGACGCCGCCCTTGTCACTCACACAGAAGCAGCTCTGCAGCGTTTAACATCCTGCTTTGCAGACGCTGCTGAGCTCTTTGGGCTGGAAGTCAACTTAAAGAAGTTCTCTATCAACCGGCACCTCAGGAAGTCTTCCATCATCCCCATATTACCATTGGCCAATCAGAGCTCAAATCAGTCCAGCAGTTTAATTACTGAGGTAGCCTCATCTCCTCGGATGGTAAGATTGATGGATAGGTTAGCAAAGGCATACAGTGCCTTCGGAAAACTCCATAAAAGAGTTTGGCGAAATAAACACTTGAAGAAAAGTACAAAGATCAGTATTTACAGAGCCATAGTGCTGTCTGCTCTCTTATATGGATCTGAATCATGGGTCATTACCGCCACCACCTGCGACTCCTCGAACGCTTCCATCAACGCTGTCTCCGTACAATCCTAAACATCCACTGGTCAGACGATGTGACCAATACATCTGTTCTAGAACAAGCAGCAGTCACAAGTATTGAGGCCATGTTGCTGAGAACACAGCTGCGCTGGGCAGGGCACGTCTCCAGGATGAAGGACCAACCACCGCCTCCCTAAGATCTTGCTTTATGGGGAACTTGCCACTGGCCGCCGTAAGAGAGGAGCCCCAAAGAGGAGATACAAGGACTCCCTGAAACAACATCTCAGCCTTGGCCATATTGATCATCATAACTGGTCTACTCTGGCCTCCAATTGGGAGGTCTGGAGACACACCATCTATAACACTGCTGATGCCTTTGAGAAAGCACGCGGGATCACCCTTGAGGAGAAAAGACAGCGCAGAAAGAATCGTGCCCTGCAGAATGTACCACCTAAGGAGTCTTTCTGCTGTGCCTTTTGCAACCGGACCTGTCTATCTTGTATTGGCCTTTTTAGCCACCAACACGCTTGCAACAAATGTGGGTAGACACCTTTCCCAAATCTTCGTTCGCGAAGCCCAGCCATGATGAAATAGGAGTGGCTTTACTCAATACCATTAATCAAGCAGGCTGGAAGAGCCAAAAGAGGAAATCTGGTAAACTTTAAGGCAAGAGGAAATTTTTAGTTAATTTAAGCTCATGCCAAAGTCAGAAGAATATCTCCAAAAGGAAATGATTATTAACAAGCACTTGATTATGAAAACCAGCAATGAAACAAATGGGTAAATTCTGGCAGAATGTACTCTCCAAAGAGCAATGACTTAACAAAAAAAGCTTGCAGGAATTGTGGATGGTGGTTTTCTAACAATCAGTTGAAAAAACTCTGCACTGCAAAGGTTTAGTTGGAGACATGTGAAAATAAATCATTGAGGCAGTGTCCAGCAAGGTGCATTGACCTTCACACATTGCAAATAGCAATAGTATCAGTGGAAAGATAAGAAATAGAGGCTAAAATACAAAAGGAATGCAAATGCAGGGAATGGAAAACCATCCACTACAAAGTGTGAGTGGCAATCAATAACCTCTTGACTAGGCAAGGAAGAGAAAATAACTCCACGTGGTGCATTGTCAGAGGGTACAGGACCTAAGGCACTTTCAGAAAGTGAGAACAGTTGCAGCGTGGTGGAGATTTGCTAATAATGAGGTAGGGCATTTAAAAACTTTGTGAGATGAATTCCTGAAAGAACACAGAGAATAAGCAACACAGGAGATGGAACTCAGAGATCAGATTCCACCTGCCTTCATCTGCGACTGCCTGGAGTGCAGGGTCACACGAAGGGGCAGAACACCTTAGTCTCCTTTCAAACTTCTTAGACAAGCCCTTAAGAGCAGTACCCAGCATGGAAGAGGAACCCACGCAGAGTGAGCCAGAAAGGAGTGCTGAGACCCTGCATTCACCACGGGCAGGTTTCCCCCCCCCCCCCCCCCCCCATTTTTTTCAAATATGATGGGAAAGAGGTCAGATAATGTGGCTTCATGTGATGAATATGCATCAGACGCATGGCTCTGCTCATCTGGTTCAACCCCTGTTAAAGCAGGGTCACCTGGACCAGGTGGCACAGGATCACGTCTGGGTGGGGTTTAGGATCTTCAGAGGAGGAGACTCTACAACTTTGTAAGTCTTATGCTACCCGAGCCTCTGAGGTGCAAACACTGAGATGTTTTCATATACTGAAGCTGTCAGTGCTTAGAAAATTAAAGGAACAATAACAATTGGAAAATAAAGCTTTTTGACTTCCCACTAATCTCACAGGTATGTGAAATTCAGGCTTGTCAGAAGTTTTAGTTTTTAACTACTGTCAAGTTTGGTTTAACTACTGTCAAATTTGTAATGCCCCTTGTGTTCTTTTGGCATAATGGGACACTCAGAACAGTTATAAGGTATATTTACCTTGAAGCCAGACCTCTTATATATTTTTTCCAAGAAATTGAATTGCAAAAAATTGTAAGGACTTTTGCAATTCTTGGTTTTTTTGGGTTTTTTTTTTTGGTTGTATTTTTTCTATTTTCACTGTCTTTGTTTTATCTAATACAATATATAAAGCAAAATAAAGATCATTAATAGAGAATGAAAACATAGGACTAGATAAGGACCTCCTTATGTAGGAGGACCTCCTTCATCAGAGAACAAGAGAATAAACCATTTTGACCTGTTCTTTAATGCAGAGAGCACAGTCAGACACGGAAGTGAGGAAAATGAAAATGGTTTCAAATAGAATCTTATTCTTTTCCTTTCTTTGTGTTCCAAATTTTCTTGACAGAAAACAGAGCTGAAAGAGGATCAGGGATCATTGTACTTACACAAAGCAGGATAAACATTTTGCTACCTAAAGCTGGAGAGAAGTTTGCAGATTGGACAAGTCTTGGGTATGTTGAAATGCATACTGAATATATAGTGCTGTCCATAGTCTTAAAAGTTTTTTGAGGCTGTGTTCTCTGGAGTTCTCAGCTTGAAGCCTTTCACTAAAATATTTAGAAAATAACACTAGAAAGAGTAAACAGAATTTTTTTTTTCAGCACACAAATACTGGGTTTAAGGTAAGTCTTTCTATAACAACTTCTGAGTGTACTGCCTGTAACTCAACCCATTCTCTTGATCTTTTGTCCTCATCTGTGATGCACATGATATACAAACCTGTCAAACAGGAGAGCTGTATGTTTGCAGCTCTTTTAGCTCTAAGGTACATTGCTTTATATCCATCTATATATTTGGCTCACTTACACATTCATACAGACCTGCAAATGTACTAAGTTTTTAAGATACTTAGTTTATGTAGTGATCACTCATAATGAAACAACCCTGTTACCAGAGAGTTCTAACTGAATTCTTTACGAGCTCTTCTTGACGTGCTGTGTAATGTGTCAGCTTTCCCCTGTAGCAGACATTACATCTGGCTGGGTTAGTATCCACCACACATTGTGATCATCATGATGTTGCCTTTGCTCTCACGTAGAATTGGCAGCATAATCATAGAATCCCAGAATGGTCTGGTTTGTTTTAAAGCCCATCTCGTTCCAGCCCCTGCCATGGGCAGGGACACCTTCCACTAGCCCAGGTTGCTCCAAGCCCTGTCCAATCTGGACTCAAACACTTTCAGGGGCAGTGCAGCCACAGCTTCTCTGGGCAACCTGTGCCAGGGCCTCCCCACCCTCACAGGGAAAAATATTTTACCATAAAATTGTTCATATTACCTTTTGAGTTGGGCTGTTTGTGTGTGTGTTTGTACGTCTCAGAAAGTGCTTCATTAAAGCAACTTTAATTTTGTTTCTTTCAAAGGTATCTAGATAAGGTAGTCAGTTCTGAAGACTGAGGAATAAATTAGGAATCCTCCTCAGCCAGTAATGTAGCTAATTAACCAAGCTAAACATCACTTAATTAGACTCATATCTGGAATGAAGGTAAGATGGAGAGTGATATAAGTGAATTCATGCAGTTCAGGCTGTGGTATAGTTGCTGTAAGTTTGAGAATTCTATAAGGTCATGGTTTCAAGTCTCTGGGAACATTGTCCTCTTTAAAGGCCTAAAAATCAAGTGTCCTGGGCTAGTGGGTAGTTTTGGAAAACAGTGGCAGTTATTCTCCATCCTAATCTTTAGGCTCTGCAGAATTTTTCTCCTTGCTGTCTAATCTATTGTTTGCAGAAGTCATTAATGCCAAATGCTTTCTAATGTAGCTAAATGAACAGTTCCAAATGATTTATGGGAAGGTGTCATGGCAAGTGTTGGGAAAAATCCAAACTTCAGAAAAGAGCTGAGGACCCAACAATTTTTGTTTAGTCTTTGGAATAAATGACCAGATTTTGAGGAGGACACAGTGCCAGTTTTCCTCCCTGCCAACTTCTCTTCACTCTTCTCTGACAGAACTACTGGTTCCAGAGAGCTTTCATATATTTTGAATAGGCTCATAAATGGCAATGTATGTTTTCAAAAATCTTATCCTTAGAAAATTGAAGGCAAAACCGCAGTGGAGGTTATGACAGAAGGAAAAAGAAAGCAAAACCAGAAAATAGTCTTGAAGCAATGTCTGGCAAGATAATACAGTCTTTAAGCATTGTAAATTTGCAGATTTTTATCTCTTAATGCTATCCAAGTGCCAGGCCAGTGCTAATATTAATCAAAAATACTCCCTAGAAACTGTTTGTTAAACTTTTCTCTCTAATTTACTTTCAATTCCACAGAGTGAGGAGCTGAATGTAAAGCATTTCAGTCTATTTATGGTCATTAAATATTGAGAATTTTGAAAGCAGTGATGAAATGCCCAGTATATTAAATGTTCTTGAGGAATTATTGTGGCCGATTATTTTATCAGGTTTGAATAGCTGAGCACGTAGTTATCTCCTGCAATTGCACCTGTTGGAATTGTGTTTGCAAGTGGTTAGTGAGGAGTGATGTGGAATTGTGAGGAGCAATAAATATTGTTTATTTTTTATTTAGATTTCATACTAAGCCACCAAGGACAAAGCAAAATCTTTTTAACTTGCAGTAATACTTGTTTAGTTTAACTCCAAACAGGGTTTTCCCTGTGGAAACAGTTCTAGCAAGGGGTTTTGGTAAGTTCCATTCTGCTGCAGAGTAGTCTGAGAAAAATCTATCTGCTTTCAGAGATATTACCCTCCTTAAAGAAGAGTTTGGAGGAAAAAGATAGCCCCAAAATTAAGGAGAAAATTAATTTTGAGCAGTCCTCTGTGATGTCTCTGTTTCCTTCCTCTCTTGCTGTGTCTAAGTCTAATTTTCCTGTCTAGTTAGGAGATACAGCTTGATGATGAAGCTGTCAGTTGGGGAAGCTGAACTTGCTTTTAATTTTCCTTTTAGGATCTGGCAGCCCCATCTGAGTGCAAAGATGATTTGGGAAGTTCTGGCAGTTACCATCCGTTAGCATGTCACTAGTGCAAATAACAGCAGGTCCAGCAGCCTCTTGCAAACTGGTGGTAGAACAGGATATTGTATAATATATCTTATAGGAAAATCCCTGATCAGGAGATACAAGAGCTTCCTGGAAATTGCATAAATTGAGTTGGTTTCAGGCTGGGAACATTCTCATTCTCCCCATGCAATGAGGCTGGTGACCTCTGCTCTTCTGCTTGGCTGTTATTGCTTCCTTTCATAGATTTTTGGAGAGATTGTTTCTTTACATTTAACATTCCCTCTCTGGCTGCCTAACAATATAGGGCTGATCAGACTATCCAAGAAGTCCTGGCAAGATAAATTAGATGCTTAATTTGCACATCAGGAACTTCAGACAGACTAATTTTAAAAGGACATTTTGATAAAGTGGAGTAGTGCTGTGCACACATTGGTAATTGCCAGTTCCACAAAATTATTAATGATAGATGAGCTTTGAGCTTTGAATCTTGGCTTAAATTAGTGTTTGAAGGGTGTGCCATGAAACACAGACAACAAAAATAATTAGAAAATGTATCACAAGATTTTCAATATTGAAACATTTGTAATTTATAATATTTTTCTCCATCACTATCCATACTCCCAACTGTCATATATAAAAACAAATATAAACCAACACATATAATAAACATTGTCAAATTGTGAATACTTCTCCCAAAATAAAAGTTGATTTTAGCAAATCTGAAAACAGACTAATGTATTCCTGTACATGCTACGGCCCAACACTGGTCAGCATCCTTTAAGGGTCCACACTATTCCCAACCTGGCCTGAACACAGCTGTGTTCACAGAAGGGTCTTTAGGGGTGAGTTTGTGTTCTTGCATCTGGTGTCCTTGGTGCACCAAAATCCTTCCATCCTTACTAGGTAGATTTTGTCTTTCCACACCTTCCAATCTTTATTTATCTTGGAAACAAGCAGAGAGCTATGCAGAACATCAACCATCTGTGTATTACACAGGTGTTTTCGCTGTCTACTTTATTTTGGTTTGATCTCTCCCACATATAAATACCTAAGGATCAAGGCTGCTTTCTCCAGACCTGCCTGCAGACCCTGGTCCCCACCGCTGCTCCCAAGTGTTTCAAAGACTGTTGTCAAGCACAGAATTGGACATGTGTGAATCTCAGTGTGTGTGTGAACGTAATTCAGAGTTGGTTTAGCTCTTCCAATAACCTTTAGAAAAAGTGTTCTTGTACACTTTTTTACTAGACAGATTTTCAGATTTTTTTCCAGATTCTTCTCAGTTCACACATTCCCTTGACCATGAAGACAAACCTTTTGTGTACAGTTCTTATCCTTGTGAATTTTAATATCAGTGGATAATAGATTGCCAAATTTTCTTGCTTTGTCTTTCACTTTTTTGTACAGCATTGGCATATATAAATCCTATTATGAATACAAAATTATATGTATTCTTAGTGATGTTAACTGATTTTAAACTTCTCAAACATACCTGGAGAACCCTGTTAATCAGATTCTTATGTGGCATTTCTTGAAATGATGAAGAAGTACAATTTTGGCCATCTCTAAAGTTGTACACATTCTTTTCTCTGTTTCACATAAAGTTTTTATTCTTTGCATCTCATTTACACATTGCTGAGAACTGTAACTGGCAAAGGGCAAAGAGTTAGCTGGGGATCATTCTCCAGAGCATTTGGAAGTTATGTGTCAGTTTGCATGGGTACAGATACATGTGTGAACTTTTAAGTAAAATTAAAAAGAAATTGAAAAGAGTAATATAAAAGCAAGAACTTCTACATGTTTTAGATCATTATATAATCTTCATTTCATAACAAATACTCTTCTATAATGATTCTAGTTTTTGTATCAGTCAAGTGCTTCTAAATTTGCAGCGGATTTGTGGGGACAGACAAGAATACAAAGATCTCAATCCCACCTACTGAGTTGGGTGTATCCCAGGAGAAATGTGCCCTGGGACAGTGTATGAATGTGAGGAGATACTGGATGAGCTGAGGTGAAAGGGAAGGCTGCTGCCTGCACAAATCTCCTGTATCCACCATAAAACTGGGTTTTTTTGAATCTACATCTGGCCATCTGCTTGGGGACAGGGAGAACTGCTTCTTGTTTTCCCAGTTTCCCTTTGGGTGTCACTCACACTTGCTGGGGAAGCTCAGATATTCACAATTCAGTTGTTTTTTTCCCTCTGCTTCTCCACCTTATCCTATTAATCTGCTCAGGTGAGACCCCCCTGCAGAGCTGCTTCCAGCCCTGGGGAACAGCACGGCAAGGACATGGAGCTGCTGCAGAGAGTCCAGAGGAGGCACCAAGATGAGCAGAGGGCTGGAGCAGCTCTGCTGGAAGGAAAGGCTGGGAGAGTTGGGATTGTGCAGCCTGGAGAAGAGAAGCTTTGGGGTGATCTGATTGTGGCCTTGCAGGGCCTGAAGGGGCCTGCAAGAAAGATGGAGAGAGACTATTGACAAGGGCTGGAGTGACAGGACAGGGGGAATGGCTTCCCACGGACAGAGGGGAAATTTAGATTGGATATGGGGAAGGAATTCTTGGCTGTGAGGGTGTTGAGGCCCTGGCCCAGGTTGGCCATGGAAGCTGTGGCTGCCCCATCCCTGGAAGTGTCCAAGGCCAGGTTGGAGGGGGCTTGGAGCAACCTGGGCTAGTGGAAGGTGTCCCTGCCCATGGCAGGGGGTGGAATGAGATGGGCGTTAAGGTCTGTTCCAACCCAGGCCATTCTATGATTCCATGATTTTAACTGTCTATCAGTGGCCCTTGTTTAATATTGATACCCAGAGACAACATTTATTTTCTTCTTGGACAGAAGCAAAGTCCAGTTTTACTAGAGACAGGATCTGTTTGCATCTACTATAGGTGTAAGGAGGTGCTGTAAGTATTTCAGTACCCTGAGGACATCTTTATATAATGATCACTCTTGGGCTGAAATAATTTAAAAATCCCACTGCACACAGTTGATGTTTAGTATAAGGAATGAGAGCAAATGCAAAAGAATTGCAATAAATAAGCTAAACACTGGAGAATACTGCATCTAGTATACAATTAATAGAAGTGCAGCCATTATAGTAAAAAATCATATTTATAAAGTATAGCTATGCTTTATTCTTTTTATAAATCTTTGGGGAAAGTTTGTCTTGAAAACAGCCATTCTAAATTTGCAAATTGCCTTTCGCACTTTGATTTATGCCATCCTAATTATTATTTTAACTAAATGCTATTTTTAACTTTATAACCGCCCAGAACAACAGGAGTTTGTCTGAACACCTCTTTTCAGGATGTTGTAGATGGACTGTCAACACAAGATTTGGAGTCTGTGAGAATTAAACCTTCACCGTTAGCTGCTGTTTGTGTGGTCAACTCCATAGTTCCTCAGCTTTAGTTTTTTAAGTCTTTGCATTCCACAAAATGCTCAGTTTTGTTTTTTGCAAATTTCCCACTCTTCCTCTCTCTCCCCCTGGTAATCTTGGCTTAAGATGGTGAATAGTTTTACAACCACATGCTGTTTTTTTCTATCATACTCAGCATGTTTTTTGAAGTCTGATTTGCAACAGCGTCAGGCAGTTCAGGAGGCCTGTGGGGATTTGTTAAAGCCCTCGTGTGAGTTAGAGATCAAACCCCCATTATCTCAGTGCTGTTTAGGCACCTGGTTCACTGAAGAGCTTCAGTGACTCTGGCAGAGGTCTGTCTGTCCTACGCTCCTGTAACCCCAACTCTCCATCCGTCACTTTCTGTTTCACCACAGCTGGGCAGATTCTGCTCATGTGTTGAACAGATCTTACTCCTGGGACATGATATTAAATGTTCAGCTGCAGAGTCGGGATGAGCATACTTGGATAACCTTTAATCTTGCCATGAATACAAAGCCTGAACCAAAGATCTACAACTGATTTCAGTGCTAGGCTGTGTCAGGAGAAATCACTTTTTTTTTATTAAGACGGTGTGTTTAGCATCATTCTACTATTGACAGACCTTTAATAGCAATTTTTCTTATTTTTTAGAAAGAAACAGACAACTTACAAAGCGAATTGTTTTCTGTGAACTTAAATAGTGGTAGAAGGAAAGCACTTTAGTAAAACGACAGCACATTGCAAGTTAATGTAAACCTTATGGTTTCTCAGCAGATTCTTGGAATTTTAGTACTTTAATGTATTTGTATCTACAGTTACACTGAGATTCCATGACACGTTTCATGTAGTGCTTTATTGCATCATTTATTTTAGGCATAATGTCTCTGAGTGGAATAGATTTTTCCTTGTGAGTACACCACTTGATGTGAAAATATCAACATTTACAGGGAAGATGATATGAGCCATGATTTTTTTACAGGAATTTAGAATTACATATGAAGAAATATTGAAGTCATAAAGCAGAATAAGGTGATTATTTATTTAAGTCTGGTTCAATTTTTTAAATTTAATCTGGTCTTCCAGAAAAAATCTCTGCTGTATGACATATGCAAACCAGTTTTTTTTTTTTTGTACCTACCCTTCCTGGATAACTTCATTTAAACTGAAAGAGAATTGATTTAGATTGGATATAAAGAAGAAATTTTCCCTGTGAGGGTGGTTTTGCCCTGGCCCAGGTTGCCCAGAGAAGCTGTGGCTGCCCCTGGATCCCTGGAAGTGTCCAAGACCAAGTTGGACGGGGCTTGGAGCAACCTGGGCTAGTGGAAGTTGTCCCTGCCCATGGCAAGGGGTGGCACTGGATGATCTTTAAGGTCCCTTGCAACCCAAACCATTACTTGAGATGAATATACCTCCTTCAAGAGCCATATGCCCATGGTAGTTGTTTTAATTGGCTTAACGGTATCACAACTATTTAAAATCCTTTGCTTTTTGGTCACTGAAATCCAGGTGAAACTGATTTCTGAAGATTGCATGTCTGTTCTAGCTTGGTCAGAAAAAAAAGAAAATAAAAAAAAAACCAACAAAGAATCCTATTTTTGCTGTTTTGTCATTCTTCCAGAAAATTGTGTCATTAAGCATGGTCTACTGGACAGGAGAGTATCCAGGAGATATCTCTCCATTAATCAGTAAACTTGAAGAAGCTGCTGATCCTTTGTTCCATTTATCCAATATTAACCAGAGAATTTTATTTTGCTGTAGGTGGGATGCAGTGGAAAGTCTAGCCTTAATTAATTAGGGTTGAATTTTTAAATGAGCGCCATGCTCAATGAGTTCAGTGGTATTCGGGTATCCTCAAAATCCAGTTGTTTCCACTAATATTCATGGGAGTGTGTTTGCCGTTTTTTTAGCAGCTAGGGAGAGATTGGCTACTTCTGACATCTTCTTATAATGTTTGTATGATCTGGAACAGTGTTCCAGATCTTTAGATCAAAGGTGCAGTTGAAGTATCATGATAGGCCCATCCTCAGAACAATGTACTGTCATTGCTGTGGCCAAGTCCCAGTAAATGATTCCCAAACCGGTCACAAACAGAGGAGTGGCCAACTGTGCCATGGAATCCTAGGGTCAGGTTGGAAGGGTCCACAGTGGCTCATCTGGTCCCACCTCCCTGCTCCAGCAGGGCCAGCCCAGAGCACATGGCACAGGATTGTGTCCAGAGGGATCTGGAATGTCCCCAGGGAGGAGATTCTACCCCCTCCCTGGGCAGCCTGTTCAGGGCTGGGTCACTGCCCAGCAAAGAAGTTCTTCCTCCTGTCCAGGGGGATCTTCCTGGGCATCAGTTCCTGCCCGTTCCTCCTGTGCCATTGCTGGGCCCCCCGAGCAGAGCCTGCTCCAGCCTCTGCCCCCTCCCTGCAGCCCCTGACACAGCCTGGGGAGGGCCCCTCTCAGGCTCTGCTCTGGAGGCTGAACAGCCCCAGCTCCCTCAGCCTTTGCTGCTCCCAGAGCTGCTCCATCCCTTGGGCATCTCCGCAGCCTGCGCTGGCCCCGCTGCAGGAGCTCCCTGGCCCTGCTGTGCTGAGGAGCCCGAGCTGGGCCCAGCCCTGCAGATGTGCCTGCCCAGGGCTGGGCAGAGGGGCAGGATGACCCAGTGTACAAATCCACTTGCATTGTATGTGTTGCTACTTACAAGGGCTTATAGAATTTTTGACCAACTCTTAACATAATTAATCATCCTTCACCGAATAGTTACTAAGAAACTGTACTTGCTGAGCAGGAAGATCCATTGCACAAATTTTGGAGCCCTTATTATTAAGAGCTTTGTCTAAAGAACTTTAAAATTAGTAGGGAGTCATAAAATCATAGAATTGCCTGGGTCGGAAGGGACCTTAAAGATCATCCAGTGCCACTCCCTGCCATGGGCAGGGACATCTTCCACTAACCCAGGTTGCTCCAAGCCCCGTCCAACCTGACCTTGGACACTTCCAGGGATGGGGCAGCCACAGCTTCTCTGGGCAACCTGGGCCAGGGCATCACCACCCTCACAGGGAAAAGTTTCTTCCCAATATCTAATCTGAGCCTACTCTCTGTCAGTGGGAAGCCATTCCCCCTGTCCTGTCACTCCAGACCCTTGTCAATAGTCTCCCTTCATCTTTCCTTTAGGCTTCCTTCAGGTACTGAAGTCCATTTGTTTTTCATCAGACCTTAGAGCAAAAAAGACTTGGCTTTCTATAGAAGCAAATTTACTGGAGGATGCACAGATCAGATGAGCCAGGAGATGAGTGGTCTGACTCTGTTGAGGTTGGTGGCATTGCACCCACCCCTGCTGAGCTTAGTCAGGAATTTTTAGTGCAGGAACTTTGCAATGAGATGCAATGAGACAATCTGAGCTTTCTGCTCTGAAAGACAACGTGTTTATTTTGCATTTTTGTCCCAGGTTTTGCTGAGGCCAGTCTGCGTAACGTCGCCTTGATGAAGTAACCTCTAGAAAGGCAGATCCCAAATACTACCGCATCTGTCTGTTCCCGGCGCTAAAGGCAGTGACCGAGGGAAGCAAAGAACCTTGAGGAGATGGGACTGGCTCACCAATTCACTGTTTTGTGGCTCCTGTGCAGCCCCTTTGAGCCCAGCTTTCATGCTAGCAAAAGCCTGTGCTATCAGCAAGCTCCAGGTGATACCAGGAGAGAACAAGCTTCAGTTTGTGTGACTGGAAAAATTCACTAAAAAAAAGTTACGTTTAGAATAAAATAAACTAAAACCTAGACAGAGAGCAACGCAAAGTCTGTTATTTCAAATGTGGAATCCCTGAAAACTCTCTTTGACCTGGATATAAGGAAAAGAGGTTTGAAATTTTTATTTCAGCGTAAGTCATCAGTGTATCAAAATTTGAGTGTCTCTTTTTTTTCCATATTATATTAATTTATCTAAATCATGAGTATCCGTCGTGCATGGCAGTTACACATTAATACTGACTTCTCAGAATTTAAATTATAATAGAGAAGTCAAAACAATCTATTTTAATCATTAAATCTGGAGATTACTTAGCACAGACTAAAAAAAAAATCTATTCAAGTGATCTTCTATGACTGGTTTTTTAAAAAGCCAGAATTTCTAATTTTATCAAGACCAGATCAAGGTTCAGTGACTAAAAAGAGCAGGTGATTTCATCATGTCAGAAAGAGCCAGGCATCATTTTGCTGCAATGCTGAAATTTGAACAACATTCTGTGTGAATATGTTGTGGATTAATATGCTGCACACAGCATACCTCTAAAGAGAAATGAAATTGAGACACTATATCAGATTGGCTTTGTGATAAAAATATATGGGTTTTATGAACAGCACAGTTCTTGAATATGTTCTCTCAGCATCCCCATTCAAGATGTTAATTTAATGGAACCACTTGAATCATGAGTGTGGTCTTTCCATGAGTAAGATAATTAAAGAGTTTGAAAACTAAGATTAATAAATCATCATAGCAATTTTAGTTTCAATTAACATTATAAATGTTACTATTTTAGCAAGTAATTGACATCTGATTAGCGTGTTGCAGGGTGTAGCTGTTTAGATATTAATCAAAGTTCTAAACCTTGCTTACAAAATTACTTAAAGATATGTACAAAATTCTCCTTTATTTACATGGTAACTAAGCTTATCTTTTACATGTGTTTGCTCAGAGCCACAACTTGTAGCACACGCTGAGATTATTATTTATTAATTATAGTCAAAATTGCCAATATGATTCAAAAGTCCACTGGGCAACACATCTGCCTTTTTGATATACACTCTGAAATCTCAACCATTAGGGAGGGTTTCTCAGCTCTGTGGGTGGTAGCTCACAAAACTACTCGGTTTTGTGCCTAAATCTGAACAAAACAGCAACTTAATTTTGAAAAAAATGAATGAAACTAATTTACTGGCAGCTTTACTTTGAAAAATAAATGAAACTAATTTCTAAAAAATACAGCAATGAGTCTTTCTGATGAAAAAGGTAATAAAAATGCAATGCATGCAAGTATATTTTGTACTCAGATCCAGTTAGTTTGTGCTAGAGCAGACTAAATTAAATACTATAAATCCTGCCCAAGAAATGTAAATACTAGGAGTTAAATCTAACTGCCTGAACGTTCAAGCTAAAAAGGAAAAGCTACCTTTAAATTTGATCTTTTATATTTGAAATCTTTTGATATCATTAAAATGATGTTTGGTCATTGACACATATTTGATATCATTGAAATATATTTGAAATATGGAAAAACTTGCTCTAAAGACTGTCACAATATTTGTCAGAAACAGAAGAAAAAATTATTCTTTCTTATGTTGGATATGAATCAGAAGGAAAAATCTTGGGAAATGAGTGGTTTATCTGATGTGATGACAAGTGAAAGTATCAAATCTCTCTTCTTTGTTAGAGAACCTGCTCTCCTGAGACATCCAGCCCAGTAAATTGGATCACAAACATGACTTCAGAAGGGCACAGATGCCTTAATTCCTATTCAAGTGTAATGATCCTGCTGTGTGCATTCATCAAAATTGGATAGCAGGACTTCCAGTTATTCCTAAGGAAGATCTCCAGGCAGCCATGGGGAGGAGTTCACATAGGCTCTTTAACTCTTTATTTTATATTGCTTAGTTTTTCCATTCCTATTCCTGACTGGCATGAATAACTTCACACCAAAAGGTTTTGGCCTCCTTTGGGGAAGAAAAAGGAACAGTTCATCTCTCTGCAAGAATTCCATTCAGGAGACTGATTCAAGGTGCTTTGGCAGCCCTTTGGAGCCACTGAGGAGCCAGGGGTCTGCATCCAGGGAAGGAAGGTCTTTAGGAGGAACTTCAGAGTGCATTTAGAATTTTGAGAGTCTCATCAGGAGCGTAATGGGGTTATTTTGTTGTGAAATTAGTAGTGATCAGGATATGACTGTGCTGGGACTGACAGTGACTTTTCTCAGACGTTGAAGAATTTTATGTCCCTCAAATCTACCTGGGCAATGGGTTCCCTGCACCCCGTGGCCCCTGGAAGGAATGAAAATAACCCAAGTGTGCTATAAAACAAATATTCAGCCTCCTTTAGGAGCATATCCCAGGCTTATTGCCTAAATTGCCAACTCAGAGCTGGCTGGATGAGGGTCATTACCTCCTCCCCCAGCAAAGACACCCAGTGTGTCACACTGGAATGATTTAGAGTGCAGAGCTTCCCACGTCAGCTGTTAGAGGCAGCATTTATGGCAAAACAGAAGAGCCCAGCAGAACTCCGGTAACAAACCATCTTTTACAAAGAATAAACAGAAAAAAAAGCATTTCAAAAATGGAATGATTTGGGAAATGGGGATTAACTAGGCAGTAAGTGAAAGCAAGCTACAGCCTCGAGCAAATTTGTAATTAGGTAAGTTACAAACACTTCAATAATGAGAAGGATAATAGAAATTCTGACAAATCCTGTACTGGGGAGAGCTTGTGGGCACTATTGTAATAAATGAACAGAGATCTATTTGATTTTTTGTTAAAAGCGAGGAGCCCCAAGAGTTTTGTGTTACTTCATTTAGTGCTCGGTGAGGCTGTTTATATGAGACTTTCCCTTACATTTTAAATCACTTATTGCTGCTTTGGCAGTGTCTGTTAGATTCCATTAGATTCATTAGCTCTTCTGAAGAGCATTGCTCTCTGGAAATAGCTGAAACAGCTGCCCTGTGTAATTTTGTTATTGCTTTAATTTACTCAGAATTCTGCTTTAACACTCCAGCTGTCAAATATAAAGAGGAAAAAACAATCAATATAAAAGCACTTTCTACCTCAGTATTCTTACGTGTACACTTTGTGGGAAGATGAGTGAGAAAACAAAATGAATGTAAGTCTTTGTATTTTCCAAGAGATTTCATGGAGCTGCTGGAAGTGGATAGTGCTTCTTAAAATGTCACTGCTGGAGCTCTTCGCTGTGGGGTGAGTTCCTCTCCTCTGCCAAACTGCTCCTCTCACATGGTGAAACATCTGTCAGTCTCCCAAACAAGCTGCATTCTGTCCAGTACCACTTGTTCACTCTTAGATTTTGGCCAAATAGGGATCAGAAGATCTAGACGTGCTGTGCTGGAGTCCTTAAAGCTTTTCTTTTTCCCAGAAACATGGGATAAGGTTTCACTGAGCACCTCTGTGCAGCTGCAAACCTGGTGATGAAAATGGGTGAGTCCATTCTGGAAAGTTCCTTTGACTTGTTAACAAAACTCTTTATGTGTTAAAGTGTATATTCTTGTTGCTCACAAGAATACAGAATTGCTTCCTTTTTACAGTCCCAACCGTCCAGTGACAAAATGCAGAAATCTCCTCTTGCTGTTGAATACTGATTAGAACTACAAAACTACAGAACAGGGTATAACAACAACAACCGATCTGCAGCAGTTCAGACTCAGCATCTCTCACAAAAATTGAGTAACGTCAACCTAAAACTTGGTTCCTTGTAACCAGTACCTTAATAATATGGCTACAGAAGGGTTAAATCTATAAAGGAATGGATTTAATTTTTTTTTTCCTAAGTGTAGGAGGGGAGCAGAGGAGAAAGAGAAATTTTAATCTTACATCTTTGTTTCTGTTCTGTGTCTTTTAGTGAATGAGTGAATCTTCTGAAAGAGGACTTTAGGTTGAGTTCTACTCTAGCACTTTCAAACTGACAGAGAGTAGGTTCAGATTCAATACTGGGAAGAAACCTTTCCCTGTGAGGGTGGGGAGGCCCTGGCCCAGGTTGCCCAGAGAAGCTGTGGCTGCCCCTGGATCCCTGGAAGTGTCCAAGGCCAGGTTGGACGGGGCTTGGAGCAACCTGGGCTAGTGGAAGATGTCCCTGCCCATGGTCCCTTCCCACCCAAACTACTCCATGATTCTATGATTGCTCTGTTCCAGGCTTCTGCCTGAAATCCAGACCAGTCATCTGCAGCAGTTCAGGGCTGAGTGAACAGATATAAGTTTCTCCCCAGACTGTTTTGAGTAGGAGTCACTGGGGAAGTGAATCCAGGGAATATCTTCAGCTGATTAGAGCGTGTAACTTCTGGAGAGCAGAAAGCATGTCTGTTTTTTTAATAAGCTTTACAAGCTTATTTTTTATCTAATGTAAATTGGATTTTGGGAAATTATGAAACAGATGTTTCTCTTCCAAAGGTAACTGAGAGAGGGAGCTAGACTTCCTAAAACTAACAGAGATTATAAATGTTTCTTGTTCACAACTGGAGGATGGAATAAAAATCATAATGATGATTCATTATTTTATTCAGAATGATCTGAATAAACAGAAGATTCTGAAAAAAAATATTGTGAACTTTAATTTTTTCCAAAGAATATATAGGAGTTGTTTTACTTTGAGTTGAATGTTCTCTATGAACTGGTTCAATAAAATTAGCTAATGTTTATGTTGCTTGATCACATTCTATGCACTTTCTTGCCTGATTTTTTAAAACAAAAAGTTCCTCCCCACTTCTCCCCTCCTTTCTCAAAAAACTTACTTCCACAGAAATAGTTTGGTTAAGATCTGTTCAGAGCTTTAGAACTAAATAACATCTGTCAACGATGTCAGTGTTTGGAAGCCAAATGATTTTCAGAATTATAAGCTGACAGTGTCAGAGGGGCAATTTACAGCTAGTTACTGAAAATCAATATGCAGCCTGCAAGAAGGTGAGATTTATAGACGTGGCAAACTATCTTGTTTAGTGAAACACCTCGGGATGATCCCATTAATTGTGCTGCTCTATGTCCAGCTGCTGAAGATGCTACTTGACAGTAGTTGACTTGAGCTTGGCACATGGAGTTGCTACATTTTAGAGAAGAGGGAACCACTGTTGCATTTTCCCTTCTCACTAATCTCCCTGTGGGCCTTCCTTTTCTTGTTTTTCTTCCTTTTCACCTTTTCAGTGCACACGCTGTGTTATGTATTGGTAAGGCAATACTAGATCCAAAAACAAATGGCTGCTTGGTATTTCTTTGAACTTCCAACCTTTTCATTTGGAATGCCAGAAATGTATTTTTAGCATGAAAACTAACACCAAAGGCTGGGATTTATGCTGTGATTAGAAGATCAATAGTCTGGTCCAAATCCAGGCTATTCTACAGTAGGAAAGAAATAAAATACAATTAATTTCTTAAATTCTCTTGAGTCTTTTACAAATACAGACTTGACAAAGGGCTTGGTGGTTTTGTTGTTGGCCATGGCAAACTTTCCTAGACTTTTGCAAATGCAGGAGGTCCATTGCCTTCTTTCCAATGGACAGACAACCATTACTTTCTTGAACAAAACTGTGTGCTTAAATGTGCCCATTTAAGCATAACCAGCCCATTTTTGTGTTTAAGTTGTAAGGAAATAGTTCTGGAATGCTAGCCCAGAAAACATACTGTCAGTGTTCTTCCCCAGAGTGCTTTGCTCTTAAAGACCATTATCTCCATGACCTGAGTTTTAACCTAACCATTCTCTACTGTTTCTTCAAAATGAATTAATGGCCTTTTTGGAAAGAGTCATGTGATTTCATGTCCCAAGGCCAGTGAATTAAGAATGCTACTGTTGTGCCATCTTATAGGTAAATGCATCTTTTTCCAATTGTTTCCTTTCAAAGTTGTTTCTGATATTACAGTGATGCAGAATACAGAGACAGACCTTTTCCTTCTGTTGTTAATAAGTCTTCAAATGTTAAACTTCATATTTCTGCTGTCAAAGGCAAATGTTTGTTTATGTCTTCCTCAACAGCTGTCATGTTAGTGTCACTCTTTCCTTATTTTTTCCTTTAATTACCTTTCAACATATAGTCTTGAAGATTAAAGGCCAAACACCTTTTTTCAAAGGTCATGCTTAACTGGCAGTGATGCTCATTGTAATTTTCTGAAAGTCAACTCAACTGTCTTAATAGATGAATGTGTTGTCATAGCACAAGTATGAAACACATCAATAACTAGCATATTTTGTACTTTGCTGTGCAATTTTACAACATGTTATCTTTTAACACTAATTCATAGTCAGAAGATCTACTTACTACCCAATATATTCAGAATTAAGGTTAAGGTATTTCTAGTTTAAACAATCCAACAATGGATATGAACTTTAATCTAGTACTTATGTGGATACAAACGTATTTTTCCCCATTGACTTGTTTTTAAACACACTAAGGATGCCCAGCCTTCGGCTCAAAGCAAAGCCTACCTCAGGATTCTCTATTTTGTTAGGGATATAATAATTTTTTCCCTATGCTGTTTATTTCTCTGCTGCCTGCTAAGAGCTAAACAAACAGGTAATGGTGCTGTGGTGGTTTGGGCTAGGCCTTCCTTGGTGACCAGTTTGTAACCAAGGAAGGGTCCAGATTTACCCAGTATTCCCTACGATTTTTACGTAAGCCAGATTATAAGAAGAGAGGAGGAGAGGCCTTCGCTCTCTTTCCTTCCGGCGGCTTGGAGGTGCAGGTCCCCTGCTGTTGAGTCTGCCGTGTTGGGGAGCGAGGCCTGGTTAGGCCTTGTCGACCCTGGGAGACAGAGGTTGCCGGCGATCGTTCCGGAGCGACTCTCAGTTGTCCCAGGGGAGTAGTGAGCTATTTTTTCTTTGCTAACTTTTTAGTTGTTAGATATTGGGTCTTGGGATATCTATATATTTTATTTTAGCTTTGTTCCCTTTTCCTTTCCTTCTTCCCTTTCCCTTGTGAAATTGTATATAAGTGTAAATATATTTATATATCTCACTTTGGTTGTCTCTCTCTCATTTCGGGTTTTTTTTTCTTAGTTTCTTTCTCCCTCTTCTCCCTGAGGTTGGGGGGGGGTACTTCTGGTGGTAAGGTTTGGAGACTTGGCAGGGAGCCAGCTTCAAACCATATCAGGTGCAAAAGCAAAACATGCCACTGAGAATTAACTGCATAAGTTACAGCATGGTCCAGTCTTTGCTGTCAGAACAGATAGTTAGGAATCAAGTGGTAAACTACATACTGGTTTAACTAGTTTCCTCAGAATTACTGTTGCTGATAATCTTAATATTCTTTACAGCATTCGTTAATCACATCCCTTGTTTGCAACGAACTCCTCTCAGATTGTCAAAGGACAAACTGAGTATAGAAAGTTAAGATATTTAACACCAGAATGGTTCACTGCTCTGCATTAATTGGGGAATTTGGAGAGCGTTAATTATCAATTTATACTTGCTGCAAACTCATCTGTTCCCAGTCCTTTGGGATTCATGAAGTGTTGGTCATAGTATTTTGTCATCACTGGACCAACTGGGGGAAAACTAAAACCAGAGAGACCTGCACCTGATGAACTGTGATTGGCACTTACCATCTGCAGACCCACCCTGTTTAAAAATGACCTCCTGGACAAAAGGCAGATGTATAGGAATCCTATCAGACCACTGAATTTCTGATGAATTCTTGGGCTAAGAATCTTTACTTACTTTATTACTACTCAACAGTCTGGGGAGCACACTGATTTTTACATTATTAAGAAAAATGAATTTAAGTTGTCTTTCAAATCATTTGACACTTAGTTTGGACCTGTGTATTTTAGCAGCTATTTCTGGACATAGCCAAATATGGCTCAGTAGAGACAGTTTGTTTTAAAAGCTTTTTGTTTAAAACACAGTAATTAGATTTAATTCTTTAGATTGCTTCTTCATACAAGTTACCACCAACGATTCCCTTTAAAGATAAAAAGCTGTGCTCAGAGAGTTGTTGGGCTTCTATTTCTGGGCACTTCGGAAAGCCTTAAGGGTGATGCTTGAAGGATACTTTCACAAAGCACTTCTCTGTGTCAGATGTGCTATTAAAAGCTTTAATTACATCATTAGTTTTTCCCAAAAGACTTCAGCATTATGCCACACATGTATAAACAATAATTTTGATGTGAAATAGGTCACAAAACTGAAGGGTGAAATTCCCTTTGCTTATAAGTGTCAGGAAGCTTGGTGGGTTTTGTACTTTACCGAGGCAGAGCCTTCATACTGCCCAGTGATTTCTGTAAGAACGTATTTCATTCCACTTCTTTGGTGAAAGAAATGTCCATTTAAAATAATAGGCTATTTTAAATCCATTTTACAACTGAATAAGATACAACAGAAAAGTAAGTATCCACTTCAGATGTGTCTTATCATCAGTTCATAGGGCTGTGCCCTCATCAGCCTTTGTTTTTTGTCTGTTCATTTGCTGATAAGTAGGAGATGGTTGTCTTCCAGAAGAAGACAGAAGCCCCTAAAAATACCCATGACTCAATATTTCAGAAGTGTCGGAAGTCCAATTCTGTTCCACACTGCCAGAATGGTGTATTTTCGAAGGAATGGTGTATTTGGCGTGTTTTGGATGGGGCTTGAATCAACCTGGTCTGGTGAAAGGTGTCCCTGCCCGTGGCAGGAGTTGGTTGGAATGAGAGGATCTTTAATGTCCCTTGCAACCCAAAAAATTCCATGATTCTGCTCTGATTTGATTGGTAATAAATTGAATTATTTTTCCACAAGTTGAGTCTGTCATGCCTGTGATGGTAAAAGGTGACTGATCTCTCCCCATCATTATCTTGACCCAAGGGCCTTTTGCTGCATTTCCTCTCCTCTGTCAGAAGGGCAGTGACAGCGAGGCATTGGTGGGCATCTGGTGTCCAGCCAGGTTCACCTCACCTCATGAACAAGAATTAATAATTTGGAGATTTGGTCCTTATTTTGTGCTGAATTCTCGTGTTACTATACAGCTGTGTCTTTCCACTCTCTGATCATCTCTGGGAAACTTCATAATCCCTTTCCACAGGTGAATGCTTTGGTAAATTAATCTTGTAGCTGTTCTTAGTAGCAAGAAGATCTCTTAAAATTTTTCTGATCATCACTGCGCATTTTCTGCCATGAACTCATAGCTCAGGATCCAAAACGATACTGTTATTTGGTTGTATTATCCATGACATTTGAGATGGCAATGACTAAGATCAGGGAATATGGGACATATTTCACTCCTATTGCACTGTCAATTATCATCATTACTTTTATGCCCTCTCTATTTCTTTCTGATTTTTGCTGTTGCTGTTCTTAATGGCTGCTATGGCTCGTACAAGCTTGAAGCCAATCAACATTTTATGTCAATCCAATTTGTCTCTTTTCAGTCATCTATTATTATTTTCTTTTCTGCTAAACTTGCACATTTCTTCTGAAGAACTTTGGATATTGTACATAAAAGGAGGAGCAGGAACCTGCTGTTCATGTTAAGCATTCTCAAAATGGAATGAAAATGTTCTTTTATTGGGAAAGATTGAGACAAGTTTTGGAGAAAGGAACTTATGAATGATTCTTTCTATTATAACTAAAGCTGTATGGAGGATAATTTAACAGAGGACTGTAATTATTTGAAATAGTGATATTTTGGAGAAAAATAGTGAGTCTGGAGACCCAAACTGAACTACTCAGCAAGTTACATAAATGAAGTGGTACATGGGAGAGGATATAGAGACACATGGAGAACAGGTTTGTAGATTTTTAATTCGTATTTTTAATTACAATTTTAAAACAAATTAGTATTTGAAATATTTGAATATGCATTTGATGCTATATATTCTGAGCACAAGATGCTCAAGTCCCACGTTCACACTTTTATCATGTTTTAGAATGAGTTTGCAGTTCATCAAATGGTGGTAGTTTGGCATAGAAAACATGGATCTCATAAAATGTGTGATAGGGGCAGGTGAAGAAAATAAAAAGCCATTTGATATTGGCAGTTAAAGTCTTACTCTGTGTGACTGTGAAGGAAAGTTAAAAGGGAGATATCAGCAGCATTTTGAACTCTACAAGAAAGATTGCAATTGTACCTGATTCATTATTCATCAAAGAGTGAATCTGACAAAAAACCTCAAAGGTAAGAGCAGTCTGTAAAATGTCAAGACTAAACCAGCCATTCTGATAGTTATTGCATAACCTCTCAACTTTACACCCTTACTTATTTATTTATTTATACTCTTGGTCTCATCTGTAATTTCTGATATTCTGTTTTTCAGAGAATTGTGACGATTCCTCAGGATGTTCCAGGACACTCACACAGTGTCTGTAAGACACTCCTCAAAGTTTTAGAAAATCTCAATAAAAATAAGACCAAGCTCCTGGCTGCAATAGAGAGCAGTTAAATTGTAAAGCTACTATTACTTTGACAGGAATATGTCTGGATATAGATCTTTATTTCCAGATCACGGTGCTTTCTGTCTTGTGCACATTGTCACTCAGGGCTGCGAGGAGGGATTGTTCATTCCTTTCACAGCAGGTCAAGACACAGATAGGAAGCACTCCCAGCTCATAAAATTCTCATTCACAAAGACCTGACAGTCGCTGATTTATCAAATTTTAGATCAGACACTTTCATACAGCTGTGTGACACAAACTTTTGTAAACCTTGTGTCACGCTGCTGTTTCATCAGAGCCATTCCACAGTTTCATGTGTTTCTTCTTGTATCTGTTTCCTCTCTGTTATATTTCAATAATTTTTTTGCAATTGCATCAGATGGGCAGAAAATAGTGAAAGAAGAGATTTTCTATTAGCCAAAGCACAAATATCTCTGGCAGGCTAGAGTCAGGAGATCTACCATGATTATGGATCCAGCAGGATTATGGAACAGTGTGTGACTAGGGGCAGAATGGCTAATTATTCTAACTTATTAGTGGCCTAGACTGACTCAAGAACTGTTCTTGCCACTGTAGCATCAGCAAAGAAGAATTCAAGCTTCTTCACTAGGATCTAATTTTTCTAAACTTCATAATTCAAACTTAGGATATTTGGGTTAACCTATGAGAGCAATAAAAGGCACTCACAAGAATAGAAATTTGAAATTCCAAGATCTTGTGGTTACATTGATGAATATAGAGTTTAGGGTTCTTCTCTAGTTTTAGGACATTTTCATATTCTAGATTACTGTAGCTTTCATTAATTGTTTTAAATTAATTAAGAATGTTTTTCATGCTTAGTTGGAAATCTCTGTTAAAAATGATACATGAATTTTCAAATATTTTTAAATTCTATACAAGTCAACTACATGGATAATAATTACTAATTTAAATGCTAAATTAGGTTAAAACACTTTTAAGAAGATATGATAACATTTAAATTATGAAGAAAAATTACATATGGATTATTTGGACAACACTTTTTTTCCTTGGCAGAAAATGCAACAGTCAGGATCAGCCAAGGGGGTGGGATAGAAACTACAAAAGGTTGAGATGGCACAAATCCAACCAGGTGAATTAAAAAAAAGGTATTTCCAAAATTTCCTGGTTCAATGGTTAAACTGGTGCCCACAGTACGCTATAAATTAACCACAGAATTACTTTTGTTTGTATAATACAGAGCCATGAAAGCCAATTTAGCTTTTAAACTAGATCAATTTTCTTTTCTAAATGAGCTGAGGAAGGGTCACCCATCAGTAAACCTCTGTCAAACAAGCTTTTTTTAGACTGTCCAGCTCTGCTCTTTAATGGCACCAGTTTGAATTAGAACTTAATGTTATGTCACTTTAAATTAGTGGCTTTAGTCTGAATGTGGCCACAAAGAATATTATCAAGCCAGAGTAAACACATTTCTATCAAAACAAATCAGTCTGGCTTAGAAACAGCGATGCCACTGACACTTTGAGTGCTTGGCTTTCGTGGGGTTATTGGCTGGATCTTTTCAAACAAAACACATGTATGTCTTCATGTGACAAAACTAGTGTATATTTAACATAATATATGCACAAGTGTAAAAACATATTGTCTCTTGTAAGTTTGCAGAGGTCTCTTTCTCTGATTTATCCCCTCATTTGGGAGTTCTCATAAACCAGGTCCCTGCTGTGCCCCTACAATCAGGAGCTGTTGTATTGCTGTGTTTAGCAAACCTGAAGTAGTTCACTCCTTTTTGTCCCAATTTCATTGAAGCCATCAAACCCCCCTGTGTTTTGACAGGCAGCTCTGCAGTGCCAGATGTCACATGAATCACTGGGGCTTTCTTAATGTCCTTGTTTAGTTGGAGGAAACCCGGTGACATCTTTTTCTTGCCCAAATAGCATCTCTATTTATTTTCCGAGGCATCAAAGATGAATGTGTGTGCACACATAATCAGATATTGATTTCTGGGCAAAATGTTTGTAATTTACTTATGGGAGAAATAATTTAAGGCAGTTTTCCCACGGATAGTTAGTTCTAAGGGATGAGTTATTGAGTTTGGAATTCTGTATCTTTATATAGTGAAATCCAACAGTGAATGGCTGTGGGTGAGTTATTTGCCAGATGGCAAAATCTCTCAGCCTACTCCAAGCTGATAGTTTATATACACTTCCTACTACACATTGCAGGGAAAATGTCTCTAGAACCTGCAGTTGGCAACTGGCAGTCAAGGAAAAAATCAGCTGAACTGCCATTTGTCCCCCTAAATATTCCATAGTAAAATAAACAGAGCCATTCTGAACTGTCTGTTAGACAAATAAAAGTGGAAATCAATGGAAATGAAATGAAAGAAATTTTGGACTGAACATCTATTCCTTAATAAGGCAGAACTATGTGGAATTAAAAGTGCATATAGGAACTGGTCCATCCTAAGAAAACAAAATCAATGTGAAAATCTAGTTCTTAACAGTGTAATCACCAATTATGGCACTGCCTTACAGAAGACGAATGGACCAGATGTTGCAGCTCTTGTCTGGACCTTCAATAGCTCAAATCACCCTGTGCTTTGTCACTGACTTATGAACTGGAAAAAGTCCATGACACAAATTGCAGGGAAAAAGCTGAACTTGTCAACTTTTAAGTGGAGCTATTTTAAACTTTTTTTCCATTTATTTTGAACCCCATGTTCAACCAAAACCAAACTTCATATGGGAAAAAATTAGGGGAGGCAATAATAAGCAGCCTCAATTGTGTCTGTATCTTGCTCCTGACTGAATCTGGAGGCATAGGGGCCTGGAGCGGGGATTCTCTAGAGCTGACTGTGGAGGGGCAAATTCACTGGTGGAATCAAGGTGTTACTCTTGTAAAATACTCTGTTCTGCTGAGAAGTATTAACTGAGACCGAGTATCAACTGGTAACATCGTATTAACATAGTATTAAGTGCATTAACTTCGGCACAGCTACACTTCATTGCAGACCTCGGCGAAGAAAGACAAACACATCCTCCATGCTGGGGACATCTCCAGTGGGCTCCCTCCAGCCCCAGAGCTCCTTCTGGCCTGCTGAGACTCTCCCATGATTTGCTGATTCAATTAGTTAAACCCTGCAAGACAGCAAGGTTTTTATTTCTGAAATTATAATTTATTTTGGCCACATTCAGCAAATCAAATATAAGTAGGTCTGATATCATTAAATGCCTGGAATTTGCAAGTACTTCCAGAATCTGATCTAAATAAACCTTATTACTCCTGGTTACACTGGTGAAATCCACAGCAATCTGTTGGTTAAACTGATTGTACTGTGTAACGTAACACCTTGTCTGCGACGGGACCCTGAGTCAACCAGGGCCTTGGGTTTTTTATATTTTTGCCACAATGAGCTGTGGTAAAAAACCAGAAAAGCTTTTAAAAGAAAGAAAGATCTTAGATCTACAATGCTAGACAGGTGAAAAAGAATAACATATACATACAATAACATGTAATGTCTCCTGGGCAGTTTGGGAAAGAAAGATGTATCGCAAGTCAAGAGGACTTGCCAGTGTTACAAGGAAGATACCACCTTACTGTTCCCATTTCTAAATAACAACAACCTGACTGCCACTGTTTCTAATTAACCGAGGAAAATAGAGCCCCAAACAGTACAAATAGCAGCTGGTTATAAAAAGGTAGAAAGAAAACATGAGCAGCAGGAGACCTTATTTTACAATAATTGCAGTTGTGCTGAGGATATTGGGCAGTGCTGCTTTTCCTCTTGGTAAAACTGAAGTGACAAATCATTGAGTGAGGAAGACGAGGAGAGTTAGCAAATTGTGTCACCAATGAACTTTGTGTGGAATATGTTAACATTTTGGAGCTGAGATGAATGATTTTATTAAAGATCTGAGAATGCTAAAAAGCACATTTTAGGGCATGGTGTTAAGTCTCTTGCTATCTTGAATCTTCAATTTATATTGGTACTGTGCTTTGCTGTTCTGTGCTTAAAAATAACCATAACATTTTAAATTATAGAAATTGATTTATCCCTCTCCTTACTCTGTTTTTAATGGTATTTGTATATTAGGAAAGAGAATAGTGAACTCTCACATTAAATTACTTTACAACTCCCGTAACTTTTATAATTTGCACTTATATAAGATGCAGGACTCATACTTTCCAGAGTACATAAAAAGATGGAAATCCAAACTTGGAGAACACAGTGGAAACAAGACCAGACACCAGTTTCTGGCATCTTTTCCCAAGTCAGTGATTTGCGCGACAAATCCCAGGATAAAATGACACGAAGCATTGTATGAAATGGTAAGTGATTGTTACGACCCGCCCCAGGAAAAGGGGAGAGGGGGTAACTCAGGTTTTTATCAATAATTCCCTTGGGGTGGATTAAAGTGAAACGACACTAAATAATCGGTGTCTAAAAACATACTGGCAAGGTTTATTTTAACAATTCTGTATCAACAGGCATGCTAGCAGTTTGGGTGCTGTCATACAACAATGTGACACAGAGATAACCTTTGGGGGGGAAAGAAAATGCATAGGGGAGAGAAAGGTAGGATAAGAGCAAGGGAGAGTAAGAGAAAGAAAAGCTGAGAGAGGACAGATGTCCATAGTCACTGCCCACGGGGTCCAGCGATGCTTCCATGTCTGTCAGTTGAAGTGGTGGCCTTGATCTGCTGGGGGTGAAGGAGGGAAGCCCCCATACTCCAAGAAGTTATGAGTTATATCCATGGTTAGTGTCACGGGCCATGCCTCGAGCCTCCAACATCTCCTAGGTCTGTGTGCTGAGTTTTTTGTGCCTCGCCTGGTTCCTGCCTTTCAAGATTAGCAGAGGGAGGGAGGGGCCTGATTGCTCAGCAGATGTATCAACAGTCAAAAGCCTGCAAGCTCAGCTCTTGCCTTTTCAGGGCTTCACACCTTCAGCACTGGAGGGAGGGAGGGGCCTGACTGCTCATCAGAGGTATCATGCAAGTCAAAAGCCTGCAAAAGTCTCCTAGAATGCATAAATCATTAACCATTTCAGTCTCTGACAGTGATGGAGATGTGTGTTTGCAAAATCTCCTTTTTTACAGCAAGGTTGGTAATCTAGCCTTGAATTCTAGCTGATCAACTGGTTTCAATTACTCACTCCAGCAGCTATTTTTCAGTGGTTGATATTAAAGCAGTTGGTGCTCTTTGGTCTTGTTCTGTGCATACAAAGCCTTGTCAGAGCACTCAAGATGCTGGAAAAAATTCAAAGGATCAGAGAGGCAGAGGGTTACCTCCCCTTTTTTCCTCAGGCTTTCTCATGCTGCTGTTTGGTCGCTGACAATCTGTTGGCAAAGCAGTTGTGCCCATGAGCACGGTTCCTACCTCACTGCTGTGTGGTTTTTACTCCTGTGCTGGGTTTATGTTGATTTTTCTGTCACAGAGTTGCTCTGTGGTAATTTGTTGCAAAGGAGTAAGAGGCAGCTCCTTGTGCCTAAGTATTCAGGGTTCTTACACAGAGTTTTGAATCTTAACAGTGAAGTGTCCATGAAATAAATACTCTAGATTGATTTTTTTAAGATCAGTTTTCAAAGGCTGTGAAACCCACTCATTTTAGTGCCATTTGCAACTGATTAGGTTGTATTGTACTTTGGAGTTATAATGGATTTGAAAAGTGGAAAACCTTTTAATAAACACAACTAAGTAAAAGTCAAAATATCTATACAATATGAATTTTTCAATTATTTCAATGATAGAGTGCAAAATCCCCAAAGTGAAGACAAATTTTGAAGGAATTATCAGAAGTGCTTCATTTTTATATTTTTTTGATCATGAGGAAAATTTCAGTACTCTTCAGACTCTAGTGTCTGGTATCAATCTATTTATTTCTGTGGTTTTGAAATTGTCCAACATTAAATTGCTTATGCCTGTGGTCCTTGCCTAAGGGGAGCAGTGATTCAGGTGCTCTAAGAAAATTCATGTTACATGACGGGAGATCCTGTTCCTCCAGGACAGATGCTCAGACAAGGTAAAGAGGATTAGAGGTATGAAACACATCCATCTCGCAAGGCTTTACACTTCATAATATTGTACAAAAAACAGGGAGAAATTAAGACTTCCACAATGTTTAAATAATACACAAGTTACTTGATATTACTGTGGATGATTTTATGAATGACTGTATATGAAACTGTTGCAGAACTACCAGGGCATTGCTACTTTCCATATGAAATATTTTCATAATATTGATATCATAATACTGATAACTTGAGTAATATTTAAATAGAGAATTTTAAACTGTTATCATTGGAGAAACTTTCCAGAAAGTATTATTTGTTCTAGGACATTTTAGATTATCTAATATCTTTGTCTAAAAAGTTGTAATTATAAAATTCACCTTTAATTTTACACAGTGGTTGGTGTTCAATTCTACATCTTCACCTCCATCAGGCTGTCCTAGTTTTGTTTTTGCAATATTTGTTTGATCAATACATATTTTATGTGAAAGTGAAGAGGTTTTAACTCCTTTGTCTCCTACAAGCCATTGCACAGTCAAGAGATTTCAGGTGATGTAGCTTCAGCTCTGGTTTTACCAGAGGCAAGCTAATTGCAATTCCTAACACAAAAAAAAGGCATAAGTTTTAACTGGAAAAGAGTCAGAAAAGCCTTGTTAGGGCAAATTTAGTCATTGAGGGAAGATTGGAAATTTTTTAAAATTTAATTAGTATCTTTGTGGTTTGTTACATGTCATAGCAGTGTGCTTTTTTTGCTGGATATTTTCTGGTTTCTCTTTCTCTGTCTGTGTGCAAACTCATACATGGGGTTCTCAGTTAAAACTCCGTAGCATGATAATAATTGATATACATTAAATTCCGTGAAAAAGTAGCACAGCAGTAGCTTTTCTTCTTCCCATTAAACTGATTTTGGCAAAAGAGGTCTGGTCAATAGTAACCAAATTGTAAGATGACTTCCTGAGATGTGATATATTCATGTGGAAATACAGAGTATTTCTGCAGTGTTCCTGCTTTCCCAAGATCCAAAGTGCTTTTCAGTAACTCAGTTTGAGTTATCCCAACACTGCCATCTGTGAGAATAGAACAGATCTTATTCTTTTGCAGGTACCTTGTAATGTCTCATCTTTGCCTTTAAAAGTGTCAAAATAGTCTGACAGATGAGGAGTCCGGTTCCAGGGAGGTCATGAGTTCGTAGAAGGAAATTACTGAGCTGTTCTTGTTAGAGCATGTCCATTTCTTTACTTTCAGCTCAATAGTCTTTGTTATAGTAGATGGAGAAACATATCCTTTTTTTTTAATTAATTTCATATTTTCACATTCTGGATCTTTTCTAAGTCAAAGAAAAATACCACCTGCTTTTCTATTTCTATTCCACTTTATAAGCATTAATCTAAGCAAACTTCTGTGACTTTGATTTCCTTCTGCAGTTAGGGACTGTGTTCAGGACAGTTCAACTGCAATTAAAACTCAGAATGATTGGTTTAAAGTGCCTGGGTTTAGGCATAATAGAAGCACCAATGAGGAGCCTGAAAGGAATCCACCTGGCTGTGTTTCACTTCCATCTGGGATTGTTGCTTTGCACATGACTGTCATCCCAGTCAGGCTGTGAAATATGTGAAAATGTCAGTGGGAAGCTGCAATGCTTCCTGGTGTTATTAAGACCAAATTGCAGATTTATGAAAAGGCAATTAATTGTCTGTTGGAGTTGAAGAAAATCAATGTGAACACTGCAGTACAGGGAAGGACATTAATAATCATAGAATGGGTTGGGTTGGAAGGGACCTTAAAGCTCACCCAGTCCCGCCCCCTGCCATGGTTGCTCCAACCTGGCCTAGAACACTTCCAGGGATGGGGCGGCCTCAGCTTCCCTGGGCAACTTGTTCCAGGAATAAGAATGACTTTGAGGCAAGTCAGACAATACCAGGTTTTCATATGCATAAATTCCTGTGTCTCCTTTATTTGCATTATCTTTTGTAAGCAGGAAAAAGCTAATTAGGATCACCTGAAGGAGAAAGAGAACCAGCACAGCCAATTAAGAGCTCATCTCTCTCATCACTGGCCCTTGAAATGGTAAAGCAAACCAGCTCTTGTAAATGATGAAAGCAGATTTGTAATTCTCAAGAGAGCACTGGGGAGCAACATCAGGTAAGCAGAGAGACAAATTTATGAGCATTTTCAAGGCAGAATGTACCATCATTAACGTGATTTAAAAATGCACATGAGGGTCTGATAACAAGAAGACTGTGGACTGATTACCTCTGTACGTATAGGTAGTGTTTCCTATGGCTACTGCCATTTGAGGGACCTTGAAAGGTTCTGCAAGAATCATATAATTATTATTAGAAGACTAATTGAATTCATTTTGCAGAGCTGATCTTGAACAGAGGAGAGTGCCTCATGTTGTAACATAATACAAATATTTTCTAAACAAACTCATCACAAATGCATTAACTATTTTATAGCTTTGGTTAGAATTACGTTCTTCTACCTTTCTCTATAAGTCATAAGTTGCTGACTGATGACATTTGTTGTCCCATGTAGAAACTTGCCCAAACTAATGCTACACATCAGATACATCCACTCCTTTTATCCCTTTTTTACACCTGCTAAATGCAGAGGTTGGATGGTTTACACCCCTGAAGAGTTTTCTGTCTGTGCCTCCAAATGCTCCAGTGCTGGTCCTAAAAAAGAGTGGCAACTTTCTAACTGTGCAATATGTAGTGTTTTGTTCAAGTACCAGCACATTAAACAGTCAGCACAGTCCATTTAAAATAATTAGGATTAATTTTCTCCAGCTCTCATGAAAACAAAAATGAAACTACTTGCAGCTACCCACACAGTGGCAACATAAGTATGATAGACTAAAGTCATTACAGGTAATTTAATTTAAAGAAATATTGACCAAGCTTTGCCAATGTGACAAGTGACTTTGAGTTCACTATTTTTGCAAACCCACATCAAGATACATCTTTCTTCTGAGCGCTTTTCCAAATGGAAAGAGCATTTTTCATTGGGAAAAACCTTGATCTGAGAAATTTACAGGTACTTCTGAGAGCAATACAAGCCAAATCCTGTCAAAAAACACCGGGTTTTAAAAATGAATGTTCTCAGATATACTTAGGCTACTCATAACAAATTGGATGATTATTTAAAAATTCCATGTAAGCAAATGAATTGCTGAGTTCAAAATTAATTGAAGTTCAATTGAAATAAGTAGGAATATTGAAATAAGGCTTGAAGGTTTTGATTCTTGGTTAATCGGGATCTATACAGTTCCTATATTGTTTTCCTAAAGTAATACATTTGGAATAAAAAAGAATTAGGTAAGGTTTTATAATAAAGAAAAATAAAAAATTAGGAAGGAGTTGGAGACTTGAACCTATTCATCAACCTTTTAAGCTTTACCCTTTGGTGGTCCCTTCTTCCCTTGTCCTGTGAAATAGGAATAAACATCTTCTGAGAGGCTAAGAAACAGTATTCAGTGATCCCAGGAGCTGATTGAATAAATATCCATGTACTTTCCCAAACTTTGATAAAAAATTCCAAATAATTTTTGGAAGAACTGATGAAAACCTTCCTGACTTTTTTCTCCTAAATTCAAAAGTTGTCCACATTTTAATCTTAATGGGATAGCAGCAATAGTTGGTGCCCATGAGCCCAAATTTGCTGTGAATTTCCATGAGAAAAACATGAATGAGAAACGATGGTATAAATGGTGGGTGGTTAAAAGTGCAAACTAGACTAATTAATTAATAAACTGACAACTTGAAGTTTGAGATGTCGGTTATAAAGATGAGAGAGAAAGCAAATGTTCTCTGTTCCCCACTGCTCTACCTGCCCAATATCTAATTGACAACAGCTAAAAATTCCTCATAAATGTGCACATTCTTTTCAGAACCTGTACAGAGCACCACTGTATGTTGTCAGATTTTTTAGATGACATGATGCCAATTACTTCTTGTCATTCTATGATCGTTTTTCTTATGACAATATCAAATAGTCTCCCCAAAGCCTGATTTTATTTATTTCCTGAGCCTTTCTCAGCACTGGGGTGGTGGGGGCTGGTGACACTTCCCATGACTGTGTTCCTGGAGAGCAGTCAGGGCTGTTTTCTTGCAGGCTGCATCTCCCCTCCCCTCCCACCATCCTGTTACTTCTTTCCGCATCAAGAAACAAATCTCCCGTGTGTTACCAACCTCAAGTTTCTCCAAATGGTGCCTCTTTTTTTGCCGTTTTTTGTCTCCTTTCCTGCTGCTTCCTTTATCATTTCTCATTCATTCCTATTCTGCCGAACTTCATGCTGTTATGCCAGGAGATGTGAGGTGGCCCTGTTAGTCACAGTTCTATGAGTGTTTTCCATGTTCAGGTGAGGTTTGATTTTCCCAGAAAGGTTGAAAGGCATTGTTAGTCTGCTCACTCGGGAGGCACTGGAGGAGACACTGGGACTGAGCAGGGAATTTTTCTCCACCTTAACCTCTCTTATTAGAATCAGCTCCTGGAGGAAGAATCAGTTCTTACTGAGAATGAGACTTTTGTTGATGCAGGAAGGGAGTTTTAAGGTGGAAAGAACCTGGCAGGTATCTGCTGTAAATGATTAATTTATATTCTAGGTTTGATATATGTTTGTAAATAAACCAAGCCATTTTTGCCTCAACTGTCTGCATTTGCCATCAGAGCTTGTGTGTATCTCAAATGTGCCAGTTCTGCTCAGCTGTCACAGCCAGTGAGTGAATCCAACGCACTGGATCCAACTGACAATGGCAACTCCTACAGAACCAAATTTTCCAGGATAATGCTGTTAATTGCTGACCTCTGCATTGCTTAAACCTGAATTGCTTATTCGACAGTTGTTCCAAGGAAAGGGGAAGCATCAATGATGTTATTGTTGCTACCTCTGTAAAATACTCTTGGCAATTATAAGAGGTTATGTTGAAGGATGGATAAATAACCACTATGAGATTCTGAGCACAAGTTCTCTCGTGTTCATTGCTTTTTTCAGGACATACATATGTATATACCCTCTCTGTTCATTGCTATTGCTAAGGTACACACACTGGGAATTTTCAGAGGATGAGTGGCCTGCTCCTGGCACAGGTAACTGTTGGCAGTAGGGCAGGTATCACACTTCAGCTGTCTGGTGCCACCCATACAGTGCAGTTGTCCCCACTGGGGCAAAGCATTCCCTAAAACATGTGTTTGATAGGGGAACAAAAAAAAAAAAAACACTCCTGCAGCTGAATTAACATCTTTCCTGCAAAGTTTTGTTTTTAGTCTCTTTTTCAACTCCCACCAGTCATGTGCACTGACTCGTGCCCAGGGCGCAGGAACAATTTTGTCTTCAGGACATTTGTATGAACTTGTGCCAGTCTCTGGTTATACTTTCTGCTGGAGGTGTTGATACTGTTTTAAAAGACACTTTGCAGATTTCCTGTGTGAAAGCTGTCAGCCTGGAGAAAAGGAGGCTCAGTGGGGATCTTCTCACTCTCTGCAACTCCCTGACAGGAGGGGGGAGCCGAGGGTTGTCGGGCTCTGCTCCCAGGGAACAAGGGACAAGACAAGAGGGAACCACCTCAAGCTGTGCCAGGGGAGGGTCAAGTTGGTCATGAGGAGGAATTTCTTGCTGGAAAGGGTGGTTAGGTGTTGGAAGTGGCTACCCAGGGAGGTTTGGAGTCCCCATCCCTGGAGGTGTCCAAGGAAGGCCTGGACATGACACTGAGTGCTCTGGGCTGGGGGACAAGGTGGGGATCAGACACAGGTTGGACTTGATGATCTTGGAGGGCTTTTATGATTCTGTGTGACCTAAAAAAGGCAAATGTGTGTAAAATCCTCCTTCTGGATGCCCAAAACAGTGGCAGCTCTAACTCAGGCAGGCTCAGTACACACCTTTGTGTGCTGTGGAGCCAGTATTTGAGCTGTGGGTGTCTAATATTGCCATTTTGGCATGGTGGGAGAGGAGGGTCACTCAGTACTTCACTGAGATGACCCTGAAAGTTCAGAGGGCGGCTGGACTCTCTGCCTCAGTGGAAGAGCTTGCCCAGGACCAGAAGCCAAGCACACAAAGCTGAGCCCATTATTTAGCCTTGCATTCTTCCTTGCCCTGTCCTGTAGAGACATTGAGGCTCACCTGTGCACCTGTGAGTGTGGGGCTCAACTTGCACTTTAGCCCAAATTCACAGGACAAAGCAAATTTCCTCACTGACATGACACAAGTCTCAGACCATGGTAGGGAGGAAACCTGTGTTTGGATGGGTTGGGCATTTGCCCTCCAATATCCTCAGATCCTCATGCCCTTGCAGAACCTCCTCCAGGATTTTCCTGTCCTTCAGGGGGAGAACACTGAAACAAGTCATTTTAACACCAAATATTGGATGTTCTTCATTTGGACAAACTAGCTGTACTGTCGTCCCTTCTCCACTCTCTGGGCTTCGGGTAACACAAAAACTTAGTCACACCTTATAGTGCCTTTTTTTAATGCTGTACAATATCCTGTACAGCAATCAATGTCCAGTCATGTTGTTTAGCATTTCTCTTTCCTTTTGGAGAGTGGTATAAATATTAATAGCAGTAACCATGGATATTCTCTTTTATCTGACGTGGTACAAAAGAAGAAAGCTTCTCCACATCAAATTGACTATCGATCTTGATGTGTCTATTTGTGCAACTTCTGTCACTGTAATTTCAACACTATAATTAAAATAATATTGAAGCAAGGTAACCTTATTCAAACTCAAAATCAGTAAAATATAGATAAAACATGATGGATGGACTTATTCTTCTATCTTATGGAATAAGGGTTAACTAGGAGCCAGAGACGATACTACAGGGTAAAATCAGTGTTAAAGTAGTGTCAGGCCTTGAATTTGTTGAAGTGAAAAAATCAATGTATTGTGAGAGGAATTACAATTCTTTTAGGAGCAGGAGCCTCAAATGAACAGAAGACCTGAAGTAGGAAAATGACTTGGAAATGAGTGAAGGCTTGAACCAGACCTAACTTTGGTAATTTTCTCTCTACATCCATCATGTTTAGTGATTATGCTTTGTTTGATAACAAGGACAAACAGTGTTTTAGCACAGCTGCTCTTTTGCTTTCATTTTTCTGCAAATAAAACCATTAAACAGGTGGTTTTTTTCTGGCTACCAGCTCTTTCCATGGTAAGAAGAAATTATTGCCCCCATACATTCTCTTTTCATTCCAAAGCATAATGATTTCCCTTGGCTGCTGAATAGATAAAAGATGGAACAGAATGTTTTTAATGTAACTCTGATTGACCTTTATGTTCACCACACTGTCTGGCTTTAATTCTTCTTAGAATGGCGTTAACATTTGTTGAATACATATACAATTATATTTGTTGCAAATGCTGTATACAGAGAATGCTTTGCTACAGATTGTTCTTCAATAGAACTGTAAAGTCTTTATGCCAGCCACGAGGATTGCAAATCTCTGATTATGGGATTATATTTGCTGCAATCAGGAGGTTTTTGTGGCAGAATATTTTTAGTTTTCCTGCATGTTTTGTCTCCCTGTCCTTCAGCAGTGAATACATCCCTTCTCTAAATTTCCTTCTTTACTGGGTTTACTGCACAAAGAACTTATGAATGGCTGAGACATCCATTCATATCTTTTAACAGCCTGTATTCAGGCTATGTCTATTCTGACATAGGAAGGAGAGACTCATTTTCCACTATTGTTAAAGAGGAATTAATTCTTAGATTTATGATTTTTAAGCATTTGTTTTCTGAGAGCATAAGTACATAAAACAGTTGTTGTGCAAACTGAGCAAATCTGGCTGAATCTTTTTCTTTGGTCTCTCTCAAAGGGGCTTCTTTTTCATAAAGCTCACCCTGTATTGATTAGAGACATAACAAAGAATGGGGCAGGATTTAATTTTCCAGCAACATAAACTATTGTAATTTTAATAAACATAAACTACTGTAATTTTAATAGTCTTATATTCTTGTTCTAAGATTAAATGGGGGAAAAGATGTGAGAATTACAGTGTTCTGGGAGGTAGGAAGGGACAGTATGGAAACAGAAAGAGGATGTTAAGATATCTGGGTTCATCTTCTGTCATGGCATTAAGTCACCTGTGGAGTCAGTTTGAGACCTGCTGCCACGACTGTGATTCATGGTGAAGTTACACTGCCTCCTGTAAGGCAGGGAAGGGCCACACAGTGCCTGTGATGTGGGTTGTGAGGTTTTTCTTGCTTTTGTTTGTTTGGGAGGTTGTTGTTTTTTTACAGCGAGAAAATTAATGACAAGTTCATACAGAAAGGGAAGGTCAGAAATCTGACAAATATTGTCAATGGATGAATGGATGGTTATTATAAGAGCAGGAAATATAGGAAAGCTAAAATCCCATAATCTTCCAGTTCCTAGAGATTCTTAATCTTAGATAAACAAAGTAAAATTATCACAGGAAACAACCCAGCCAGAAAAGCCTTGAAGGGGAGAGTTTTCCTCCTCTAAACTGTCTAAGGGAATTATACAGTTTTGGAGAGCACCTGCAGCTTTCTCTGCAACACTCAAAACCTGCTCATATGACATCTCTGGTGTCAAACAGTGCAGCTGGCAGTGGGACTTGCAGCTCAAACCTGGTTTATACTTCAACTACTCATGGTCTGCCCTTCCCAGGCAGGGAATTTCCTCAATGGCCATAATTCCTTCCAAATTTTTGTTTCTCCTCTGTGAGCTCTGAATCCCAACTCCAGCTTCAAGGCCATAGGGAGCCTCAATGTTCTTTGCACACAGAAAATTAGACTTTTATTTTGACTCCAGTCCTGACTCACTTGTCACTTGAATATTGCATATAGATGCTCTTTTACCCTTACACTTCCAGCTTTAACATCCAATAGAACAACTATTTCAGTGGGAAAGGACATATAACAATCACTTAGTCCAACCACCTGACCAGTTCAGGGCTGACCAAGTTAAAACATGTTGTTAAGGGCACTGCCCCAATGCCTCTTAAACACTGAGAGACTTGGGGCATTGACCACCTCTCTAGCAAGCCAGTTCCAGTGTTTGACCACCCTCTCGGCAAAGAAATGCTTCCTAATGTCTGGTATAAAACTTCTCTGGAACAGCTTTGAGTTACTCCCACGTGTCACATCATTAGAGACCACATCTCCTCCTCTGTAGAGGGTAATGAGGTTGTCCTCATCCTCCTTTTCTCCAGATTTGACAAGTTCAGAGTCCTCTGCTGCTTCTCACAGGAAATTCCTTCAGCCCTTTCACCAGCTCTGGGTGCGTTCCAGGACATTTACATTGACATTCTTCTTAAATTGTGGGGCCTACCTGGCTTGGGTGTGATGGCACTGATGTGGTTCTTCCCTGACCTTTGGAGCCCAAATGTGGATGCCATGTGTGTTCTCAGCTGTCCCTCCCCAGCAGTTATGAACACCATGAAGGCAGGTTAATGATCCATGAACTCAGGTCACATAGTGACCAGCCTGGAGTCCCTGAGAGACACTGGGTATACCTGATCAGACCCATTAACTTATGTCTTCTTATGTTTGCCTTTAGAAAAGGAAAATAATTTTTAAAGGTTTTTGTTCTTAGTCTTCACCCTCATCAACATTCTGCTGAAAATGGAAACAACAAATGGGTCACTTCAGTGCCAGAAATGTGGTGTGGGGGCAGCAACGGTGACAGCTCTGCTGCAAATCCCTCACACAAATTACTTTAATGTGGTCCGAAGTGGCAATAGATATTAGACAAGGTCCAGAAAACATCTAAAAAGCCTTTATTTTTCATCAGTTTTGTTTCTGTCTTTTCTTCCCCCCCCCCCCCCCCCCCCCCCCCAAATATCCATCATCACTTCTCATTCTGTTGTGTTAACGACTCCTGATGAGTTGATACCTGAGTATCTTATAGACCAACCACTCTGCCTGATTTTCTTTTCTTTTTCTGGTGGGTTATGGCTTGAATGAATGTCAAGATAATCTTTGCTGTTCTTGAGGGCACCTCATCTCAATATGCTTTTTGCTGGAGTTACTGGAATTAACCTGTCATGGTAGAACCACAATAAAGTCTTTTAAAACTGTCCTAAACAGAACTTTTGGCTAGTACTTCTGGACTTATTTTTCCGGGGAAGACACTTATATATTTCAAATACCATTATTCAAACATGAATATATTTCATAGAGGCAAGTTTTCAAAATTAGAATATACTGAGGAAGATTTGTAAGATGCAGACTTGAATGATTCAAAACTGTAATAGTGACCTCTAGTGACTGGAGAACTCAGCAGGTAAACCCAGTATTTTATAAAAGTTTAGAATGGCATTATAACATTTATGAGAGGGAATTTTGGCTTTTATGCCTTTTTCAGGCAAAATTCATGATTTGTAACTAAAACTGGTGTCTGCTTAAATGTTCCCTTCGTAATAATCCTTGAACATATTTTAATACCTTTATTCTAGTCTGTAAGTAATTAAACCTTATTTGAAGTACATCTGAACTTCTTTGCTGTCTGTTCTTTGGTACAGAGGGGAGAAAATGAGAATACTCCAAATGCCTTCACACCTCATTTCAAACTCTTTATACAGATTTAATTTTACAGAATTCTGTTGCCTGTGGTCTTAGTCTTTGGGTAGCTTTTACTGAAAACTGCTCACGTGACTTGAGAAAATGTTCATTAAAAACACAAAATATTGTCCTTTTAATGGCATGGTTCTATAGGAGTTTAACTTTGTTTAAAGCAAAGGATTGGGGAGAATAAAAAGTTGGAAAGAAAGGAAAAGAAATGCAAATTCTATTTAAAGCTCTCCTCCACCCAAGAAAAACTGCACTAAAACATAACCTAAATTAATGGAATAACTTCTGCATTTGTCATTCTCAGTGTTTCATTTAGATATAACTGAAACAGAATTTTTTAGGGTTTTTTATTTATTTTTTTCTGTTTGGAGGAAATTACTCAGCTGAATAATACAAGGAGATGGAAACATGACAAGTCCGAAGGAAACAGTGCCAAGACAGCATGGGAAACAAACAATCAGTGAGTAATTTCCATTTGATTTTAAGGAGATTTTACAGACTAAAAAAATCTGTCCAAAGATGATGATAACTTTATGTAATTAAAGGCATTTGCCTTTCTGGCAGAAGCTTAGGATGCAAATATGTTCTGTTCTGCTGTAACATCGGTGAGGTTATAGCAGACACACCTTTAATAAGTGATACAAATCCATATATCAAATGTGACTCCAGCTCCTGTTGTGCAGGGATTTTAACACTGTTCGTGTCTTAGAGTAGGTTTGTTCACTAATAACCCAGACTATCCAGATGAGATACAGTTCGTAAAATATTTTGAGATTAGATTTAAAATCCCTGTGAATCTGAGTCCCTGTGACATATACACAACGTGGCTCACAACACAGCTCCTTGAATTGTCGTTCCTTTCATGTTTGATTTGATAGATCCAATATTTTCCTAGTTTGCTGAATAGGACAATTGTTCTTGATGAGTTTTTCAGATCTTTCCTGTGCCTTGATGTTGAAAACTCTGGAGAGGTATTGATTCTTGATGATTTCAGTGTCTGGTAGGACAGAAATTTTGATTTATTTGCTATTAGATGTCATTGCTGAACTGAGACCAGCTTATTTGGGCAGTCAGGAATGAGAAGAGGTGGTTGCTTGATTTAGTATTTTGGTTAGGGATTATTTTGCAGGAGAAGTTATTTTGATTGCATGGTAAAGATCATGGTCTCTGGGGTTATATAGCAGAATTTACTATCATCAGCAAAGTCTCTTGTTTGTTTTTTTAAGTTTGAAAATTGTGCTAACAACCACACCATATTTTCCAAGAGAGTAAGTCTTTAATAGAAATTACACTGCTGCTATGGAGAAACGCTGTGGAAAAGCATATAATTTTGAACTTGCTTGCATCTATTGAAAATTTTAGATAAGAATTTTAAAAGCTTAATTCTCATTTAGGGAGCAAACACTTCAAAAGTGATCAAGATTGCCCAAACATTATTGCTGTCAAGCACCTTGAAAACTCAGAATCCTGGTAAGTTCATCTTGCAGGCTGTGGAACTCTGCAGTAACATGGTGTGTTCTCACCTTCAGCCACACTTCCCAGGAGGCTGAAAGGGTCTATTTTCAAAGAATTCTTTGACTTTGATAGCATCCCTTAGATAGTTTTGGGGGGAATAAGATTTAGTTCTGTTTATGTCCATGATGTTATTTCTGCTATCAGATTGGAAAGAGCTCTGAGCAACCTGGTGCAGTGGAAGGGGGTTTGAACCGGATGATCTTTAAGGTCCCTTCCAGTCCAAACTCTTCTATGATTATATGGTCACAAAACATTAGTATAGTGTTTTTTAAAGTTATATCAGAGAAAAATATATCTGGAAAATTCTCATGAAATGAAAGAAATGGCGTAATAAAAGTGCGCATCTCAGAAAAAATAATTGTATAGATGGGCAATCTTCAAATAAAATGTTACCAAACATTTGTTTGGGTTGTTGAGGTTTTTTTTTGACAAAATAGACATTAGTTGAAATTTATCTCCCAGATCTTGTTTGTAACTTTTAAGTCTAAAGACCATTAAAGTTATCATACAAATCACTAAAATGTTTTGAAAAATGGAGTTGCAATCACCTAAATTACAGAAGCAAGCCCAGTATGAAGCATCTGCCTCTGTGTTGCGTGGTTTTTTTTTCATAGCACTCTTCCAATGCCAGTCAGTGCTCATAGTAGCACTCTCCTTTTTTTTCCCACTTCTTTTTATTTTTTCTGTTCACTTTTAACCTCTATTGAACTGTTTGAGCTACCAAGGCTTAGGAGGAAATGCAGGTTGATGCTTCAGACTTGGAGAATTGCAATGGGGGTGTTTACAACCCTTCAACACTATTTACCCCTTTCATTATGAACTTAGTAATAGCATTTTTAGGGTGTTTTGGAGATGGTGATGCTAAGCTTATCAACTTACAACTTTCCTTACAGACTCCCAGATGTGTGACTGTGTAGGGTAGAGGCACCTCCTCTTTGGTGAGTGCTGGGGTTCCTCTGTCATACATTTAGGCAGAGACTGAGTGCTCCATATCCTGCACATCCTACGTTTGTAAGTCAGAGCTGTAGGCACAGCACTCCCTGGCAGAACCTATTTAGGGATCACAACCTCAGTAGGCTGGAGCTGAAAAGTAGTGTTGCTCTCTATTTTAATTTTTTTGTAGTTCATTTCTATGGTGACACTCAGATCCTTGAACAAGCCCTGAGATTAGACCCTGTAGGCAGGATCTGGACTAACAAGATGTTGTGCTATGATTATTTCAAGCTCTGCTTTGCCTGTCTCCATTACTTTTGTATTTTTGTGCTGCATGTAAAAGGAAAGCCAGATTTGAAGGTTATATTCACTTACCCAAATGTCAAGTTCTGTGTGAACATCTCAGCTGACATTTTTCTCTCTGCTTGGTGGAGAATGATCCAAATGTCTGACAGCAGTGCTGTACCACCTGCATCCTGCTAGCCATGTTCAGACATGAAAGCTTGATTTGGTCATTGTCTCAGGGAGCTGATAAAGACCTGAAGTTGGAAAATGTTAACATAATAGCTTGACATTTTACTTCTTTTTGTTCAGCTCAGATCGAAAGTGAATTCATGTGTTTAATCTAAGGGAATACACTGCATGTGGAATATTTAATAGACTGATTACTTCCACTTCAGCCTTTTCTTGCACACACCTCTTCTAGCACTATATAACCCCACTATTACCAGTAGTTAATGCTTCCAAAAAGAGAGGTGATTCCATTTCTTTAATACTCAGGAGTTTATGGTGTGTATTTGATGCCAGATTTCCAAAAGGGGCATAAGGGTCGGTAGTATCTAATTACACATCTAATCAGTGGGCTATGACTTTCTATATCTAGACATGTAAGCTAAAGGCTTACCATTTCTCATGGTCTGCTTTATGCAAAGTTACTTTATCTGAAGTATTTGCAGAGTGGAAGGGACACTTCTTGTCTAGATGCACCATGTTTCAAATATCTCAGGCAGACGCCAACGAATACCTCCAAACAATGGCATCAGTGGGCTGAAATGTGTCAGCTGTCTCACACTGCAGCTTCTGCTCCCAAAAGATTAAAGGGATTTGTGCAGAACTGGAACCCTGTCCTGGATCTGAGCCAGATCTACAGGCACATGCTCCTGAAGGAGAGGTGAGTGTCAGTCCCTCCTCCAGCTGGGCTAAAGGGTGGGGAACACTGAGTGCCTCAGTGACTCACCAGCCCAGGACACTGCTTGTGCTGCTGGGATTACAAACAAAAACCAGTGCAAAAGCCAGACACAAAACTCCCTTCATGTGTGGTGTTTTTAAATCCTCAACCCTCTCTCTCGCTCCCCCCTCCAAGAGTATGTGAACCCAATACAGCCAGAACATTGTATTTGGTTTAACAGTGTGTAAAATGAAATTCTGGTCTAGGTTAGGAACTCTGGAGATTATACTTCATGTTCCTTTCATATAAGCAAGACTTATGCCAGTTCTTGATTTATCAAAACTGCAAAATAATTTACCTTCTTTATGTCTGGGGATTTTTTGCTTCAATTTTACCCATATTTTTTTGATTCTTCTAGGTTTACTTTAGCTTGTGTAAAAAAAAAAAGAGTTTTACATAAAGTATTGAAAAAAGAAGAGACTGTTAAATAGAAACAAAACCAAGGGGTGCTTGGTCAAATTCTGCTGGCAAAGTGAGCACTGCCTGTGAGAGGGCCCCCAGCAACGCCTCTCACATCCCTCCTCTCTGAGCTCTGAAAGAGTTCACAGCCCTGTATGGGGATGTTTTCAGATTAAAGGTAAAAGCAGAAGGTAATGGCTTTCTCTGCCTGTCACTTCCTTACAGGCCAGAGGAAGTGTCCCATCACCATCATGGTGTGTTCCTCTGGCATGTCCCCTTCCCGAGTGAGGAGCAGGGAGGTGGCATTCAGGGATTGTCATCTTACCCAGGTAAATGAAGCTGCTGGCACCAGCTCAAACTCTTTAGGTCCTTCTCTTTAACATTAGAAATATTATCAATTATACATGCTACAGAGTCTTACTGAAGAAGAAAAAGTATGTTAATATTATTTTGGAAGGAATTTATCACTGATGGTGTTGCACAACAGATGACTGGAAGAAATGGAGCTCAGGAACCAATTTATTTTAGAGCTATGTTAGGGAGAAAATTCAGTGAATGAAGGTCTGCTGATAAAATAAATTAAAAAATAAAAATAAAAGCCAGTCCACAGTACAACTCTTGTATTTCTCCAATTAACTTCAAAAAAGCTTGTAAATAGAAAATACTTTGAGGAGATTTCGACACTGAACTGAAAGCAGGGATGTGGGCAAATAAATTTTAAATGTTGATGTTTTAAAATGGAAAATTTGAAAGAAAACTTCACAAGCCTTTTTTTTCTCCATTTGTGAGGCTCACAAGGGAAATTGTGTGATCTAAACTGTAGATGAGATGGATTGCTGGGATATCAGTCAGAGGATATTCAAATCGTGACTTTCACAAAATTGATAGTTGAGCAACTTTTTTGGCACGATCATATTTTGCTGTTTAAAGCCTGCTTGTACATAATTATGTACTGAATTCATATGACTGACAATGGTTATTTACTTACTTTAAAAACTAAGCAAATAGTTTGACAAGACAAGAAAGGAATGAAACTAATTAGTACTTTTTGTCATAGCTCCTGCAAAACAGGCTGAAAATATAAAAAGTGTTTAGACAAGTAATATCTGAGGTGTTGCATAAGGCACGAACCCCACTCTGCACTCTGTGAGTGTAGGAGTAAGATTAAGGTTTATTACAAAACACTTTGGTTTAAATATAGCGCTTAAACATGTCCCACGATCTCTCAACCAATGACAATCAAATATTTCATTGAGCATGCCTGAGAGCCGGAAAACTACAGATCCCATAGTCTTCCTGTCACAGTATCTTATCGGATATTTCAACTGAGACTTTTGCACTGTTTCCATGGACTATATTGCTGGAATTAACTCTGCTTCTATTCAGAAATTACACACATATAATTCAATTCTTTAGTCTTTTATTTCTTCAGTGAATATTTTAAAGTTATGTAATGAGACCCTTAGATTTCTGAGAGAATCCTTCTAGAAGTTCCTTTGATTCTCCACTGGTTTGGTATTTCTTGTTCTTTCTATAATTGTTGTTCAGGTTGTTCAGTGCTGTTTAAACTTTTATGTTGCATATATTAACTTTAATAAATTAAGAATTTTCATGACAGTAAACGAAAAGACATTGAATGATCAGTGCAGTACCTCGATCATAGGTGTTTAGTGCCATATTGGATGTCTTGTGACAGCCCAAACATCAGCAAGGATCTGGCAGGTCTGAGGCAGGACTGAGGAGATTCAGGCCGTTTTGGATCACCAGCATGGGGCTGAGCAGGGAATCTCAGGGCATCTGAAATGACAATAGGTAGGTATAAAGATTTAAATCCAGCTGTGACATTTTCCTGGAAGGAAAATAGAACTGCAAAGTCACACTTCATAAATTCACAGAATCACAGAATGTCCTGAACTGGAAAGAACCTTAAAGCCCATCCAGTCCCACCCCCTGCCATGGGCAGGGACACCTTCCACTAGCCCAGGTTGCTCCAAGCCCCGTCCAACCTGACCTTGGACACTTCCAGGGATCCAGGGGCAGCCACAGCTTCTCTGGGCAACCTGGGCCACGGCCTCACCCCCTCACAGGGAACAATTTCTCCCTAATATCCAATTTAAATTTCCCCTCTGGCAGTGGGAAGCCATTCCCCCTGTCCTGTCACTCCAGCCCTTGTCAATAGTCTCTCTCCATCTTTCCTGTAGCCCCTTCAGGCCCTGCAAGGCCACAATCAGATCACCCCAAAGCTTCTCTTCTCCAGGCTGCACAATCCCAGCTCTCCCAGCCTTTCCTCCCAGCAGAGCTGCTCCATCCCTCTGCTCATCTTGGTGCCTCCTCTGGACTCTCTGCAGCAGCTCCATGTCCTTGCTGTGCTGTTCCCCAGGGCTGGAGCAGCTCTGCAGGGGGGTCTCACCTGAGGGGCAGAGGGGCAGAATCCCCCCTCCTGCTGCCCACACTGGGGGATCTGCCCAGCACAGGGGGTTTTCTGTTCTGGGCCATGTTCAGCCTCTCACCCACCAGGACCCCCAGGTTTGCTCAAGAAGTTAAACTATTGAGAAAATAAATCTGAAAAAAAGCCTCATTGTCAATTCTCTTTTCTGTAGATAATGTCAACATGTTTATATTAAGAGTAATTTGTGTCCTTCAGTGCTTTTGTCCAGGAATATTTCGTCCTCTTTCTTATATTTTGTGTGCAGCCTTCTGTTTATAAAACTTTTGTTTTGGGCTCAATCTGCAGGCTTGAGTCACCTGTGCTCTGCTGAAAGCAGAAAGACTTCATGAGACACCAGTAGTTGAATAGGATGTACTTCTGTGGGATAAGTTCACGGGATGCACAGCTAAGAGTTTTGTGGCATAAACAATGGAGCAGCACAATTCCTACAGTGTGAACAGCCCTTTTTGCGTTTATTCTGCTTCAGCACTTTTTGATCAGCTGGCTTAATTTTCCCAACTAAATCTTACCTCTTCAGATTGTTTTCTGTCACCACAGGCACGATTTGATGTGTTTTTCTGTCTTTCAGTCAGAGCCAGAACACCATTAGGACCTAATGCCACAGCCAGGTTAAGGAAATTGCTCTCTAATCCACCTAAATGTTTTAAAACATTGGGTAAAATAAGAACCAAATGCATGTTCAACAATTTAGCAGTACTATGCTGTGATACTGTCTGGAGAGGGAGTGACTCAAAGCCGAAGAGACACCTTTGTGGGAGCTCTGGAGGCTGGCCCCTGCTGAGCTGAGCTGCTGCTGAGCTGAGATGCTTTTTGGAAGCTCCTCTCATTCCACAGGCATTAGGCTGTGTATGGCATGGCAAGAAATGGTTCCCATCAGTTCTGAGTCTTCCTTTGGTACTTACTCAAGTACTTCTCTTATTTTGTTTTCAAAAGAATGCAGGTAACTTCCACTATCTGGGTGCTTGACTTCAGGTTATTGTTTACACACAGAAAGGATATTTTAAATTAAAGAAAGCTATGTAATATCAATCTAAAACAATCAGCTGGCTTCTTATTATAAGTGCTTTGCTCTGGATTTTTTTGTATACAAAATGAGAAAAATTGTTTCCATTCTGGAGAACTGTTCAGACAACTTGCTGAACTAAATAAAACTGAGATCTGCGTTACATGGACTAAATGTTTTAAATGGAGATATTTCATTTGCTGACATGTGACACTACCAATGTGTTTTGCTTTTCTAACTAGGATTTCTCTACTATGTTATACACTAGTCAAACCTGATACTGTAATTTTCCAAAGGATTTGTGGGTGTTAAACCACATTTCCATTGATTTTTAGTTGTCTCCAAGATAAAAAAGAGAAACTACAACAGTATTTTCTTCATGGAAGGATATATTTGTCACTGTTTTTCACTCCTTGAAAAATTGCTCTGGTCCTTGTTCTAAGCTGTCTGTAATTAATAGTTCATAATGTCTAGGAAACCAAAACACCTTTGCTAACAGCTGGATAGTGTGTACCTAAATTTCCACCATCTGGTCCCTCAGTCTTGGCTAATACAGGGGGCTGAACTTACCATAAAATCAGTATTCAATAGAAATACAAATTAGGAGGGTGGATGAGTAGAAGAGTGAAGAGAAAAATTAAAGAATACATACAGCATAACTATTCACCTAAAATATTTTGTCAGTGTGTTGGATACACATTTCAGTATCTCAAACAAGCAAGTAAGCTATTTTAATATGCTAATAGATTCAAATGTTAATCAATACCCTATCTTTAGCCTTTTGCCCTCTATACCCCGATCACTGAAAATGTGCCAGAACTCCTACCCTTACATCCCAGTTCTGCTTTTATCTGGCTATCATGTTCCTGTTGCCTGGATACAACTGGAACCTGTGAAAGAATGTTATGGATCTGCTGTCAGGATGGCCATTTTACTACAGTGATTTATAAATGGATTATCTGTGAAAATGGCTCAGCCCTTCATGCAAGCACCCTACAGAGACAGACAGAGCTCCAATGGGCTGCTCTCAACAACAGGACTTGCTTTCCCCTTCCTTTACAGCAGTAAAGCTGCTGCTTCCCTGCAAATCTTGCAAACCAAACAAAGAATTAGCCAACTTCCAGTAGTGTTAAACTCCAAGTGGATTTATGCAGATTGCCTGTCCTTTGTCTTAGATTCCTTTGAGGTATCTGACCACTCTCACCCCAGACTTGTATTTCTTCCAAATTCTCTTTAACAGAGGCAAATGAGGACTAACAAACTGCTGAGGTGGAAAGAAACTGTTGGAACAGAAAACCATGGACCAGGATATTTCCTCTTGCCTTGCAAAACAAATACTGTGTTGAAGTCAATGTTAAGGGGTCAACATGTATCTCAGAGGCTATTCTTGGTTTCACAGCTCATGTTAGCACAACTTTTCAATTTAATCCCTTGGGGAATGCTCAGCAAGGAAAGAAGTCCAAAACTCTGTGTGATCATGATTATTTGTGAGAATGTTTATTTTCTGAAATTCCCCTAATTTGTGAGAGTTGCAACGAATTACTGTCATTTTGAAAGCAGAATGTCCAGAAGACTTATAAATAAGGGTGTTTCTGAAGTTTTTGTATCTGCAAGGAAATGGCAGTTTTTATTGTTAGCAAGGAGTGTGTTCATTCTGTTTCTTTCTTTCTAGTGTTTGGCACTTTCCACCATAAAAGAAAAATGTTATTTACCAAAAGTAAGAAGGACAAGTGATCACAGGTGGCAGAAAGCGTGTCTTTTCCATTTTTTGTTTTTACATCTACCTTGGGTTCTAAGGAAGTTATTGTCTTGGCAGCTGATGGAAGGTGTATATTTTAGTCACACCATCATTAAGAAGCACATCTCTAAGTAGCAAAATACAATTTTACCTGGCTCTTATATTTAATCTTTGAGAGAGTTAACAAAAGCTGAACTTTTTACAGCATTTGGTTTTCATATAAAGAACAGTTAGGTTAATGTGTTGGTCCTATTTGTTTCTCTGTAACAACATAACTGTTTAAAAGCACAGATACAAATAGTAAAAAAAGCATGTTATTCATTATGATGCTTTAAAAGCGGCCTTTGACTTATGTGAGGAGTTCTATTGTTATTCTATAAAAAGCAGTGCTGTTTAAAATACTTTAGACAATGGAAGCCTTTCTCACAGAAACTCATTACACCACAGTCTGTTAAAAAATCATGTTTTGACTTGTAGTGTTTCCCTCTAATTCTCAAAGCCGAGAAGCCCACACAGTCCTCGGCTGCCTTTGTATGATTATGCAGAAAGAGTATTTAAGCATTAGGAACTTTAATTATGCAGAAGCTTTACTAAGGGATTTTACATAAAAGATTTGTGCACATCATATTAAATAAGCAAAGTAAAGATATTTGTAGTGGTTATGAAATATCACTGTGCTGAGGACAAGGCAATTCAATCAATAACAATCAATGCTTTTTTTTTTTTTTTTCTGAGATATGCTGGTACCAGAATTTTTAAATCCCTTCTAGCTCCATGTACCTTTTCAGAATCTCAGAAAGGTTGTGTTATCTTTCTAGTACTGCCTAAGGAGTGCTGACTACAACAGGGATGCTGTGGCAAGTAAGTGGCCACATCTGTTTCAGACTGATTCTCCCTCACTTCTACCCCAAGGTAATGTGCCAGATGTTCTGTTCAAACAGGTGAGACAAGCTTGTTAGCAGTTCAAAAAATGTTTTGAAGAGCAAAGAGATACAAAAAAAAAAGTCTCTTGAATATCAGTCCTTCTGGAAAAGTCTCACAATCTCGTATATATCCTACAGGAGTGGTTTTTTTTGCTTTTTCTAGAACTTAAAAAAGCCATGTCTCTTAGCTGGACTTGTAGCCGAGGCAATGGTTGTGATATTTTGGCTCACAACTGGTTTGAACGGGCTTACAAATCTGACAAAAAATGTGCCTCTTCTTTTAGTTTTGGGGATCACAATGAAAATATGATTGTAACTGGAAGCAATTTAGAAACCAATGATCCAAGGCACTGGGGATGAAGAGAATGCCAACTTTAAAGGCTTCACAGCTCTCATCCCAATCCTGCTAAGCCCCTCTCCTTTGAAATTTAAACATAAGTATCATGCATGTGCGTCAATCCTGATTCAGCAAAGAACTCAGGGAAATGTTGCTGCGTGCCCGTTTGTGAACTGCGGGAGGCATGGTTAGACCCAAGTGTTATCTGTGAAATCCTGTCTCTCTGAGCTGGGTGAAAAAAACACGTTGATTTTTTTTTTTAGTGAGACTGGGGGTTAATTGTAGCTACTAAATGATGTGAATTTCAATATTCAGTCTTACCTTTTGCAAATATGACCATTTGCAAATTAGATCTCTATAATCAACAGTAATTGATCCATAGTTGTATTCTGAACAATTATATTGAGTTGCAAGCAACATTTATTTAAAAAATTTAACCCATATATTCTAAAAATAGAAGTACAGTATACTAGATGTTAAGGAATTTCTAAAAGATGAGAGAGACTATTTACAAGAGCATGTAGGGAATGGCTTCAAACTGACAGAGGGGAAATTTTGGTTGGATATTAGGAAGAAATTCTTGACTGTAAGGGTGGGGAGGCCCCGGCCCAGGTTGCCCAGAGAAGCTGTGGCTGCCCCTGGATCCCTGGAAGTGTCCAAGGCCAGGTTGGACGGGGCTTGGAGCAACCTGGGCTGGTGGAAGGTGTCCCTGCCCATGGCAGGGGGTGAATCAAGATAAGCTTTAAGGTCCCTTCCAACCCAGGCCATTCCATGATTTCTATTCCATGATTCTAAGATATTATTATCAAACATTTGATTATAGATTGCAATTTAATAAGCACTGACATGATTTACCATAATAACTTCCAGACAGTAGTTTTGTGCCCCAAATCCATGGATTTAGCAGATGTCTGGAGAAATGAGGAGGTACACTTGATTTCTTAATATTCCATGATTACGGCCTAGGAAACTCTTTTTGACTAAACTATTAAGTTGTTTGAGTTTTGTCATTCACAAAGACCATGGATGGCACTACAGTGTATTCTTACCTCTTACAAAAATATGTTGGGGTGTGTCCCCAAAAACAGACAGCAGTCTCATTTCAGCTTTGCGTGATGGACACAGGAAATAAAGACACACTTCCAGCCCTCCTGCTCCATATTCTCTTTCGTATAGAACTCTGTTTTACAGACATTAGAATTTGCAAAAGAAAAAGCATACAAGAACAGAAGATTAGAAGGAAAAGCACTAAAATAAGTAAAAAAGTAAGTACCTCAATCATAACTCTGGCCAAAATTGGAAAGAAACACCCTAATTACAAAGAAACACTCTTTTTGCTAAGTATAGGTTACTGCTGAGTCATATTATCAATCACAGCTGTTCATGGAAAAATATAAAATGCTGAAATAAGGGTAATTTCAGAAGAAGAAATCTGCTTCCAAGCAGATCTGACTGTCCACAGGAGGAATCAAAAATCATTCTCCATTCCTGGTTGTTCCTTCTTTACCAGTTGCCAGAAGAACTTGGCAAAGAAACTACAAGTGTAACATGAAAGTGGTCTTGTTTTCTCAAATAATTTTGTTTTAATCTGGGTAGAGATGAGCAGAATTCCTTATCAACCAGTGTTTTACTTCTTGTGTGCTGCTGATACTGAGCTCAGTAACTGCATAAAATTATGGGCTCTGTTGATTTCTCTTCAAAAAGACTGGTTTTATTACTTTCATGGATTATAATTTATGGATTAAGATAATTACACATACAAACTTGAATCTCAAGTATCAAATCATTGTACTTGACCAGCCGTCAATATTACAGTGAAAAGCTGAATAAGTTTCTTTGAAAACTGTATTACTGAGCTGTAAGTATGATCATTTCGGCAGTTTCCATTCTATCTCCTATACTGTGATGACAGTATAATCACTTATGGGCCCTAAACATGTACAGATAAATTCATTTTGGGGCCATATTTTGTTGAGATTTATAGAGCCTGGGAGGACAGTGTGGCTGAGCTTCGGTACCATCCAGCCTAAATAGATCCTTTGTTTCTTTATTATTTGTACAACATAGGAAACCACTTTCAGGACCAATTTTTTTCCAGTAAAATCTATGTATTAGATTTCCCATTGTTGACTACTGGCACTGGGAAAGTAACATGAACTGATGGATACAGTTTTCTCAGCCCTCAACACCTAAGAGAGCTCAGGCTTCCTCTTGGCATGCAAGGGATTACCCGGTCTTGCTTCTGGGGTTGTGCATCCTTGTTCAGCCTTTTCATAGCTCTTCGAGCTCCATGACATTAAAGAGTTCAGTTCTTGCTTCTTCTGAAGCAATTCTCTTTCATGAATAATAAAAGTAGCTGTAGAAGAGAAGAATTAGTATGAGGAAAATTGCAGGGGGCAGGGAGGGACATGCTGCCATAAGAAATATGACATGATTAAAAATCCAGCGTATAAATCATAGGCCTCCTTAACAAAAGAAAAAGTGTCCCATAGTACCATGTTTCTAAAGCATTTTAAAGTGAATAAGTTTAAAATTTAGTCATTATGAAGTGATTTCACAACAGAATCTGAAGGGAAATGGTAATTAAATAGTTCATCTTTTACCGTTGAAAAATATATCCAAATTTCATTTCTGGAGGTTTGTTTTTTTTGTTTGTTTTTGTTTGTTTGTTTGTTTGTTTGTTTTGTTTGTTTTTTGGTTTTTTGTTTGTTTTTTTTGTTTTGTTTTTTGTTTGGTTTTTTGTTTTTGTTTGGTTTTTTTTTTTTTTCTTTTTTTAAAGCAATATTCTATTGTTTCTGTCCAGAGAAATAATTAATTAGCTCAAAGATCATCCAATCAACCTGAAGAGTGATGTTACAGGAGTAGTGTCTTTTCTCCTTTGTTTCTCTCTCAGCACCAGTTATTTGATGAGTTACTGTAGATTAGAACAGCCATATGATAATTCCAAGTGGGACATTGTATTGAATAGTGTTTGCTGAAGGCAATGAATCCCAGTCTCAGGTGTTCCCAGCACAGCAAGGACATGGAGCTGTTGGAGCAAATCCAGAGGAGGCACCAAGATGATCAGAGGGATGGAGCAGCTCTGCTGGGAAGAAAGGTGAGAGAACTGGGATTGTTTAGCCTGGAGAGGAGAAGCTTTGGGGTGACCTGATTGTGGCCAAGCTCCATCCAACCTGGTCTTGAACATTCCAGGGATGGGTCAGCCACAGCTTCTCTGAGCAATCGGTGCCAGGGCTTCCCCACCCTCACAAGGAAGGATTTCTGTTGGAGCTAGAATTACACACTAAGTTAGACTCTGGTCTAGCAGCTTTTTTGCTACCATGGGATTGAAGCCCAATGAAAGTACCTTTCATATTTCTGTCTCTTTTTCTGAATGAAGTTGTTTCAGTCAGTGTGGCACATTTTTTACTGAAGATCTTATATGTATTAGAAGATTCTTAGAAGGGTTTTGTGGTGTACATTTCCTGTTCAGAAGAAAAAGAGAGGTCTGAACCATCCATTTTCTTATAAAAGATACATTTTGAGTTATTCCTGTGTTACCTCTGCCTGCAATGTTATTGTTTACAGAAAAATGTAGGAGCAGTTGCTTGAAAATCACTGTGCAAACTTCTGTGCACATTTACACCTTCCTATGTGTCCACATAAATTTTACCTGCTGCTGCAAAGAGAAGCAGAGGTATAATTGCCTTTGCTCAGTTTGGCTGTCCTCCAAAAATGATGCAGAAAGTCACTTCTCAAAATTATCCTTAACTGAACTAGAAAAAGATGTCCTGGAGCCGACTTTGCAGGAGCTGTGTGTGTGGCTGGGCATCCATTGCTATTTTGCTGCATGTGGTGAGAGGTTTGCACAGGGGGCCATATGAAAAGCTGTATTTCCATATGTAGGATTACTTTTTTGAAAGGGAAAAACATGTATGACTGGAGTTCATCTCCGCAATTTTTAGAAATGAAGTAAAAAGAACATATACAGTGGAGATGAGAGGCATATGATCTCAGACAGTCTGAGAAAGGAGATGGGGAAATTGCTGATTAGAGAAGCTTGTTTGTCTGTGTAGGGATCAAAGGGGCAAAACGTAGTCCATAACACTCACCATTTTTTAATTATAAACTCCAATTAAGTGATGCAGAATAATCTTCAGTGTTCCATCTGGCAGCTATGAGGAGAGAGAGAGAGTACCAGCTCACAACATTAATCAAGGCTAGAAGTAGACAGGTTCAAGTACTGCAGGCTTTGTTTAAAAAAACGAGTTGGGGACAGGGTTAGTCTTTGAATAACATTCCAAAAAGCCTGTATGCAGCCCAAGGGAGAGAAGCAACATCAACCTGTTCCTCTTACATTAACCCTTTGACTGCTGGACTTTTCTAGACTGCACCCAGATGAACAGCATGCTGTTATTAATTTTGTTGTTCATATCAAACATGAGGTTAATACTGAAGTGTGGGAATGACTTTTTTGAAACAGCAATGGCAAACACTACAGTCTGCTTAGGAAAAAAACTGTGAATTTGGTCCTCATGTCACAATGGTTTCAACAAGCAAAACATAATTTTTTTTCATTGTTGTTTCTTTTTTAATTATTTTAACAAGTGACACTGGAAATCACCAGCCCATTTTTATATGTAATATAATGGTGGGTGGTGGGCTCTGCTCCCAGGGAATAAGGGACAGGAGGAGAGGGAAAGGCCTCCAGCTGTGCCAGGGGAGGCTCAGGTTGGACATGAGGAGGAATTTCTTGCTGGAAAGGGTGGTCAGGCCTTGGCAGGGGCTGCCCAGGGAGGTTTGGAGTCCCCACCCCTGGAGGTGTCCCAGGAAGGCCTGGCCGTGGCACTGAGTGCTCTGGGCTGGGGGACAAGGGGGGCATCGGGCACAGGGGGGATCCATGGGCTGGGAGGGCTTTTCTGACCTCAGAGATTCTGTGATTCTGTGATAGAGGAGACTATATAATATATATAAGTTTATTTCTTCTTCTGGAAATATTAATAGGGAAATATTTATATGACAAAACTCTAAACATTCCATACATATGACATGTTCATATACAGAGATACCACGTATGTAGTCAATATGCATATCAAGCATGATAATTGACATAATTAACATTTAATGCAGAGCAAAATCCACTACATGACTGTACAAGAAGGGCTCTGTGCCCTCAGTTTGTGGTTAATCTTCACCAGTACAATATAAACCTCACTGCTATTCCAACCCAACACTGTAAAGTGATAATGTGATAATTTTTAACTCGTGATAATGTGATTTTACTGAAAGCCAGGGGTTGGGAGCAGAAAACCAAGCTTATTGAAGGATCTTGAGGGTGGAGGTGGAGCTAGGAAAGATGGGATAACAACTTCCTTGAAAATTGTAGTTTCAATGTGTCCAAAATTTTCTGTGTCTTCGAGTCAGTTTTAGTAAATTGGCACAGTAAAAAGCTCTGTAAAAAAAATCTTAAATGCAAGATAACAAAAAAGTCCTTTTTTCCTTAGCTCCAATTTTAAAGGAGATAAGATTAATTTAAAAAAATAAAGAAAACCTTAAAAAAACCCAGATGCCTCAAACACATACCTCAGTTAAATGTCCAATATGTTGATTATTTTTTTTCCAGCTTATCATTGAACTGATGGAAAAAGAAACTGGTATTTGCACAATTAATTATTTTAGATAGTTTTTAATTCTTTCTATAAGTCGAGGGAGCTTTTCCAACAGAATATTTAATATCAGGAAAGGATGAAACCACAAATCATGGAAGCAAACAAGCATAAAAAATAGAATGCATTACTTTTATATCTCTGTTTACATACCACTTGTGCTTTTTTGTGGTCTAGTTCTAGCATATGTTTTAAACCACAATAACTGGCACAAGTTTGAATCCTCAGAACGGGACTTAATTGTTTCTGTAGCAATAAACATAGTTCTTTGAAAAGCTGAGAAGAATATCCAAATAGATATTTGGATAGATAAACTTTATTTTCACTAGAGAGTTAATAATTTCAATTTATGTCATATTAAAGTATTTGAAATTTTGGAAGCTACAAGTTTATGTCAGAATTCAGAATCAACCATTTCCCAGATCCAATGGGACTGTTGGAGTTTTTTGTGTGACTCTTGTTCTTCTGTACTTCTTTGAGTAAAATCAGATTATTTCCACCAGAATTACTTTCAAGTAGAAAGATTTTGTGTCTAGGCTGAACACCGAGCTTGATTTAAGTTTTATAGAGGATTAAAATTCTCAGAACCTTAACTTTTGGAGAGAAAAATGAAAGTGCCAAATGCCTGCCTAGTAAACATCTGAACTAAGCATTCAAAAATTAAGGCATCAAAAAGTTCCCCTGAGAAACTTACTCTTTCTATGTTGTTTCCCAAAGTTTCCCTAACCTCATTTCAGAGTTTTCAATGGCATGTGATACCTCTGCTTTATTCCAGGAAGTTTTTCATAATTCAGGAGTAAAACACAGTCCAAAAGTTGCAGGCACACTTTTATCAAAATATCCCGTCTCATTTCTGGAAGTTTTGGTGTCACTAAATGAGGTCAATAGTGAAAATATAGTTTCAGTATTCTCTTATAATTTGTTGGGAAGATAAGATTAAATAACAGATATTTGATGCCTTTTTCTATAATGGATAATATCATATATTTAAAAGTAAAGTCTATCTAAACTATTTAGGAGAAGATACACAAGGTATGTGTTGGTTAAGCCTGGTGACAGATACCTTCAGAAGACATGGGATTGAGGTAAGAAATCATCTTGAGGGCATTGCCTTATTTTGGCTTCTAAAACAGAGTAATTGGGTTCATTTAAGCTTTGTTACTGCAGTGGTATAATTTTAGATACGGTTGTATATTATGTGTTTCTACGGTTGCTAATTCAAAAGAAAGAGAAAATCCCACTGAAATTTGACCAAGAGAAGTTAGAAATAACTGATTCTCTCTTTCCACTAAGGGAGCAGAGATCATTTGGACTTATGAAATGGATTCAGCATATCTGTTGATACTAAAGATGAGGGTCAATAGAGCATTGCCTCAAAGATTTGGATTTTGAGAATTTTATGGGCGAAAAATAAATAATATTAAGCCTCTGAGGAAATTCACAGGCAATTAAGAGGATGACTTGATGCCAGAAAAATCAGAGAGTTCATCTGTGGGTGAAATGTCGCTCTCTCATTCTCCTGATTTTTGGCAGGAGAAATATTTCAGTTTTTAAAAGCTGAAATAGGAAGGAACAGTGACTCCAGTATTGTTGTCTTTAGCTAAAAGTATATTATGTTTCCAAGCTACATATAGTTTTTTGAAACATTTTAATTTTGGGTAATTTGAGGTAATTTTTATGACACGATATAAAATCAAGATTTCCCTTTTTTTGTATAATACAAAATTATCAGATTGAATTTTTGTTTGCCAACAGGTTTTACTTCATTGTTTTTGGTCTGTATTGACCATGGATAGGCCTTGACAGGAAATCATTGGCATCTGCTCTGCTGCCTCTGCATAATCATTCTCCATTTCCATTTATCAAATTTCCCAAAGAAACACCCCAACTGTTGCCCCTGGTCCATTAGGGTGCTACACCCATTTGTGATATGCCCTTATGGTGGAGAAAAATATAAACTATAATAGGGAAAAATCAGTGTTGGGTTGGGTTTTTTGCCTAATAAAAACCGGAAATATGCAAATTGTTGATAAACAAGTTTGTCCCCAATTTATTTTAAACATTTATGTATCCACAGTTTCTATAAAAATTGATTGTCTTTACTGTCAGTGTTCCTCTTGCCTGGAAACACAGGCCAGATTTTCCTTTCCATCCAAAGAGAACAGGTATCCATTAAAAACATGCTCATCTGCTCGGGATCAGACACACATGGTACCAGTGTGAGTTGAGTGAAGGAACTCAGCTGCCCTGTCTTAGCAACAGAATTCCTAGTTTGAAGTTTACATGGGGCTTTTCATTAAATTCATTACTCTTCAATAATGTCTCTGCAAAAGAGACAGATAATCCTTAATGAAAAGGTCTTTTCTTAGGATCAGTTATTCTAAAGGTATTGAGCTTCCGTTAAAAGAAATCTCTGTTTGGAATTACTGGTACCTCCTGAGAAGGCTGATTTGATTTCCTTTTCCAAGCTAAACTTCACTGTTGCTTGTTCTTTACTCCAGACATACACAAGATATTAGTTTAGCTGCTTCTTCCTGTACAGACCTAATCTCTTCACTGTGCCAGAATACTCAATTTTCCAAGCTAGATTAATACATGGACAGAAAAAAGAACCAAAATTAGAGTCCTTTTGACACCTATGCAAAAGCTTAATTAGGGAGCTTCGAGCAACCTGGTCTAGTGGAAGTTGTCTCTGCCCATGGCAGGAGTTTGGAGCAAGATGAGCTTTGAGGTCCCTTGTAACACAAATCATTCTGTGATTCTCTGATTTTGTGTGTTAAACATCACTGAACTGGAAATATTTCAATACATTTCACGTACCTATGTTTTTACCCCATAGCTTTTCAGTTTATTCTCCTGAATGATGATGGTTGATATTCCAAGTGTTAGAAGCATGTTAATATTTTTTACTATAAGCAAGATAAATGCCGAAGGATGATAAAAAATCAACAAGTATGGGTCAGAACATAAAAAGGTTTCTGTTAGCAGAGCTATGGCAGTTCTGTACAGGATCAAATGGAAACACAGCCAGTAAGTTATTCTTTGGATAACCGGACTGTTGCTTGTGTTTTCTCCTTGCAGTGTATAAGTGCTAATGCTGCATTTGCTTGATGAAACGATGACCAAGGCAATCAGTTCCTGTCAGGAAAGCTCAGCTTAAGGTTTATCATGGAAGTCCCTGAAATATGCTATAGATATACAACTGAACTTGAGGTTCACAAAATAATTCTTAAAATTATTGTGTATGATACAGTTTTCACTGTAAGGAATAGAAATATCCCAAGGATTTAAGTAAGATAAAATTTATTCATTCCAGAACCAGGCATATCTTTTGATTAGTTGTCACTCTATCTAAACTGGAGTTAAACACAATTTAGGATTAAAAAATCCATAAAGAAGCACTGGGACGTGGCTCTGTAAAATTCTTCTAGTTCTGATGGAGTTTAAATATATTATTTTTTTATATTGAACTCATGAATTTAGGACTGGATAAAAAATATTGATTTAGCAGTTGCAAAGGAGTTCAAATCCTGGATCTCAGTCACAGCTTCACTTTTATTTTATATCCACGGATCTGTTCCTAACAGGCAGTGGAGAAGTCAATCCTTCATTTTAATGTGGTTTAGATGAAGCTTGGGGTGGAGTAGGAGAACCTATTCAGAACAAACTGGAACTTATCTGCTAAAGCAAAGTTTTATGAAAGATATTAATTTTTGAGCCTATTTCTTTTGAAATATGACAAATTTCTACCAAACCACTACAGATTTCCAAAGCACCTCTGTCAAGCGACAACTATAAATTATTGGAATAACTAAATATTGTTGGAACTAAATGATCTTTAAGGTCCCCTCCAACCCAAAACAATCTGTGATTATAAAACCCAAAACAAGTATGCAAATACCTGACTACTTGTACCTGTAAGAGTTTCTTGGATTCAATCACCCTCAGCACTTTCTACCTCTTCCTGACAGCGTTTCATGGTTATGTTTGAGGAACATCCATGTTCTTTAAATTCCTTCTCTCTAGACTGCATGGAAACTAAGAACTAATGGAAATTAAGATGCAAGTTCCTTAACATTTGTTAGTTTGAAGTATTTTCAGTAGTAGTTTCAATTAACTGATTTGATGTTTTTCCATGAAATTAACTGTGTCATTTGGAGGGGGGTGGTGTGGTAGTAAAGCAGGTTTTAAGAACAGAGCCCTCAACTGAGGATTGGTGAGAGCTCCTCCTGTGCGAGGCCAAGAGGGCAATTTTTGACCCATTGCAAAAAGTGGACTAAACTAAACTAACCTTACAACTTAAACTTGAGAGAAAGTAGAGGTGCTGACACTTGGATATGAAAGGAGATTTTAGAAGCTTTTTTAAGCTTTCCCATCTCCCTGCTAAGGTGCAGGATTGGCTATTTGAGCCATTTGAAGGCAGAGCTGCAGAGTTTCACTCAACCACCTGCAACAGTATTTTAAACTCCCAAGTTAGATCCCATGTTATCATTTGAGAGGTGGTGATGAGCAGGTTAACTGCTAGACTGTATTTCAGCAAATCAGGATGCATTTCTACCCTGGTGCTGCTCTGTGTGTGAAGGACTGCCACAGCACCACACCAAGCAGTCCGGGCAAGTCTTGCCGCCAATATGCAAAAAACAGCGGGTTGAGTCTGAAGGTGGATTAAACTATCAACACTCTCAACACACACAGGCAGAAACCATTAGAGGATTAAAGCACATTTAGCTATTATCCAAAAGATTTGTCCAATTGTCTGTTCATTTTAGGAAATTGTCTTGTAAGTGAAGCAGAGAAATGCAAAAGATGCTGAGAAGCTACTAACTGCCGAAAAAGAGACTTTATTTGTAGAAAGACAATCTTTCAGCATCGAATCAAATAGTTTTTTAACTTAATCCTATCACCTTAATTTCATGAGCATCATATGTTTCTATTTATTACTGCATTTCTTGTCTCTCTACTAGATTTGACACCTTGAATGTTCACACTGTGGCTCTGTTGTAGTCATCTATACTGAATTAAATAATATTCTCACCAAGAAGCAGGAGCCTTGCCTGCTTAGGAGACAGAACAGTACTTGGCAAACAGCTACTCCATGGCTAAATTCTGCCTCAAAATCCTATTATCTTAACATTACTCTTAAAATGTAAATGAAGGCTTATAAGGCAGAAATTATTTACACTTTTGTTTTTACCTGAAAGCAAATCATATAGTTCAGCCTACTGAAAAGCTGATGTATTCATTAACATATAAATGTTTCAAATTTGGAGCAATAAAACCTCCATCTAAAATTAGAAATAAATTGAAATTTCAACCTCAATTCTATAGAATGTTTTGCCAACTTCTGAAATTTAGCAGAAATTCTTACGGAAATGGAAAGAAAGAGATTTAAATATAAATTGATTCTAGATAACTCTTTCAAGGAATGATACAGAAGACAAATCCTGTGCTTCCTGCTATTAATTCCCTAAAACACCCAGTCAAGAACTGAGGACAGTGTAAGAAGCTTCATTCTAGATGTTCAAAGTTGAAAAGTTGTGAAAAAATTAAAACCCAAGGGTTTGGGTATAAATGTTGAAGACGGGGGGAGCAGCTGCCTGAATTTGGCAGTAAATGCACTTCCCTTGTCAGCCTGAATATAGTCTAGTGCTAGAGAATGGCCAGAGTTCCACCTCAGTTTCTGCCTAGTTAAACACAGGAACAGCCACATGTGCAGGCTGGGAAAGGGTGGATTCCTGTGGCTGGAAAGAGCCCAGCCCAGATCCTGGATGCCACCTGGGCCTGACTGTGCTGCCCAGGGTACCCCCTGAGCTCAGAACTCCCCTGGTAACCAGGTGGCACAGGGTGAGTGCCTGCCTGGGTGTGGTTTCTAACAGTTTGCTCCATTTGTGGTTTGACTCAGCACTGTGACGTTGCACTGGAGCAGAGCCCCCACCCAGTCAGACCCACCTGAGACCTGCTGGGATGGTGAAGAGGAGAGACACTGTGTGTGCATCTAAAGCACAAAGGAATGGGAAGCATCAGGAGGGGAGTTATTTTTTCCGATGGTAATAAAAAGTCTTGGAGGAAAATGCTTAATAAAAATGAGCTAATAAAAATATGTGCCTAATTTCTATATTGAATAACATCACAGTAATGATCACAGAAATTTCTTTTCCTGTACCATAAATACTTTTTGAAATTAAATGTTCCTACATGATGATTAGGTTTGATCAGAAGCAACTCTTCTTATTTCAGCCTTTGGAAGTGGGAATACTACCTGTAATTTTTTGCTGTTTCATAGCACTAGAAGCACATGATCTAAGTTTCGTTTTTAACATGCTATGGACAACCTCTCCTTTATCCTTCAAAACAATTCAGTGAAGTATCTCAAGTATCCCATAATAGAAAACCTGTTTCTGCTTCTGTGTTCGTGTGTCTTTAAAGTGTGCCTGAAAGTAAAGTGGAGAATCCATCATTCCTAAAGTTCAAGTTGACTGCCTGATGCTAAAACTCATGTGCATCAGGATTTCTCTTATCTTTAACCAGATATTTTCTAATTTTGACAATCAAATAGTAAGATGATGTTTTGGGTTTTTTTTACTATAATCTCATTCTTATCCTTTAATGACTGTTACAGGGAATTATCTTAACAGGCCAATGAGAAGAAATGGAAAAACGGAGAGTGATTTAAACCAAAATGAGTTCTCTGGAATGAAGTGACAGTCATTTACGAGAAGCAATTACATATATCTGTAAAAGCTTCACTGTGAGTAGTGCTTGTACACAGCAGAGCCAAACCTGACAGTTCAGACATAGGCTCAAATGGGGTAATGTCCTTTTTAATATTTTTTTTTAACCATGAAATAAAAGTACTTGTATATGGCTATTATTTTGCCCTACCGTATTCTTGTAGCTGGTTTTTCTATTATTTAGAACTTATAAATGGTTTTTTATGATCTGACAAACCACCAAAGTGAGGGTAGACATGTCCACATCTTTAAGAAACACCTGGGGAAAAGGTACAATATTCCAGCTGCCACTGGTGAGTAAAGGCAGATACACTCCCTGTTCAATTTTCTTCCCTCTGCCCATGAGACTCAGACCATGTGCTAGAAAAAATTCTCCATTTCAAATAAATACCCAAGGAAGGCAAATATCCATCGAAAGATCCTGTAGCAGCTGCCCACACAAAGGTCACCTTTAGGATGATTAGATTATGACTGAGGATGTAGAGATGTGTACCCTTGTCCCACACCCTACACAGACAGTGCTCCACAAACACAGCCCTGAAAGTGAGACACCATCAAAGAAACTTGTTTGAAAGATGTTTCCTGCAAAACTTTTGACCACAAATCTCTGGACTGGCTCTCAGCCTCGTCCCTGTATACTTGTAACAGCCTGTGGGCTTGATTATTTTTATAAGTGAAGCATGACATGAATGGAAGATCTGTACTTCTATTTCTTCCAGGGTTTTTCCCCATTTGTGAGCTAATTTGCTACATCGTTTTTTGGACAGACAGTGAAATAAACCCACTCCATTCCTCCTACTAAAGAATCTCACCTTGTCTCCAGCAAAGTAAATTGAAACAGTCAGTCAGCCTCTGGACTGCATTAAAAATCTTTTTATTAAAGTTAAAATATGGAGTTTATTACAACAGCAAAAAACATTAAAATACTTCTACTGATAGTTATTATATGACAACTGGAGTAATGGCAAGTGTAGATCGTTTTACAAGAGGGCAAAGAAAATATTCATATGTTTATCTGTAGGGTATGAAATCTTTGAATGTAAGAGGCTTAACAAGCACAGAGTGCTCAGTAAGTGGGAACACCAAATCTGATCGTTTTTCTTTACTGCACGTGAAATAAATCAACAAAAGTGTTATCAAATAGTGAGAAGTTAACCACATGTTCAGCTGGTTCCAAAAATAAAGGTAACACTACTGATTCAGAATATCTCATTTCCTTTGGCATTCTGATATCCTTGAGTTCAGCTATAAAGGAGTTTCCATGGCATGATAGTGTACTAAAATAAGATATCAGCTGGAGCTGGATGCACAGACAGAAAGCACATCCCAATGTTTGTTTTATCTTGCACATTTTATTCACTCCTTATATTGTAACACAAAAGTCTTTGAAACTTAGACCTACTTAACAGGTACCTCGGAGAATGCTGAATGCACTTGTGACTTGCAAAACACCTTTAGAAAATGGGATTAAATAACTCCAGGCAGTTTATCCAGCTTTCCTCCTCTGCTTTACCACCTTCTGCTTTGGGCCCTCAAAGTTCCTGCCGAGGAGGGAGCAGGGAGGGTACCAGGGCACTGCCTGGTACACTGGCAGGTGTGTAGAGAGGAGAGTGTTTCTGGAATCCTCAGGCTTATGTTTAATTTAGAGAGGGTTAATCTCTGATCCCTGGGCTGGCAGCTGTGGAGAGAAGGGTGTCCAGCCAAGCGAGAAAGGTCATCCACCCCATGGCTGCAGTGGTGGGAAATGTGCAGAGGGATCCTTTGGACTTACCCTACTCCTCCCTAACAGGGCAGCTGAGGGACCAGAGCTGCTCCAGTTCCACCAAGCAGCAGCAGGTGTGACAGTGTGTTCAGGGAAACACTCCTCCATTCCAGGAGAAAAAGGGAACTGAAGGAAGGAGCTCAGTACCAGTGGAAGATGCTCTTGTTAGTGCAGGAGAATAAGCCCCAACCTGACCTCACTCTCTGTCAGAAACTTAAAATCCTCCCGATCAACCATGTCGCCAAATTTGTGCCATAGCCCAGCTCAGCTGTGCCTGGTCCTGGCTCAGTGACCTCAATGCTGCCGTGGGTCCACTGAAGTGTATGAAAATTGCACTCCTGTGGTTATATCAAGCTCATTCTTAAGCAAATGACCAAATCACACTCGTTAGAAGTGGAAGCAGAAGCCATTAATAAAAGTTACCTGTGCTGTGAACAACAGCATTTCATTACTCATTCACTAGAGCTGACTTTGACTTTTCATTATAAAGCCTCTGGCTTTTGAGGAAATGAATAAAGAAGTGAGAAAATTGAAAGCTGCCTTTAGGTACCTTTTCATTATTTGCACAGGTGTAAATAGAATTTATTCAAGAGATTCTTAAATCACAGAAAACCAGTTTTCCAGGTATATCATCCTATAGATGATAACAACAAGTTTACAAATAGGATCTGGGGAGTTAATTACAAGAATGATAACAAGTTCTATTAGCGTGATAAATTTTTCAGTGCTAGAAGTATTTTAAGTAATCCAAAGTGCAAGAGGAGAACTCTGCAGCGAGTTTTGAAAACTATCATGGGATAGAAAATTATTCAATAAATAACATATGATAGACCATCTACCTCTGTGGCTTTCATTTGATGCATGGGTATAAAACCCAAACCTCTTATTAGCTAAGGAAGATCAGCTCTTGATTCTTTTTACTTTGATTTTATTTTTCATCTAAAATAAAATAATAATCACAAGCATTTCTATATTCCAACTATGAGAGGCAACTGTACTAATGTTTAATGATCTGAACTTACTGTCTATATAATTTCTTTGAACTCTAGTTCATCTTCTACAAAGGTACTACTAATAAATAACATTATTTGTATTATGCTGCACCTAGATTCGAAGTCATAAGTCAGTATCTCATTTTAATATTTGGGATGCATCTCATACCTGGAAGAAATAACCACAAGGCAGGTGTTGTCACACTTTGAAATGTTCATAGGTAAAAATAAGATCTTGAGTGTAGCACACAGATCTTCTGCAGCAATGATCCAGTCCTTTGTCTCAAAAGAACCAAACTGACGGATGCAGCATTTGTCCTTCAGTCTCAGCTTTTTTCTCACAGGAGTAAGAATTCTCTGTGCCTCCTCTGCTGTGGTTTGTACTCCATGAGGGGTTGTGTGCATGACTTTACCAGCCAGCTGATGCCATCTGCTGGGGTCTGGCTAACGAACTGAAGTGACTCATCATAATTTGCCAGGGGAGTCACTTCATGTTAGTTGATCTTCAAAGTAGTTTAAATTAAGTTGGGTTTTTTTCCTCTGACTCTCAGTTTCTGGGGCAATGAGGTCATGCAAGACAATAGTCTTAATCATGCATCTTGATTGATTGGCTTTGTTTTTCAGTGTTGTATTGTTCCCTAAGAATTGCAGGCAGCAGCACCAGGGTCCAAAGTTTCTGAATACAAATTCTAGTTCCTGAGATTAATTAAGTACTTACTTAGAGAAGCTTTACCTTATACGTTCAGTTTTAAGTGTGTGGTTTGTATTTGCTGTTACCCATAAAGTATTCCATAAGTATAAACTGGTGTACTGGTCTGCCAGGTAACTGAAGACAGGAAAAACTGGCCACATGGTTATGTGACTTGCTGGACTTCCTCATGAGTTTCAAGTTAAATATTTAATAATATAAATTTACTGTATTGAGCAATTAGAGGGAAGCATCTGGACTCTTTGTTTGGAAGAGAAGGATCTTCACCAAAGTGGAGAACTTGAGGTGGGCAGTTCCATACATGAGGGAAGTAGAGCCCACTTGGAAACCTCCCTGCCCCATGACTCCTCTGGGGCAGCAGATACCGGATGGAAATTCAGAGCACAAGATGAGTCACAGTGTGAAGTGATGTTATCCAGAGGTTCCCATAAAGACTGCAGCAAAGATCCCTTCCACTGGATGGGTATAATGGGTCTTTTTTCCTTCTTTCAGTTATTCAGTTGTCTTTGCTAAACTGACTGAGCCAGTTACAGCAGAAACATAAAAGCTGTTGTTAAAAAAACAAGTAGGAAGTGAGAAGGGATGCAAATTTTCCTTTGCAAAGTCAAGTGATTTCTGGAACAATATGTACAGGACTGTTCTGTTTGGATCACAACAGAAATGTGCAGACCAAGAAAAGGAAAAAGCCTTTATCTTTGTTAATGTTGCCACTTTTCCCCATTGACATATGCTGTAAAACCACACCACTTGAACAGTTTGCACTTTGGGCTGTTGTTTGTGTAGACAGAGGAGGGACAAGAGTTGTAAAAATCTCTTTTTAATGTATTCACGTATTAATTTAATGAGGATCTCCATCTGCCAATGAAACATGGAATTACTACAGGTGGAGCTAATGCATTGCAGAGGTCCAAGAGGCAACACTGCTGATAGTCCTCAGAGTGACGCTGAGATAGTTCACGTGGTGGCTGCTGGACCCAAGGGCTAGAACCAGGAGAGGAGGCACGTTGCAGGCTCAGGACAGATGGAGAGAACAACAGCCCACTCAAAAGAGTTAACCTGGGTTTGCTGTTGTTTAGACAAGGATCTGTTCCTTTTATAAACCTGCACACATGATTTCTTTCAGATACTTCTCTTAAATAAGCTTTGACTAAGCCTGATGAGGCAATTGGAAGCTCATGACCCCAACCCTGTCCTCCTTGATAGCCTGCACTGATTAAAATGACTTAGATTAGTGCAATTTGCTGAAACACTACCAGGGTGAAATTCCTGTAATGGCTGCAACAGAGACTCTTGCATGTGCTGTATTGAAACTCTGTGATTATTGTTAGATCTGGGAAGCCCATCATGTAAATGATAATCTGGATTGTCCTTCTGATTCTACATCATGCAATAGCTACGTACTTTGAATGCCTTTGAGCGAAAGAAGGAACAGTCATTGTGTAATTAGTAATTCTTTTTTTTAGACATATTATGATCTTTGTCCTAAACCTTTTGACCAGCAATTAATTCCTCTTATCCATTTCTCTTTCCATCATTCAGGGTTGCATTGAAATGACAGCTGCCTCCTGTGTTATTACAGAAGTATCATTTGCACAGTTGTATTTCTGTCACACTCCAGCCCTTGTATTGAAGCTTATTTCAAAGTTCAGTTTCTTAATGTTTGAAGTTTGCTGGTGACATCTTTTAAAATTTAATTGAACAGTTAAGATTTCTGTCTGGCTGCCTTGTGCTGAACGAAAGAAATAACAAGTTTTGGATGTTTTTTCCTACCAAACTTAGTATAGCTCTGATTACTCTAATTCTGTTGTCTGCTCTGAGAAAGCAGTGCAATTTCAAAAAATTTATTAAAAAGTGTACTTGAATATGTATTTTAGTATTTCAATAGCATTTTTGTGATATTTCATTCTTGACCTTTGTTCTGAGACCTCTCCAGATTTATCAGACTATTGTGTGCAACAGTATGTTAACAGGGTACATATGGAATTTAGGAAAATACATCCCCTCCATTAATTGAAAAGAAGCTGGGATTGGACCATAAATATTTCCATAAAATTCAATTTCCTTTTCTCTATCTCAATCCATCAAGTCCCTAAGGTATACTAAGGTATACAAGAGTGAAAAATACATAGTAAATAATACATACTTTTTATCTATATATATATAAAATTTTGGAGAAATTAAAAAAAAATCAGAGTAAATAAGATGCCCGTGTACAGGTCTGAAGGGATTTCCTTCCTCCTTTAAGTTCACTTGCAGAAACATCAGAGGGACACAACTTCTAGGCTTGAGTAATTGTTTTTCACATGTTTTGCTTGATAATACAGATCTGGTTGTGGCTTTTTATTTTCCTCATTTATAATTAACACCCACTTTGGCTCACATATAAAAATACAAGTCATGTGAAAGCTGAAGTGGCTGAGTTGGAGATTCCTCTTGCAAGGATTACAGAAGGTAACTTAAGTCCTTTTTTGTTGTGACTGTATGAGCTGGCCTTGTTCAGCCTGTAGTCATTCCTATTTGTCAATAACTAAATTTTCAGCTTCACAGGAGCTCCAAGAATTTTTTTTGTAAAAGACACAATTGCAGGACATCATTAACTGTATGGTAATGTATTCTATCTGAGATGTAAAGGTGAGCTGGATTTGCAGGAAATTACAGTTAAATGATTAAAAATTTCTTCATAAGTGAAAAAGCCCTCTAATTTCTTCTACTTTCAAGTAAAGGATGATTGATGGCAACAGAATGTAAGCTCAAAGCAGCCACCAAGAATTTCATACACTAAAGAAACAAGACAGTTTCCAGTTATATTTCAGTTCCTTAGGCAGCAGCAGATCTGCTGCTGTTCAGCAACAAAAGAAGCAGCAACGTTGCTTCTGCCCCACTGAGTTAAAAAAAAAAAGGAAATAGAAAGCTATGTATGGATTTCTAGACATAATAGATTTCAATGTAAGGTTATCAAAAGGGTAAGAATTACCTGATCACTGGGGGTTATTACCAAATGACAGTTATCTTAGCCGGTGACATACCAGGCTGCAAACAATGTGCAACTTTGGAGTTTAAGGAATGAGGAAAGACAAAAAGTCAAGAAGAAGTCATAAATTGTATAATGTGAGTAAAACAGATGAAGAATTTCCATTAATTAGAGATAGGTTAAATCACTTCACGAGGTTTTACTGCCCTACTTCCTTGCAGTAACTTATTTCTTACCTACTTAACTATGCTTCTGATCTTACTATTAATGGTCTAATGTATCATAATGATTTTTAAATAACTACTTTCTTTTTTTTTTGTTAATGAAAAGCTGACCTATTTTTTTTATCCCTGAGGGTAAACCAAACTAAAGCTTTGTCTATTACAACCCAATAATCAAACCACTTTAGATGAAATGACCTCTTCTGAACTGTGTGGTTAGAGGGAATTGCTAAAATGTGGTATGTATTAAGCCTTTACTTCATTTAACTCCCCTGCTCCTTCCTGTGGTTTTGTTGTTCCTATTTCATGTTTGGATTGCAGCAGGACGGGGGGCTCAAAGCAGAGACAGAGCCCTGCTGGGATAAATGGTCTGGGAATAAAAAACCTGTGATGGCACAGATCCTGTAGCAAACAGCATTCCTGGGAGGCCAGGGGTGCAGGAGGGAGCAGTGCTGACCCCACTGCAGTGGTGTGCCAGGGATGGTGAGGCAGGACTGGATTCAGATTTGGGCATTCACAGCAGAATCACCAGTGATTATCCACAGAATATATCCAGCAGGATTTGTCCTTGTATTTTCTTCTTGCATTTCTGCCAATGGCAAATCCTTTCCAGCCTGCCCACGTGCAGAGCCTTGTTCTGCCTGAAAGAGTCACTGAACTAAGCCTCTCATCATTCTACACTTTTCCCACTTACTTTGCTCTTCAGAGTAGAAGCACACGTGTACAATAGCCCAACTCACACCTGCATGTCTGTGTTTAGGCACACAGTCAGTGCAGAGGATTTTGGGGTACTACTGTACATAAACAGCTTGCTTACTTTGTGCTTACTCAGCACTGAGAGACATTAGAGACTGCCAAGGACTCATTTGCCTGGTGGTAGCAAAAGTGTTCCAGTCTCCTGTTTCACAGAGTAAATCTGGACCAATATTCAAATATATGAAGGGAAATTTGCAGAGATATATTCTTGGGTATGTTTGCTCCACAGTCTTGTTGTGTTTTCTCCATATTCCCAACTTTAATAATTTCAAAATTGATAGTATAATAATATGATGTTTAATTATATATATGATAAAATCATGGAATCACAGAATCATTAATATTAGAAAAAACTTCCCAGCCCATGGATCCCCCTTGTGCCCGATGCCCCCCTTGTCCCACAGCCCAGAGCACTGAGTGCCACAGCCAGGCCTTTCTTGTACACCTCCAGGGGTGGGGACTCCAAACCTCCCTGGGCAGCCCCTGCCAATGCATCCTTTCCAGCAAGAAGTTCCTCCTCATGTCCAACTTGACCCTCCCCTGGCACAGCAAGTAGTAGTAGTAGTACTAGTAGTAATAATAATAATAATAATAATAATGGTTGGGACCTTGATGCAGCTTTTACTTGTTTTGCAAAAACCAAGCAATGAAGTCCTGCATTGCTACAACTGTGGAGCAGCTGAAGCAGAATAACCACATGTAGCCCTAGGTCAGGCTTAGCCTGCACACAAACGCAGCCCAGAACAGATCACGTTGTCCTCCCATTTATCCTGATCTCTCAGGGTTATTCCGTGTAGGTTTCTAAATGTAAAGGAATGATTTCAGGCTTAGAGAAATGAGGGAAAAATAGGTAAGAGGCAGAGGTGGTGGATTTCAAACAGAACAGCTGTTTTGCATAAGTGGTCAGTGAACTTGGTAGACCTTCTTTGAGAAGAGGTTGCAGGTTAACAAGATGAAAACAAGCAATTTCAGGATATCCCCCATAATGTCTCATTTTAAATTTAAAGATTCATGTAGTAAAATAAGCATTTAAAGAAGTAAGGGGACCTTTTCCAAGGGTGTGTGTCGCTGATAATGTCGGAACGGCCAAAGTGACACGAAAAAAGGTTCCAGTAAAGTTTATTCCAAGAAAAAAGCAGGGACAGTGGGGCTGCTGCGCAGCCCCTTAAGTACAGTTTTTGAACACACGTAATGCACACGGATAGGACAGTTCAAACTTTCACACCAGAATTCTTACAGCTAATAGGTGCATTTTCTAAACTCTACTTTCTCACAACAACTTTGCTCTTTCTCAAAACAGCCCAGTTCTTTCCCACAACAGTCCTGAGCACCTGCTCTTATTTTTCTCTCATGTTGATGTTTTTCCCAACCACTCTCGTTCAAAACAGGTCCTTGTTCTCATGAGACAGTGCTCCTGTTTTCATGAGACAGTGTTCTCTGTTCCCACGGGACAGCTTCTTCAGGATGTATCAGTATGTTGTCGGGATCAGGGCCTCCATTTTCAGTCCTCTCTTTCAGTCCATCTCAGGGGTATACTTTGATCTGGTCAACATCTATTGCTTCGTCAGTATGTGCCAAGGTGCTGACAGACCCGCTGTCACCCGTGACAGGTGTGTAGTGACAGGACAGGGGGAGTGGCTTCCCACTGCCAGAGGGCAGGGATAGATGGGATATTGGGAAGGAATTCTTGGCTGTGAGGGTGGGGAGGCCCTGGCACAGGTTGCCCAGAGAAGCTGTGGCTGCCCCATCCCTGGAAGTGTCCAAGGGGCTTGGAGCAACCTGGGCTAGTGGGAGGTGTCCCTGCCCATGGCAGGGGGTGGCACTGGATGAGCTTTATGGTCCCTTCCAGCCCAAACAATTCTAGGAGTGTATGATCTAATTTAGAAAAGTCTTGTGTAAAGGGCACATTTCTGCATGACTTCCTTTAATCAGTGCAGTCTCCAGCCTAATTCAGCCTTTCAGATAATTGCAATGTGAGCACTTTTATTTTTTATAGTCATACAATGGGTTATCTTATTCTTGCTATAGTAAAAACATGATTTTTGCTGTTGACTTTTTAAATGGTGATCACTTAATTGGAAACAGATGCTAATGTAAGAGGAACAACATTTTAATTAACACATTTGAGCTGGAAAATTTCAGATACCTGAAGAGCTGTGGTAGGATTAAAACAAAGGGTAGACTTTGTTGTCCAGTATTTAAATTACTGATCACTTCATCATAGGATAACTAAATAAAAATTAATGAGACCATTGGAAGGTTTGTATTATTTAGTTTGTACATAAACTGTCTAACACTGAACAGAAGAAACAAATGAAATATAGTAATTTAAATGTAAATTATTAAAAAAATAGAAAATTATTGTTTTGAATTGTTTTTGCATTTTATGATCTTTTATAAAGCTACTTTCTATCTGATTTTTTTTTAATATTGGTTTTTCAGTCTGAACTTACAGAAACAAAGAAAATATTTTGGTTTAATGTCAGCAGTATATGCACTTCAAGAAGTCTTATACTAGGATATGATGTACTTTGAAAGTGGTAACTGAGTGTTGGTACAAATCCTAAAACCCCAGGGTATTTCTATGAAAATTTGGACTTAAATGTAAATAAAGCAACACATGAAACCCTAGTTCATTATCAGAGAGCTGATGTGGGTGAGCTTCTGTTTAATTTTGCTTGAAATAATATCATGTGATTGACAACCTTTGATTAAAAGCAACAGTGCTCAAATAGAATGTCTCTCATCTGCTGGCACCACAACTGAGCCCTCAAGGGTAACATAACACCTGGAAAATTTGGAGGAATCCGTTCCCTTACCTATGGCCACGCTCAGGGTACGTTTGAAGCAACGTTTCTAGTTCCAGTTTTCTTGATCATCAGCATATCGAATACCTCGGGATGGGCTCAGCTGATCTCCAGCTGCCTGGGGGAGTTTGGGGAGGAACAGCCCCAGGCAGCAGCTGGAGGGGGCCTGCTGGAGAGCAGCTCTGGGGGAAGGCCCTGGGGGTCCTGGTGGACAACGAGCTGTCCCTGCCCAGCCCTGTGTCCTGGGGACAAGGAGGGCAATGGTGCCCTGGGGGCATCAGGAAGAGCACTGGAGCAGGGCAGGGAGGGGATCCTGCCCCTCTGCCCAGCCCTGGGCAGGCACATCTGCAGGGCTGGGCCCAGCTCGGGCTCCTCAGCACAGCAGGGCCAGGGAGCTCCTGCAGCGGGGCCAGCGCAGGCTGCGGAGATGCCCAAGGGATGGAGCAGCTCTGGGAGCAGCAAAGGCTGAGGGAGCTGGGGCTGTTCAGCCTCCAGAGCAGAGCCTGAGAGGGGCCCTCCCCAGGCTGTGTCAGGGGCTGCAGGGAGGGGGCAGAGGCTGGAGCAGGCTCTGCTGGGGGGGCCCAGCAATGGCACAGGAGGAACGGGCAGGAACTGATGCCCAGGAAGTTCCCCCTGGACAGGAGGAAGAACTTCTTTGCTGGGCAGTGACCCAGCCCTGAACAGGCTGCCCAGGGAGGGGCTGGAGTCTCCTCCCTGGGGATATTCCAGACCCCTCTGGACACAATCCTGTGCCCTGTGCTCTGGGCTGGCCCTGCTGGAGCAGGGAGGTGGGACCAGATGAGCCACTGTGGTCCCTCCCAGCCAGACCCGTCTTGTGTGTTCACACAGGTTGGTTTACGGTGGAGAGAGAACAGCCAGGATTTTGTCACATCTGATTTACCCCAGTATTTCATGTCTAAAAAGCACAACCTGTTCTGGATAAAGACATGAAAATTCACAAATCTTGTTGTGCGCAATTTTCTCTACATATAAATATGAAAAGGGAGAAAACCTGTCTCTCCACATAGTGGATTAAATGGATTTATTACCAAAATATCCTGGCTCTGCAACCCCTCCTCTGACCTGAGGAGGACTGGACACCAGTTGCATGAGGGGCTTGGTGAAGGGTCTGTGCTGGTAATGGACTTGTGGAAGTTACTGCTCTGTTCCCTGAAGAGACCAGGGAAAAAAATAGGCAACTTACAACTTTGTCCCTGAAAATTGTTAAATGTGTTTTGCACACAGAGCTGGGTTTAGGGTTTAGGTCCAGAATGAGACATTTTGAGACATATAACATGGTGCCCATTTATTGTTTCTCAGCTTCAAAGTGTCTCCAAAGTCTTTTAATGTTGGTAAAACATAGTTCTCAGAAAAGTTAGAAATAAAAATATCTACACCACACTCATTATGGTGTTTATTTTTCTGGCTGATGTCACATGAGGAGAGTTGTATTTACTGTGACCTCAATAAAAAAAAAATCCAACCCAGAGAACCAGTGGGAAACCTCACTGTGGTTTCAGACTAAACTTTTCATCTTTGATTATGACATGTGAGAGGGGCAGTATCCCAAGGAGGAGACTCCAAGTTAACAATCTCCAATCAGCCACAGTTAGAGACAGTTTCCAGGCAAACCTTCAAACTAGGCTTGAAAACCATTCCACAGATTCTGCAGATTCCTCTCCTGAAACAATTTGGCACCATATTAAGAACAGCATCCTGCAATCCTCCGAAGAATCCTTAGGGTTCTCCCTCAAGAAGAACAAGGACTGGTTTGACGAAAACAATCAAGAAATCCAGGACTTGCTGAGGAAGAAGAGAACCGCCCACCAAGCACACCTTGCACTGCCATCCTGTCACACAAGAAAAACAGCCTTTCGCCTTGCATGCAGCAAGCTCCAGCAGAAACTCTGCAACATCCAGAACAAGTGGTGGATCAATCTAGCTGAAAAAACTCAATTATGCGCAGATACGGGTGATCACAGAGGATTCTATGAGGCCCTGAAAACAGCATACGGGCCTACATACCAGGTCCAAAACCCTCTACTCAGCGCAGATGGTCAAACGCTTCTGACAGATAAAACCTCCATTCTGAATCGATGGTCTGAACACTTTCAGACTCTTTTCAGCACCAACCGCGTAGTGCAAGACTCAGCAATTCAGTCCATCGCACAACAACCAGTAAAGTATGAATTGGATACTGCTCCCACTTTAGGAGAAACCCTCAAGGCCATACAGCAGGTCAAAATCGGCAAGGCAGCTGGGATTGATGGAATTCCACCTGAAATCTGGAAACATGGGGGCCAAGCACTCCACACCAAATTTCATGAGTTCGTGGTGCGCTGTTGGGAACTCGGCGAACTACCATCTGACCTTCGAGATGCAGTCATCATCACCTTGTATAAGAAGAAAGGAATTAAATCTGACTGCTCAAACTACCGTGGTATTACTCTGCTCTCCATTGCTGGCAAAATCATGGTTAGAATACTATTGAACAGATTAATACCCGCTATAGCAAAAGGAATCCTTCCTGAAAGTCAGTGTGGTTTCAGAGCCAACAGGAGCACCACAGACATGGTGTTCGTTCTCAGACAACTGCAAGAGAAATGTAGGGAACAGAACAAAGGTCTCTATGTAACCTTTGTCGACCTCACCCAGGCTTTCGATACTGTGAGCAGAAAAGGTCTGTGGCAGATTTTGGAACGTTTAGGATGTCCCCCCAAGTTCCTTAAAATGATCCTCTCACTCCACGAGGATCAACACGGTCAAGTCAGATATGGTAATGCACTTTCTGAGCCCTTTTTAATTAAGAATGGTGTAAAACAAGGCTGTGTTCTCGCTCCTACCCTGTTCACCGTCTTCTTTAGCATGATACTCCAAAGGGCCACGGCAGACCTCGATAATCAGGACAGTATCTATATTCGATACCGTACTGATGGAAGCCTATTCAACCTAAGGCAACTGAAGGCCCCCCAAGACCTTAAACCATCTTGTCCGGGAGCTGCTTTATGCTGATGACGCCGCCCTTGTTGCCCACACAGAAGCAGCTCTGCAGCGTTTAACATCCTGCTTTGCAGATGCTGCTGAGCTCTTTGGGCTGGAAGTCAGTCTAAAGAAAACAGAAGTTCTCCATCAACCTGCACCTCTGGAAGTCCCCCATCATCCCCACATCTGAACTCAAATCAGTCCCGCAGTTTAATTACCTAGGCAGCCTCATCTCCTCGGATGGTAAGATTGACGGAGAGATAGACAACAGGTTAGCAAAGGCATACAGTGTTTTTGGAAAACTCCACAAAAGAGTGTGGCGTAATAAACACTTGAAGAAAAGCACCAAGATCAGTGTTTACAGAGCCACAGTGCTGTCTACTCTCTTGTATGGTTCCGAATCATGGGTCATCTACCGCCAGCACCTGCGACTCCTAAAACGCTTCCATCAACACTGCCTCCGAACAATCTTAAACATCCACTGGTCAGATTATGTGACCAATCCATCTGTTCTAGAACAAGCAGCAGTCACAAGTATTGAGGCCATGTTGCTGAGAACACAACTGCGCTGGGCAGGGCACGTCTCCAGGATGAAGGACCAACCACCCCCTCCCTAAGATCTTGCTTTATGGGGAACTTGCCACCAGCTGCCGCATGAGAGGAGCCCCGAAGAAAAGATACAAGGACTCCCTGAAACAACATCTCAGCCTTGGCCATATTGATCACCATAACTGGTCTACTCTGGCCTCCAGTCGGGAGGCCTGGAGACACCCCATCTATAACGCAGCTGTCTCCTTCGAGAACACACGCAGGATCACCCTCGAGGAGAAAAGGCAACGCAGAAAAGAATCGTGTTCTGCAGAATACACCATCTAAAGAGTCTTTCTACTGTGCCTTTTGCAATTGGATATGTCTGTCACGTATTGGCCCCATAAGTCACCAACGTGCCTGTAACAAATGTGGTTAGAGCCTTCCCAAATCTTCGTTCGTGAAGCCCAGCCATGATGATGATGACGTGTGAAATGAGGACCTGAGGCTGTGGTGTCCTTCCTGCTTCCCTACTCACCAGTGGGGATACCCAAGAGTGTCAGAGACACAGCAACAGCCCAGAAAGAGGCATCTGAACTGCTCTTGCAACACTCCAGATGAAATCCATATTTTGATTTTTCAGACTTTTTATGTCATACCATTTTTTAAAAAAATTCTCCTTTTTTTTTTGAGCAGTAAGAGAGGTTACAAAATGAGGATTATTGGTTGTATCTGTCTGCAGTAGGGACAAGCATTTTGAATCAGTTCTAGCCCTCATAGTGCTGGTTTTTTAGAGAACTTTGATGTCTGGAATGAAATAGATATTTTACAGGAAAATAACAAGGATGTAACTGCAGAATAATTAACATTACTTCAACTATATTTATATTTCCTGTCAAGTCTGCTCTGAGTTTATATCCAGGTGATGTATGAAGTTAATTAATATGGCATAAAGTTTATTCATGTCACTGAAATGATTCCTGGGAGACTTTTTAAAATGTATTTATATATACTTTCAAATATTTGCCAAGCCTCAAAAGATTATGGGCATAAATTGCCCAGGAATAGGTGAAAATAATTATTTATATTAATATGGTTTTGTTATTTGGCGATCTGTTCAAACTATTTTAGTAGGTTTTGGAATTCATAGCATAGGTTTGAAACACAATGTATTTTGTATCATTTCTGTGGACATCAAACTGTACAAAATTACTTTTAAAGTATTTGTCACAATCACAGTATTATTAAAAATAAAAAATTGCTAATTTTATATTTATGGACAAACTAATTGTTTTATATAAAATAACAAAGTAGAAAAAAGACAAAAGTATTATTCTTTTTGCTAAGAGGGCATTTCAGAGGGTTTTCGTATCCTTTTTGAGAAGAATTAAGAAAAAGAAAAAAATGTCATTCATTTTACGTCGAGGTGAGAAAAAGCCATTTTTCAACAAATTCCAAACAATTCTACATCTGAGGAAAAGAAAACACCTTTTGATATTTGGAATGAAAGAGATACATCTCAGCAAAGCAGCAGGCGAGTCTGTAATGGCAGAACAGTTATTTCAGCTGTTTATTGCCTGGGTCAGCTGCACGGAGATATAAATTCCCGTGGTTATGTGGACTCAGAGTAAGATGGGAAGTAATGTTTCAACTCTGAGAGCAAATGGAAGGAATGTGTCCTGTATGGGGCACAGCACTTCAAGGAGGACATGGAGTTGTGGCCCATTTGAAGAAAGCTCCCAAGACAACTTCAAAAGGTACCAGAACAGCTTTGGAATAAAAATATAAATGAATAAGGGTTGTCTAGCCTAAGGGAAAGATAATAAAAACAGGACAGTTTTAGTTTTATTGTTCCACAACTTTTGCTGTGAAAGAGCAGTTGTTTGCTGGTGACTCCATCACATCCATCATGGAGAGGACAAGAACAATGGCATTAAGGGGCACAGCTTAGGCTGGACTAATGGCTCTAGAGCTCTAACAATGGAAGGAAAAGCCTGAGAGGATTATGAAGTCTCCAAATTTAGGAACAATTTAGAGCGCAGTTGAAAACTGTCTGCTGGGAAAGACATAACTGTGGTCTGTTCTGGGGAATAGCAGAGGATTAGTGTCTGTCTTGAGGTCCTGTCCAGCCTCCATTATGTTTTTTCCTAATTCTATGAATTTTGATCTTGTTTCCAGCACTACCTGACTCTTTTGACTGCATAACTCAAAATGCACTTTAGGGAAAGGAGAGATGAAATGAGAACCTGGCTCTATTTCATTTATTTCTCAGAAATATTCTCCACTAATATTATAGGACTCGATTTGCAAGTAGCCTGTCTGACTTGAACACAGGGTCAGCTTAATTCCATAATGGATGGAATAACAACAACAACAACTGTTATTATTACTATTTTTATTATCATCGTCATCATCACTCTTTTTATTACAGGAATCTGTTAAAAAAAAAATTAAACTATTTTGGAGTCCTATTGAAATGAATTTCATACTCTCTTAGGCTCTGGAAGAGCAAGGTTAGAATTAACAAATAACCTAATTGTGCTCTTTTAAATAATATAAACTTCAAAACTATTTACATGTGAGCCAAATGTTTGTCATAAACATATTATCATTTTTGTATTACACAATAAGTTCCCAAGAGAGATGGGAAAGGTTCACAGAGAATGAGGCAATGGAGGGACTGAAATACCACTGGAGCTGAGGTAATGTGACAGTTCCTTCTTTGGGCAAGAAAATGTCTACTTGTTCATGATGTCATGAAAAAATAACATATTATGTCATGAAAAAATAACATATTCTGTCATTCAAAACCCGAGACAAAATCCTGCTGAGAACTCTGGACAAGTCTCCTGTGGCAAAGTGGGAATGTTTTCCTATGATATTATTTATCTTTGCAAACATCTGCAAGGTAACTGTATCGCACCTAGTTTAAGGCAGAAAAAAATCAGGTTTTATTAATGTGCATTTGTTTTCTACCTGTATGGAAGTGTCTTTGCACCATTCTTCATGGACTGAAGAGCCAGATCCTTAGGTTTTCCCTACAGTGTGTGGAAAGTGTGGAGTCTGAAACAGATGTCACACTGAAATTCAGTGCACTTTGCAGCCTTCTCCTAATACTATTTGAAGCACTTGAAAATGAAGGTTTCAAATTAGTGAAAACATAATGATTTGGCAAACTATTGCTGCATATGTGAATTAAAATGTTGAGAGCACAGTCCTTGGGTGCTCTATGGAAATAGCAGCAGTTCTTTGTGCTACAGTTCCTTACTCTGCAGGTGCTTCCCTTGGAGAAATGAGTTGCTTACAAACCAGTTTCTCATTCGAGGGCCAGTTGTTGACTCAATTTACTTGTATGATTGTTGAGATCAAGGGGATACCTGTTCTCAGGAGGCCTGGACTAAGTGAAAAGACAAGTATTTGGAGAATTTTATATTAGCCAGCACCGAGATTTCTCTACACTGATAGTGAACCGCAGTATCTTCCAGCATCCCCTGATCATAAGGCAACTTGCTGTCCCTAGTGCTTGGTGTGGTGGGTTATGATCCTAATATTGTTTTCCTGCATACTTTTTTACTGAGGACATGGATTTTTTCAGAGTTAACATTAGTGCAGGTGCCCCAAAAGGGAGGTAACATGGCAAACATAGTTTGACCAATTAATCCGCTCAAAGGCTTGGGAAAGAGAGGAGGGAGGGAAACCCACAGCTGAATATCTGTGCAATAAAGAGATCCATACCCTGGGTTAAAGCAGGATAGGTTCTTGCCTGCTGCTGTGCCTGTGGCAAAATGAAAACTGAGGAAGAGGGTCATGGAGTTTCTAGTGAGTTTGGATTTACAGGACACTGGGCAATAAAATATGCTGATTATACTTATTTATTGTTTATAATGAGGTAGTGGTCAGACCATGAGAAAGTCTGATTTTATTTTCTGTCCTGCAACATTCAGATGTTCAGTTTTGCTGCTCTTGTGGGAAGGGAAATTACAGTAAATGTTAAATTCTCTGATATTTTGACTTTACCATCCTGTGAGGCTTCTTTGTTAAACAGGAATATTTCTTTCCTAGTTTTATTGGAAAAATTGTCTTATAAGTAAAATGTGCAATATACTATACAAAGAGTTAATTTTTCCATTGAAGATCTCAGAGTAATTGTGGATATAAAGCTTAAAAGTTTCTTTCTTGTTTTTAATTCAGAGATTTGGGAGTGGGAGGGCTCTAGCCATAGCTATATGGATATAACTATAATCTGGATTTATAGCTATATTCAGATTTTTATGAACAATCAGAACCTGCTCTCTTTGTAATGCAGTGAAGGAAGTAGTTGAAACTTAGTATTACTCAAGAAGTATTGAATTTTAATTAACACCCACGTGAAACAGCTGTTCAGATAAGACTACTACCTCTTCTAATGAAATAAATAAAATAAAGTGCATTGTGTGAATAATCACAAAGACTTTCTCCTGGACTATGCAAAATAAGTACTTATCAAGTGAGATCAACAGTTGCTATCGCTGTGGAAGGTTTCTGTGATGAAGAAGGGTTGTCCTGATGGCTGAATGTGCCAGCTGAGAGCACAGTCCTGTGTGAGGGATGGCTCTGAGGCAGAGCAGCTCCCCAGGTGGGCTCACTTCGATTGCCTTCAATTGTCAGGAGCTGAACAATTGGATTTGGCTACTGTTAATCCTGCAGGAGTCACAGTGCTGGTGGACAGAGCGAGAGTTCTCCTCTGACTCACTTTATTAATGCAATGGCTGATGAAGTTCCACTCACAGAACTTTTCTATGCCCTCCCTTATCCCCTGTCAGCACAAGGACTGAGAATGTGGCAATTGTGGGATTATTGGGAAAAAGCTCATGCAGAATTTGCCAAGGAAGCAAGTAAACTTATTTATGAGTTACATTTACAGGACTAGAGGAAGAGTCTGGATGTGGATTTGAATCCTGGATTATGAACTTTTTTCCTGCTAGATCTCAAGGTAAGGAGTAATGATTTTTAAACAATAGGTATAATACAAGAAAGGAGCAAACACTTTGTCTTTTGACCTGTCACCCACATGCTCAGGCAGCAACAGATGTGGGAGGGAACAACTGGGACTTTTTAATTTCTGCTTTTAGTTCTATCCTAAGAGGCAGACCATGATCTGTATCTCACCTGCAGAGCTGTACTCCAAGATAAGCCAGGGACAGGTAAGCCAGACTAACCATTGTCAGGTAGGTGAAGAACCTGAGATAATACTTTAGCACTTGAATTCATCTCAATAATCACTCAGAAAAGTAAGCAGGCTGGTAGCATTACAGTATTCTTCATTTCTGTAAGGATATCATTTGTATTTTAGTGGGTCATTTAGACTCCAAGTGATCAAAATAAGACATTGGTCAGGATACAATTTTTTCTACCAATTTAATTGATATCTTTGACCTTAATTGCAAATGGGAAGTAAGGCAGATGCCTCCTTTGATGTACCAACTTGCCACGTTCCTTCACTAATAACCGTTTCATGATAACTACATCTCCTATTATTAAACCTCTCTTTTATGTGGAATTTCTCATCATAGTGCATCACTGCAGTAAAGTGAACCTAACTTGTTCCAAAGCATAAGCCAATTTATACTAAAATGTCCTGGTTTTCTCATTTTTATTAAACTGAGCATATAGGTGTAAAAGCTTTCTGGTTTCTTTTGGGAGGAGTGGGTCAGGATGGGCCTGAAATATCTTTTTCAGTGCTCTGGTGACTCAAATCTCATCATGCTTGGTGAGACTTGTGTTGGCTTTAATATTAAATTTTAATTTTTTTACTGTTTGGGACACGTTAATATTGTTGAATTAGAATTAAAGTAGGCACATCTTTATAGTGCATTTTCTGTTATTGCAGATATTCCCTGCAGAAGGGCTGTTACAGTACTCAAAGTTGGGTCTCCACTAATTTAAAAATTAGTTTTAAGTGCACTTCACATTGATTCACTCACAGTGAGAAATATTTACTTACTTTCCCACTGCTGGAAAAAGCACAACGGACAGACTTCATTTGCAGGCCAAAAATTCTGTGCGCACAAAATAGGCTCATCCTGGAGCTCTGGTTGCATTTTACATCAGTGCTTCTTTAAGTGTATTTTCCTCATTAGTAGGAAATATAGGATTTGAGCCTAATTCTCCCATAGACAAGAGCAGTGTGCACAAGAACAAACTAAACATTTCTCACCTCCCAGATAACTTGGATCAGCAAATGACTTTGGCAATTATTTCACCTTCTAAGCTCATTTAAAATAATTATTTTGAGGACCCTGTGGCTGCCCCTGGATCCCTGGAAGTGTCCAAGGCCAGGTTGGATGGGGCTTAGAACAACCTGGGGTAGCGGAAGGTGTCCCTGCCCATGGCAGGGGGTAAAATGGAATGGTCCTTAAGGTCCCTTCCAACCCAAACCATTCTGCGACTCCATGATTCCATGCCCAAGATTAGGGGATTTGAGTACCCTGCTTCAGAAACTGTTTAGAAAGATTCTTCTGGAACTCAATCATGAAGGAATGAGGGTCTGCAAAGGAAAGCCTTGAATAAATTGTCTTGGGTGAACAAAGAAAATTTAATTTTTATTTAACTTTATTATTTTTCATCAAAACATAGTGGAAATCAAATATAGACTGAAATAGAGAATATTCTTTTAGAAGGGATCATCAAAATGAAATTCTCTTGTTTCAGACAGTTTTATGTTTTTATGGAACAAGATTTTCTTACAAAAAAATAAGGTAACTTCAAAGTTTGATCGACATGATCTATTGAATACATCAAGTAACATGTGAGAAATTATCTCCAAATATAAATTTGGAGGATTCAGAAGAAAAAGAAATTATGGAAGAAAAATAATTAAAAATAGTAACCAAAGTCCAATAAATAATATTTAATATTAGATCAAGGCAAAACCAAAGATGGATCAAAACAAAAGTTATGTATTTTTTTAAAAAAAGTTTAAATAGATTTAGATATATAATAAATTCTTTTTAAGTTGGAGAAATTGATGGAATTATAAAGGGAAGGACTGATATCATTCAAAACTTCCAGAAGAATATGCAAGCATTTTACATTGTCAAGACCAAAATTATTTAATTCTTATAAAATTTCATTTATTTGTGATTGTGATAAATATACATAATGAAAATGGGGGCGTTTGCTCTAAATTAACAAAATCTGTCATAAGAGTAGCTAGTTTTAACTAAAATCTATTTTAAAAAATGCTACATTAAAAGCAAATGAAATAGAGATAGTTATTGGGATCAGGCACAAATAGAACAAGGAGTCTGAGGATTTGGAGAGTTTTTAAATTCCATAACTGTCCACATTTTATAAACATGTTTCATTTATCTCAAACACAATTTCTCTTGAAGGGAAGCAAAGATGGAGTTTTGAAGAAAAGATTGCATCTGGTGGCTTCTGGTTAAAACAATATAAAATAATAAAAAAAATAAAATAAAAAATCAGTGTTAAAGGCTAAAAGGCTTTCTTGGAGTTCTAAAGAAGAAATGTGCAAAAGCTCAGTGCTTTAGGCTTGTTATCAGGTACCTGCATTGGGCCTCCTGGTCCCCTCTGTCATTGAAATTCACTGCTGAGCCTTCAGCCCCTCAAGCCGCTGTGCTGTCCTTAGTCCTGACTGCTCCCTGTGCTCCCACCCCTCCTCAGCCAGCTCAGAGCACCTCAGACCAAAGAGCCCAATTCAGGCAGACCCTGAGTTTGCCATTGCTGGAGCAGAAGGTGAAGGGGGTGTTTAGCAATGTAATGGATCTAATATGATGGAATTGCTAGGAAGGAAATTTCCCTTACATACTTCCCTCTCCCTCCCTCATTTGGAAGTGGTTTTCAGATTCTTCAATGAGGACCCCATGTCATTGCTAAAATTTTTCAAATTAAATTTTAATTTAACCTTCTAATGCACCTGAAGAAATTAGTTTTCTCCCCCACTCCTACAAGAGACAACAGGAGTATAATTCTTGGCACCTCCTGTAGTAAAATCAGAAGCAAAGGTCTATCTGCTTGCCATGTTGGGATGAATCAGCAGAGCTGTCTAAACTGACACCTGGAAATTGGATGAAGGTTTTCTCCTAAAATACTGGCAGAGTTGAACCTGCCAGCATTTCTCCTTTTCCTGCCCTCATTGTCTTTATCCTGTTCCTTGTACCTGGAGAGGAAAAAGGTGTTCATTCTGCACCATGTTTTAACTGAGGCTGAAGGAGGAACACGGGCCCTGTGTGATGGACAGGCAGGACAATCTCCACTCTGTGTCTCTTCAGCCACACTGAGATCATAGAAATTTAAAGGATCAACACACAAATAAATAAAAGACTTATAAACAGCAAGTATTAGATTTTCATCCTTAAATTTCACTCTGGCTGGGTCTGGCTGGGACCCTAAATCTAAAACTGTTTTATGGTCAATTTGCAAAGGAGAAATTTGCAGAAACTGGCCGAATTTGGCTGGAATACCGAACTTGCCCCAGGATTTCCAACATTCAATTTGGATGATGTACTACAAGATCAACTGCTTTCTAACTTCATTTTTCCATTATTTGCAGTAGAAATGTTATTAGATATGGATTTAGGTAATGTGATTACCAGTGAGTGGTAATTTTGAAATATCTGTGTGGGAACTGCTTGAGGAATTATTGTGTTACTGAAATCAAACCCTGATGCAGATTTAAGCCTAATCTTACCCTAAGCTATTCTGAATATTATCAGCACCTTTCCATCCCTTCTGAAAATAAATGGAGAGGTAAAATATTCTAAGTAATGGTATGTTTCCTATGTTTTATGTCCTGACAAACTAAAACAAAATAATTCAATTTCCTCAAATTTGAAACAAAGGAGTCAAAATGCATTTTGTAGTATAAAAAAAGGCTATTAATCAAAGTTCAGGAACTATTCTTGTTATAGGAGTCACATTTTAGTTAATATTTAGAATATTATGTTAATGAGGACTTCCTGTTGGGGAATATATATCACCTTTATATTCCTTCTGCCCGTTTCCAAGGTGTTGCCTCCCAAATTGCTCTTGTTCTGAGATGACTGAAATTATGGCTTTAATAACTTTTCCATGGTAAACATTGGAATTTGCATTTGGTTGCTGTGCTAGTGTTTTGTTCCATTTAACTGTGCCCTCCAACAGTGGCTAAACAACAACTTATTTAGGGTTCAGTTGTGAAATCCACCCTCAAGCTCAGCATGAGTTTATCTGTGAGAGCAGTGAACCCCCTGCGAGGCCAACCCTGCTGCTCTTTAGAGCTTTCCCTGCTGGCAGTGGAGGAGTTCCCAGACTCCTGATCCCCAGGACGACTGTCTCTGGCTGCTTTCTCCTCTGTGCTCCTGGCGGGTTTCCCTGGTTTCTCACCCCCATTGTCCTGCAGCGCCACCCTCTCTCTGTCCCCGTCACCGGGGGCTGGGGGTGCTCTGTCTTTGGCCACATTGGTGTCAGACCTAGGACACCCAACATTTCTACAGTTTCCTCTTCTCTTTGTGGTTCTGGGATTATTCCTGAGTGCCCCCACCTCCTCCTCCACAAACCCTAATGTGTGGTACCCACTGCCCTACACCAGTGTGTCCCAGGACTCCGTATCCCTGTGGATCTGCCCTTGGTGCATCACTAGACCTGGGATAAGGAGTCTAGGAACACGCTGTTGCTGTTAAATTTAAATATTGAGACTTCATTTCAGTTCTCAGGCTGAACAAATGTTGTGTTTGCCTCCATTTATCTCTGTTGGCTGATCTTCTACTAGGACAAGAAATAATTTCCCAAGGATTGGAATGTGGTCCTCTTCCAGGGAGTTTTACAACTTGGCCTTGCCAAGAATTGTCCCCTTTCTTCAAATATTTCTCAGGTTGCCTTTGTTCACTGAATTATTAGAACTGACCATAAAAATGAGATTAGAGAGGCTAGAGGTCTGCAGTAGTTGGGTTTTGGTGGTTTTTTTCCTTAGCTAGGGTCAGATTTTTGCTCTATTTCCAAGTGTAGTCAAACATCCAGTTGACAGTAGAAAACTTCTATAACATCTGCACCAACACAGCCATGTCTCAAAAAGAGTCTTGTTTTGACATTCAGTAGATTTATTTCAAATACGGAGCAAATTGAAAGAGCTGAAATTTCTGCAGTCATTTCTTTCTGAACAGAAACTTGAAAACTTTTGTATTTTTGTTTCAGCTCCTTGCAAGGAAAAAAAAAAAATCATATTTATCTTGTTCAGCTGACAGGCTTTGGAAGACAATGGCATTGTGTTAATGTTTCATGTTCCCTGTTATTATACCTTTATTGCTTCAGATTCACACCTGGAGGGCCTGAGTCCTACCAGGTGATAAATGTTGGATGATAACAAGAGCAGAAGACTGAGTTTATAAATATGTTGTTGTACAATGTATCTACAGTAGGGGTTTTTTAACAAATAAGTAATATAATGAATGAAATTATAAAAACATATTGGTTACTTTTATGTTTTAGAGTGTTGGGTTTTATTTTTGGTTGGTTGGAGGTTTTTTTTTTAAATTCTATAGCCTGAAAAATAGTTTTCAAAGAACAAAAAATGAAGAGAGTTTTGTGATCTTTGGAATATATTTGTTCTATCAAATAGTCTTCTTAACATTATAACTGTTTATTTTAACAGTTTTATCCTAACCTGAGAAGAAAAGAAAAGCCCTGGTTTATGCTGTTCTGTAATGATCTGAAAGGTTGGCTACAGGGTTTGGGTTGTTTGGGATTTTTTGTTTATATATATATATATATATATATATATATATATATATCAGTTCTTTCTGCAGTACTGGATTCTACTTGTTGGCACCTCTAGATAAACATTTTTTCCTACCTAAATTGTACAAAACCACAGTGATGGAGAAATGATTTGGACTCTGTAAGATGGGAATAGATGTGCTACTTCTGCTGTGACTCATGAGCTGAGAACATTCGGGTCGGATCTTGGCTCTGACATAACTTGGGTGGAGCAGAACAGCATCAGCTGGGATGGGAAGTCTTACAGTTCAGGTGATGCTTCTGAACCATCTGCCACAATCTGTCAAGTCCTGAGTCATTCCTGGGAGAAAAAGATTCCAGAGCTGGTGTAGTCCTCGAACTAGAGGATGAGCAAGGCAGCCTAGGCATTGGAATCTTAGTCTTGAGCTCAGTGTTCAGCTGAGCTCCATGCACTGTGTGGGATAGCAGTACTACCCTCACAGGTGAGACCTTTTTAAACAGTAACAATTATAAATATTAAGAACAGCCATTGAAACGCTTGAGCTAGAAGCATTGAAATTACAAAAAAACCCAAAATATGAAAGAACATGATCTGATGTGTATCAGTACAATAAGGTGAGTGCTATTCCCCACACCTATGCAAACCTGCATGGGAAGGGTATAGACTATAGCACTGAAAGAAGGGGGACAGGCTTGGAAATCTACTGTAATATAAAAAAGTTGAATATCAAATGGCATCTTTCTAAATCGTAACAGATCCTGTGTTATCTTGGGCATCCGTTTACTGCTGTTGGCAGTCAAAGTCCTGAGGGTGAGCTTTTAATTTAATGCTTTACATGAAAGAACTATTCTCATATAGCACATTTGCCTTCAAGCCTCTGCAAATAAATAACTGGTGTGCCATGAATCACAGGGCAGTGAGTGCCACTGCCAAGTGGAGAAACCATTTCCGTAGCACTGCAATAGGAAACATTTATTACTGCCATTACAGACAGCAAAGTGATTTAAGAGCCAAAGAGGTGTCATTTATACAATGTTACAATTCTCTTAACTCTGAGAAATAAAATAAGCAACGATACAAACGGGCTGTACATCTCCACTGCTACCCCACAGTCCTGGGCGTTGCTATAAACCCAGACCATCACTGGAGCTGAATTTTACAGCTGGACATTTCAGTGCTGTATCTTGTTGCCTGACTTCAATATCCTCACACTTTATGCTGTTGGAACCACCAATATAGATAAAATTTCTTTTCTTGCGCCTTCCTTCCTAGGGAAATGAGAAAAAACTTGCCCAGTTGCAGAAATCTCTTCACTGCAGCCCTGCAAAACTGTTTGGTGCAGGAATGGTAACACTGATGGCTGATTACAGCTGCTTCCATGGGTATTGTATCACACACGTTGTTGCATCCATGGTGGTGTCTATCCATGCTCATGCTGAGGCCAGAGAACATGTTCCAACATGTAAGCAGAGCTGTATTACTAACAGTACTCATTCTCCTGTTGTCATAGAATCACTGTGATCTGCATTTTGAACTGGGCTCTGTAGAAAGAAAGTCACAGATATTTAACTCTAGGGCAAGAAATAACTGAGAGAAATAAGTGTTTCAAATGGTAGAGTGTGCTCTGGTGAGCACTTGGGAAACCAGTCATTGTAGGAGACTGGAACAGAGATTAGATTTAGACTGGAACAGAGATTGCACTGAGAATGGGAAATAATTGCTCAAGGCGTTGATGTATTTTCTGCAAGTACTCGAACGTCACCAGAGTTACATGGAAATGGTTTGGATCTCTTGTCTTCCAGACACTTGGCAGAAATCACCAGGGGATGTGGGGGTGTTACATCTGTTCATGGCTAAGAATGGCCTTCAGAAGTACATTTTTGCTTCCTTTCTCAGAGGCCTTTAGAGTGATATCTGCTTCTTTGCAAGGTATGAAGTTGGAAATCTTACCACGAGCTGCTTCACGGTTTTTAATGTTGTCAAGTTTATACTTTGAATTTAACTGTTGGTTTAGAAAATTACATCCTATTCTTCGTGTGCTCTGTACAGGGGCCTGTTAAATCTCTGAACACAAGAAACTTACTGAATTTTCCTGGGGCTGGTGATGTTATTACTTGCTATTCGTTGAAATAATCCTCCTGGGAACCATTCAAATTTTTTTTAGCCCTTAGAACTTTCAGAGCTTCAGGGGTTTAACTGAGCTAAAGTTGTTAGGACAGGGTTTAATTTTGCAGACCCCACCTTTACAGGCCTTCTGAGCCCAGCTGCTTTGCCCTTCAGTGCATAAAATTGAGTCTCTGGAAGGTGCAGTTCCAAGAAGCCCTTTTTCAAATCTGGGGGCAAATTGCATAGCAGCAGAATGTGAATTGATGTGTCAGTTAACATCTCTCTCTCCTTACCTATTGCATTATCTCTTCCCAGACTCCTTTGAAAGGATCCCAGGACCTGCTGCTTTAGCTGTACCCCTCAAAGATTGTTGTATTCCACTTTTCAGCAGTAATTGTGTCACTCTTTGTCCTCCAGCTCAAGCAGGATCCTTTTCAGCTTGTGGATGCATTCCTGGGTGGAGGGAAAATTATCTTTTCCCATTGCCAAGTGGGGGTCTGTCATCCACAGTTTGTAGCACTTCTGCTTCATATATCTTTATTGTGAGGGAGTAATTGGGTTTAATCCCCCTTGCCCTTCACCCCAGTGCCAGTGATGTGCCTGTGTGATAGCACAGGACCCACAGCACAAATTCCTTCATGAATGGTTTGAGTTGCTCTAGGGATATCTCGCACAAAGCTGTCTTTATTCAGGGAAGAAACTGGACTATTTGGTGGGCTCGGTGTGCAATAGTTGTAGTGCCAAGGTGTAAATCAGATTAACACAATTGACTGCATGGGAGATTTGATAGGATGAGGAATGAAAGCTCAGGCTCTAAGCAGAATAGTGGTGTCTGTTTGTTTGTGTATTCAGGACTGTATCTCAAAAGATACCTATTCTGACACTGAATTTTAGTGTAGGATAGGTCATGTATCTCTGCTACATTGGAATTCTATTTCTGATACTGACTTGGAAGGTAGATTAACGTGCTCAGTAGAGATTTCTCTGTACATTTATTATGCTTCTCTTCATTTTCCACAGGAGTAGAAATCTCTGCCGTAATTCCAGCTCAAGGAAGCTGACAGGACTCAGAAGACCTAATCAGATTGCTGCACTTGCAAAATATCCCTCCCTTCCAAGACAAAAATCAAGGACAACAAAAAATGCCAGGGAAATAACTCTAAAGTACATCCTTCATGCTATACACTATCAGGGATAGCATTTGTCCCTCAGCTGTGATCTCTAATCGCTTAGTCCTGGAAATGCTTTAACTTTAACAGGACTCTAAAAAATATTCCCAGTAAAGAACATAATGGATCCCATTAGTTACTAGATTGAAATCACTTTGGGTTTCCAAAATAATTTTTGACAGGCTGAGAGCATTGGGGCTGTTCAGCATTGGGGCTGTTCAGCCTGGAGAGGAGAAGGTTGTGTGGAGTCCTCACAGCACCTTCCAGAGTCTGAAGGGGCCTTCAGGGAAGCTGGAGAGGGACTGTTCATCAGGGACTGGAGTGATACGCAAGGGGAATTACTTCACACTGGCAGAGAAGATTTAGAGTGGATACTGGGAAGAAATTGTTCTCTGTGAGGGTGGGGAGGCCCTGGCCCAGGTTGTCCAGAGAAGCTGTGGCTGCCCCTGGATCCCTGGAAGTGTCCAAGGCCAGGCTGGACGGGGCCTTGGAGCAACCTGGGCTAGTGGAAGATGTCCCTGCCCATGGCAGGGGGTGGCATTGGAGCAACCTGGGCTAGTGGAAGATGTCCCTGCCCATGGCAGGGGGTGGCACTGGATGGGCTTTAAGGTGCCTTCCAACTCAAACCATTGCATGATTCTAAATATACAGGGATTCTTTTATCTTGGTCCATTTGGGTGGTCCCACTTTTTTTCAGTCATAGCTTTAACTCAAACATTCATGCTTTTGAAACTGGATGCCTGAGGCATATGGATCCTCAAGTGGGCAAAGTTTGTTAGTCCTTGTCATCCTGCAAATGTAAATTTTCCCTCTATTGAACCTCTGCTGCCATTATGTGAAAAACAACACTCTGGAGAAGATGGTTCAAAGCAAAATAATTTCTTTTTTCGTAAGCTTTTCTTTATAATATTGAAACTACTGTGGCTATGTAGAGGTTTCTGGGTGATCCAGGCAGGGGAAGACATGGATCAGCTGGGGTTGCTGAAGCCAAATTCGTGGTGTTGCATTGGAGTGCACCTGTGTCCTTTGCAGATGTCACCCACTGGGTGTTGTTGTCAGCAGCACCTGGAGCTCCCAGACTTTGGCTCTCTGAATCCTGCAATAGGCTGAGCTGGATTTTAGCGTGTGACTGGCAGAGTTATGATTCCACACTGTCGTTGTATAGCCTTGTGATCTCCCAGGCCCAGATCTGTCTGCTCTGCTGTGCTGACTTTGACTGAGAACTCCTTAAAAAAGAATGTTTTGGCCGTGGAAATCAATAGAAAATACATCACTTTTTATTCAGAGCACACCCCTGTGCTGAAGGGGAGAAAATGTAAGTTTTAGAGTCAAATGTTTGCTCTGGGTGCTGGAATTGCTGTTTGTTAGTCCCCAAAGAACTGAATTCAGTCCTTTCATTTGGGTAAAATGCTGCTTTTCTGATATATTCTAAAGCTGTTGATAATCTGTCACTTAAAGACAGAAAAGCTCTAGACTATCCAAAATACAGCTTTTGGCTTAAAGCAGATAAAAGGAACTACCTTTTCCCCAGTATCTTGTTAAGTTGCAAAATTTATTGCCATAAGAGACTGTGGAGCCTGAAAGCGTAAATGGGTTCTAAAAAGGATTTACCTAAATCTGTTGGTTGCTTCTAAACATGATGAAGTTGTCGTCGAAGCTAAGAAATGCACTGTGGAAGGGTTGGGTTCCAGGGTGGTGAGCAGGAAAGTGTCTTCCCTCACATAGAAGGATATCCCATAAATGGGTCTTGTGTAGGTTTTACTTGGGTATGGCAAGGACTGAGTAATGCTCAGTGTGTAAGAGGAGTGTGAGGAATAAAGCACCATTCCAACGTAGTCCCATGGGAAGTGCAACAATTTCATTTTGACCAAATTATTTTTACAGCCTGAAGGGATACAAAGTCAGTTTACTGATGATACAAATTTGAGAGGAGCTGTTGATTCCCCCAAGGCCAGGGAGACCCTGCAGAGATCAGGGACTGGGAATCCCCAACCATGGGAAGTTCAACAAGGGGAAGTGCCGGATTCTGCCCCTGGGATGGGGCAACCCCGGGTGGACGGACAGACTGGGAAGGAGAGGCTGAAGAGCAGAGCCGGGAAAGGGCCCTGGGGGTCCTGGTGGATGCCAGTTGTCCCTGAGTCAGCAGTGCCCTGGCAGCCAGGAGGGACATCCCTGTCCTGGGGCACCAGGGAGGGGATTGTCCCGCTCTGCTCTGCCCTGGGGCGGCCTCACCTCAACATTGGGGCAGTTTGGGGGGTCACAATATAAAAAAGATGTAAAGCATTTAAAGAGCGTCCCAAGGAGAGACATGAAGACGGTGACAGGTCTGGAGGGGCCATAAAGGGGGTGTCTGAGGGCACTTGGTCTGTCCAGCTGGAGCAGAGGAGCCTGAGGTCAGAGCTCAGCAGGGGCTGCAGCTCCTCCCGAGGGGTAGCTCCATCTCTGCTCTGGGTGAGCAGGGACAGCAGCCAGGGAATGGCTGGAGCTGTGTCAGGGCAGGCTCAGGTTGGATCTCAGCCAAAGGTTCTTCCCCCAGAGGCTGGTTGGGCACTGACCAGGCTCCCCAGGGCAGTGGGCACAGCCCCAAGGCTGCCAGAGCTCCATGAGCGTTTGGACAACGCTCTCAGGGACAGGGCGGGATTGTTGGGGTGTCTTTCAGGGCCAGGAGTTGGACTGGGTGGTCACTGTGGATACTTTTGACCTGAGGATATTCTTCAATTTCCTGATTCTATGATACAAAAAATTGCTTTTTTATGAGGAATGACAGCAGCACATTAGGAGAACACATTGGGAGCTGAGTTATTTCCCACGTGATAGGACTGTTGTTTGAGCACAGCTATGTCTTGAGGTAGAGGTCAAAGGACATCTACTACAAACAAGGCACATTTTTACAAACTGGATCCATCTTTATTGATTAGCAGCCATTATATTAATTGTTCAGGTGGAGAGGGGCAGCACAGTGCAGTACACAGGGCAGCTGGGAGTAGTGGGATATGAATGTTACCTGCTGCCCATGAAAACCATTCTCTGCATCTTGACTGCTTTGAGGGCTTTAAGTTCTGCCCAAACAAGATTTCTAGGTAGAAAAGGAGAAGTAAACCCAAACTTTTGGTAACCCTTAGGGAAAGGAACTGGATAAGTCACAAACACTTCTATGGAGCATGAGAGGCTGTCTGCTGGGGAGCTGGCTTTGTCCCTGTTATTCCCAAGGCAGGAAATGGGTCTTTGGACTAAAAGAAGATAATTCTGGTCTTTATAAAAGGATAAAGTGAACTCTTAACAATTTTTAATCAAATGGCAAGCAGCAGTATCTTATTAGCTAATAAATTCACCAAGAATTTAGGGAATTTAATCCATTAATCTTAAATCTCTGCATAGACAGGAAGTCATTGAGATAATGAGTCACCTGAGGCAATAAGATTCAGTAGAAATCAAGCAGCTAATTTTTGTCTGTGCCTATGAATATTTCTTGCTGGAATCCTATCTCTTTCTCTTGAGAGAAGTATTATTAACACCTTCCGTGCTCCTTTCATGCCAGAATGCTTGAGGAACCACATCCAGGGCTGGGGCTCAGTGCTCTTGCAGGCATTCATGTCTTTTCTTTTGATGCTGAATAATTCATGAAGAACATCTGCTAATAAAAATATGTCAAACAAACATTCCATCTAAATTTGGCTATTTGTTTTACCATTTAAAATCTTCAGCAATTTGAAATGTGATTTTGTGTGCATTTTATCTACTTCCAGTAATGCTTTTCCCACTGGAAGAAACATCCATTTCTTCTCATTTTTCCAGTCTAGTCTTCAAATAATCATACCAAATGTGGCTCCTTTTTTTTTTTCTTAACATATTTGTTTTTTGAGTTTTCTGTTTCTCCACAATATCTTAGAATCAAATGACTAAAAGATGATGTATCAAGTGTGCACATGGTGGGGTGATGTAGCGGAATTCAGGTATACCAGCAGGGAGAAATCAATGTTTATCATGATCTTTTCTCAGTGTGAAATGGACTGAGGAAGGATGTTATGTAGCATGAAATCCTGTAGAATGACCTTGACAGAATTTAGAAGGCAATCATGAGCATTCTGTCTGAACCTGCAGATCTATTGTAGCACAAAGATGCTGTGAGTTCACCTATTATACTACTAAGTAAACAGAGGATTTATAATGGACATTTGTGTGATTAAAAGCTCAATCCCCAGAGAGTAGTGAACACCTCATAATTTACAAACAGAAAAACAGTGACTGAGATGTAAGAGACATTCCTCATGCTTGGAATTAATTTCCTGTTAAGAGAGTTCAGAATGTGGCCTCTTTCTCCATGTTGTGGGGAGCGATTAAATCTTTGTTTATAGTATATTTTTATTTTTACTTTCTGATTCTGAGTGTATATGTCTGATTATTCTGGAAGCTTTGCATGCAAAAATGACTTAGGAAGGAGTCCTGCCATTTCACAGCCTATGTGATCATTATGAATTTGTTCACTGCCCAACCACCACAGGACAAATGTGTATCACTCAGTTATCTTCACTCTGGTCACAATTCCTACATCTCTTTAACTTCCATCCTATGCCTCAGTCCAAGAAAGATAATATTTCTTAAAGATTCAATGTGAAGATGATGTGCATCATTGCTAAATAAACACAGGGGGAGTAGGATGTTTGCAGGTGGATAGAAATCATTTTTGAGAAATATAATAAGCTGGCTGTGTTCACGGTGATAGTAAAGAGCAATATGTCAAAATTCTGGAACATTTTGAGAAAACTACAATTGACCGATACCACCTGCTGTTTTTTAAATGTCTGAATATGCTACACACAAGGTTCTTCTGTATTTGAAAGACCTGGAAAATCTATTCTTGCTAGTCTAAAAATAATTTGCTCTAGAAGCACTTCTGCTTCTGCATGCTCATTTCCCTGTCACTTGTTTTTTGTTATATTTTTATTAATTGGTGCCAGTCTGGTCGTTTTCAGCTGCCATCACAATCTCATCTGCCTGCACGGCTTACTTTGCAAGTCTTGTTTTAATGTTAGTTTTTTATGTAATTCTTAATGTCCTCCACTTATCAAAAAACAACTGCTAAGCGGACAAATCAGTGTGACAGGTGATGCTCTTATTTCCAAGTTTCTCATAGTGCTCATAGGTGTAATTAACCCACAGTTCTCTCAAGCAATGCTAATGACATCATGTATCATTTTGTCTATGTTTTTATAAACCAAAAAGTACCTAAAAATTCAATTCTTTCTTGCCACCATTTACCATTGACTCTCATGTACCACAGTCTATTGTATGATCTGGAACAGCTTTAAAGTAGAGAGTTATTTCCTTTCAACACAGACATATTAAAAATATTTCATGTATTTGAAAAATTTTCTGATAAATAGAAAGAAGAGTTTCAAGGTACACACTTAAAACTGAAGTTTTAAGATCATCAGTTTGTAATGGTAAGTCTTGATTACATATAGATTTTTCTTTTTCTCTGTCAGCTGTAATGATATTATAGATGTGTACCTTATTTTTTGTTGAATTATGTGATTCAGAATAGATTTCTCTCTTCTCTTGCTAAATAATGTTTTGACTAATTTTCTTAGGCACAATTTTAGCATAAGGCTATGGAAAGGGTTTAGCTTTGAACCTCTTTCCACACTAGGAAACTTTATTTAGTTTTTTTTAAACTGAGTGCTTTACCTACATTTACATTGCAGAAAGTGTGAGAATGCAATTTCATTCCTTTCGCTTGTCAGACAAGAACATTTTTAGGCTGTGCTACATTGCAGTAAGAGGAAAAAATTGTAGCTTGCATTGACCTGTAGGATGCCAGTCTTTTCTGATGTTGGCTTCGAAGAGGCCCAGATTGAGTCATCCAGGCCACTTTTCCATAGTCACCTCCCTTGACATACTGCAGTTAAGTATTGCTTCGGTAAGTGGCCTGCAGTGGCAGGGATCAAAATTATTGGATGTTTCTGAAAAGCTGTGCCCAAACATCCACTACAGTGTCCAAGAACGACCTTTCACTGCGGTTTCCTGAAGAGGTGTGTAAGTGGCAGGTGCCTTAACTGTGTGCTCAGGTAGAGGAGTTCAAAAATCATAAGGAGTAGCCCCTGAATAAGAGGTGCCTCCTCAAGCCATTGCTGTCCCTTCCCTTGGATGAACTGCGGAACTGGTCCCGTTTAGGCCTAAACATAAATCTCTCCTTTTCCTCTGTGGTGACACATGATGCACACCAGTCCCTGGCTGCGTGTTTTCTCCTTTTCCTTCTGGCTGTTCTGCTGGGCAGAATGATGACATTTCCATTACATTTCCAATCTTCCTCAGCCCTTTGATTTCAGTTCAAGGGATTTAGTTTTCCGTGTCACAGAGATACAGGACTGTGCTCCTTTATGCAGGTGAAATTTGCATTACCCATAAGCCTCTCCAGTCAAAATTCCCCACAAAGTGCACATTTCAATTAATTTTTCTGCATCTTGATCTTAAGAACAGGAAAAGTTTTATATTCAGATCTTTTGTGGAGTAGCCAACAGGAAATTCTACTACACCACCATTATACTTTTAAAAATTACCTGCCTTCCACTGTGAAAAACTCCCACAGTAGAGCAGCATAGATATATAAATAACTACCTTCCAAACTTTGTATTGATGAATATTGTTTTCTGTCATCACAATTGCACCATGAAATATGAAAGTTCAATTTCCTCTTCATTTCCTTTTAATAAAACTTTGCTCATTTCATTTTTGAGAAGAGATGGGATCTAAATTACTTTGACTTCTTCTGGCCTAACTTTGGGGGATGTTCTGAGAGGGAATCTGAAACCCTTTTAAAATCCACTCAGGAGATCAAGGGGTGTATTCTGCGGGGTTTTTTACTCACATTCTCATCTCTCTTTCTATACAAGCCTTTTGCATTTAGAAATTAAAGCATTAATTGCAGGACGTTGTTGCAAGAGGCATAAATATTGTGCCCACTGATGTAGCTGCTGTTTGAAACTCAACAAACAGCATTTTCTTTCATTAAAATAACAGACAAGGGAGTTAACTGCAGTGATAAATGGGTCAGGTTATTTTTCAGAAAAGCCATTTTACGTTGTGATCCTTATGCAGTCGTTCACAATTTACATAGACAGCATTTGGATGGATGGGATCTGGATGTTCTTTGCCATTTTACCTGACAGTGGCCTATTAATGATCAAGTTAAAGCAATTAAACCAAAGGAAAAAATAAATGGGCAAAATCAAATGCATATCTCATAAGCTGGATCTCCGTGCAAGTTGTATCTTCTTTCTTTTGCTTTTCTTGCCAGGGCCTCCCCACCCTCACAGAGAAGAATTTCTTCCCAATATTAAGTCTAACCCTACCCTCTGTCAGTTTGAAGCCATTCCCTCTTGTCCTGTCACTCTAGGCCCTTGGATCACAATCTCTCTCCATCTTTCTTTCAGGCTCCCTTCCAACAGCACAGGGTGGAAGCCCAGCCATCCCCATTATTGAATGTTTCATATTGTTAATTCACTTCAGCTAACAGTAAAGTGCATGGTGAATGCCATGAAATTGATGGAACTTCTGGTTAAATTTCCCTGACAAAGGTATGGTCTTTCAAATATTTTAGAAAATATATCGTGAGGGTCAGAGGCACAAATTCCAGCTGTTGTTTCAGTGCAGAACTCCATGCACGTGTGTCTGCATTAGTGGTGCAATGGATGTACTCAGGAAAGACTATTTTTTCAGCCTTTGTTGTGGGATCAAGAACCACAGAATCACAGGATATGCTGAGTTGGGAGGCACCGACAAGGATCATCAAGTTCAACCTTTTTCTAATATCTGACCCAAACCTGCCCAACTTCAGGCCATTCCCTCGGGTTAAGAAACAGCCTCATGTAGGCACTGGGTGTCTCTGCCATTCTGGGAGGGATCTCTCACCAGCTGGGAGTGCATGGTAGGGCTGACAGTGATTCTCTGTTCGTAATTGCTCTTTGGGCAAATCACAATTCCCTAATTTTTTGTGACTCATAAATCCAGGCAGGAGAAGTGGTTTTGTCTGCACAGGAGCTCAGCGTCTGCAGAGCCAGCTTTTGTGTGTGAATCAAGGAGCACTGTCTCTGGAGACCACAGATCCTTTGGAATTGCTTCAGAATTTGGCTGGGGTTTTGTGGATGAACCTGTCTCTGTATGCCAATGAGGCTGAATATGTCAGTGATACCAAATCATCCCCTCCTGCAGTCAATCAACTCCATTTACAGCTGTGTACTGCACAACATGCTTAGAATTAATACTCCAAGGTGAAGATGTGAACACAAGACAAGGACTGTTTCCCATTCCCTCCATTAAATTGATGATGAGTTTGAATTCTGAGGAAATTATGTAAGACAATATGCTGGCTCCACGATGATGTAATTATAACTGTGTTAAAGCATTCCAACAGCCCTCTCGTGCACATGAAGTCAGACAGGTTTGGAAAAATATCTAATTTCCAATGTATAATTGAGAAATGTGCTCTTAATTTTCTTTGTTGGCAAACTGTTACCAAAAAAATCCCTTCGTCTGACAGTCTTGGGTTGGCTGGGGGAGAAAAGAAAAGCAGGACCTCAGACCTCAATTTCACTTATTACAATAAATCAATTTCATACTCATTTGTGTTTAATCTCCATTGGAAATTTTCATTATCCAATCAGAACTCAACAGGTCCCTCAGAGGAGATCAAGTGTCACATGAAAATTCAACAGGAAATTCATGCAATAAATCAGTAAAAGTACAACTCATATGGAGATTTTAAACCCATCTAAATTCTATTAAAAACCCCTAAATCCTATTTTAGACAGAACAAGAAGGAAACTTGGGAACTGTAACATCCCTAAGAGGCCCCTCAAAGTGCACATACTAATATTTAATCATTTATACTTTTCGAATGTCCAAATTAAGTAGTTTAACTAAAGTGAGTTTAGCTTTCATTTATACTTCTGGCAAGGAGCAGTTTATAGAGACAAGATTATATCATCATAATCTTCAAATATTTAGCTGGTAAAAAATATATTCTGCACATTTAGGCAACCTTTTAGCTTATTGAATTAAAATTTGCAGTATATTTGGTAGGAGAAGGGCTTCTGTGATTCACAGTGGATACAGACACAGCTTCAGGAGACTCAAGCATGTGTGTCCTCTTTGAAATAGAGAAAATCAGCAGGAGGGATGAAAAAGGAGGAAGAAGCAGACAAATGACAATGGAGAAAGCCAAAGCCATCTGCAGTGAATGAATTAGTAAATTCAAAGTGATGGACTCTATATTCTCTACTCTGAAATGAGAAAAAGATGTGAATGATTGTGGATTTCTTCCTGTTCCACAGCCAAAAGGGAAGACAGAGCAGTAGGTCTGGTAGGTTTATAAAATCAAGAGTTTATGCAGAAGCAGGACACAGTGAGGTACTTGTAGTCCTGTCCAGCTCCAGTTCAACTGCTCTGAACTCCTGCCTTTTATCTTCTGCACTTCCAGGATGCTTCTCATCTGGTGAAAGAATTCACACTGGAACAAAAGACAAAAGCCTGGAATATTGTTTAATATGAACAAGTAATGCTGGAAAAACTGGACTGAGAAAATAGCTTTCCGGGACACTGAAAGACTGTGTGTACTTCATATTTATGGGTTTGGTCTGAGTTCAAGACAACTTCCACTGATATATCTGCAGCTGTTACCCATGACAAAGCTAGTGTTTAATCTCTAGATAACGTATACGAACAAGGTAGGAGAATAAACCAGAAACCCACTCTATCAAAATGATTGCATAAAAAATGTCTTGGTTTGAAAAATTATGTAAAAACTCCAAATATTTATATACTTTGGAAAGTGTGAGCTAAAATATAAAATTATATTAGAAGAAACATTTTCGTTAAAACATGTTATTTGGACTAATTTGAACTAGTTCTGTTTGAAGGATGACTACAAGTATAATTAACCTCTTGGTCTCTGTATATTTGTATCCCTGAGTTTAAAAAACTTGTGAATGAGTTTCATTTTCACTTTGAAATAAGTTGTTACAGGGAAGACTCATTATAGCTGACACTTTGCTGCTGCCCACATTTCTCTGATGTTTCCTCAAAATATGACTCACGCATAATCAGAATAGGCAGGGTGTCTTTATTACTTTGGATTGTTTTAGGGAAAGCAACAGATGGTGGTATTTGAGTTGTCCAGATATAGAAAACATGGCCTTGCACTGTCAGTCTGTCTCTGCGTCTTGTTTGTCTTTTTACAGACGTAATTCAAAATAATTAGGCAAGTATTTAAGTTCCTGCTTGAGCAGAAAAGTGGATCAATAATATATGCTTGAAGTTTTCCATCTGGTTGGAGGCTTCCTGAAGTCAATAATTACATGGATGAACCCTTTCGCTTTTGACAAAAGATGAGCCTCTATCTCATGCATCTGTTGAAATCCTTCAGCATCAGACAGGACTAACACTTTACTTATTTAAGGAAGGAAATTTAACCTTTAGAAAGTTTTACCCTGAGGAAATGAAGGCTGTCTAGTTCTCATTTAAACACATTACACTTCTTTTTTTTCTCTATTATTGCTCTTATTTCCTCTTAAAATTGTTATATTTTTCAAGAAAAAAAGCAGATATTCTTGTTTGTGAGAATAGGAAACCTGTGCTGAACAGAATACTCCTGGTTTGGGGGAAGCTGCAGTTCTTGGCTGACAAAGGGTGCTCACATTAATTAGATCTCTTACACAGTGTGGGGGTATAAAGACCTGTAGGAATTATCTCTAAATGCTAGTTTATGTTTATGTAGATGAATTGGAGCAAAGCAGAAATTGCAAAGGAACACAAATTAATACTTCATTTGTTATTGTATCCTCTTTTTAAAAACCTGAGTAGAGAGATCAGAATAGCACAATTCAGATTTATTTACAGTCTCTTCACTTTTTTACTTGGTAATAGAATAAGTAGAATTAGGGGAGTGAGTTTGTATAAACCCTGGTTTGAAACATGATACAGCTCCTCTTTTCCTATCTTGTGCTGGGAATAAAAGTCTGCCAACAGTGATAAGAAAGTTCTGTTCATCAGAATCTCTTGACACAGTGTTTTTAAACAGGACAGTAATGGAGAAGAGTCCTGGGAGTTTTGGTTCAGTGTCGATTATATTTCATAGAAATAAATAATCTGTAATGGCATTTTAGTATTAATAATATCTCAATGAAAATACTTTTTTACATAGAAAAAATTTTTGATGTGTACATATGGATTTGCACTGGGAGAAAATGCACAGCTCACTATGACAGAATGCTAGAGTAATATCTTTTCAATGCTTGTTGGCTTTCTAAGTCCTCTAATAAATTACAAAGTAATTTAATCATACTCCATAATTGCACACTCTTGAAGGAATAAACTTGAGATACAGAATATCATGCTTAAAATACAATGATGTTGTGTATCACACACACTGATTGCACACAGGCACTAAATTAATGGCCCTCACGCTGCCAGGCAGCAATAAATAAAGAGTAGATGCTTATGACCAAGTGCACATTTTATTAAAAACTGAGAAATGTATTTTGACTCCAGCACAGAGAACAGTTAAATGATGACTTTCTTTTTTTGGCTGGTTGAAATAAATTTCTTTTGAAATTTTGTTATCATCACCAAAATTAACTAATTTGGGATTAACTTTTCAATTCCAGTTGATAAAAGCAATCAAAATGAATTTTCTAAGTCTTGATGCTCCGAGATGATCCTGTTGTGCTTGGAGAATCCTGTGGCCAGTGTGATGTGTTGGTTATTTGTGCAGCCCCACAGCCCAGGGCCCGGGTTTGCTGCGGGTGAGCAGCTCAGCGTGTGCTTATTCATACAATGCTTTAAGCAAACTAAAGAAGTGATCAAAACTGTTGTTGGTTTGCTTGAGTTACCAGGATTGTGGATGACTAATTTTCTTTTAATGTGCAACAGATGTGCTTACTCTTTATAAAAAAAACCACTAACAGGCTCTGCTGTGAAATACTTGATCAGGGCTGGATCTTTTTCTATAGGCATTTGTTTTCCCCAGTGTCAAGATTTTGACTATGGCATCATGTCATTCCTAAGGATAGTTTTCTTTTTAGTCACTGGACTGCATATATTTGAGAAAAAAAAGTTACTAAAGTTTATGTTGCTTTAAAAGGTGCATCAAATTTCTTGAGCTCCAAATTTGGTTATTTGGTGTGACTTTTTTATATAAGCAAAAATAGGCACACAGCTACAAAAGAATTCCTATATATGGAGTCAAAATACAAAATAATTTTATATATGGAGCCCAAACTGGGTTTTTTTGTGAACACAGTTCCTATTTTAGAGCACACTTTCAACATGGGAGACAATAAGTCATTCTATTGCTTGAATAAAATCCTCTTGGCCATTCACTGTGATTTTATGTATGTAAAAATATTTGATCATCTTATATTCATTTTCATTTGAAAACACAGTTTTTGCAGGGGACTACATAGATAAGAAAATTTCTGAAAAGTTCTGCTTGCTGTCCTTTTGAGCTCCTCTCAAGTAGACGACCATGGTCTGATTAATGTTGAACTTTTATGTATTTTTTTAAGACCAAGAGACAACTTGTAGCATTTGAGTTACTTTTCAACCACCTGAGCTGGAAGAAATTAAAGGTAAAGGAACTTTTTTTTGCAAGACTTTGATATTGTCCATCTTTTCACCTAAGAAAGCAAAGCATAATTCTATCTTCCCGAGAGTTATCAAATTGATTCATTAGAGAGACAGGCTTTCATTAATCTGAAAAATGTATTCCATATTTGCTTGGCTATTGAATACTAGATATTCTGAAGGATGTGGGAAAATGCCCACTTAAAACTAAAATTAGCTTATATCACTCTTTGTTCCATCTGTGTTCTATTTTACTGCCAGAATGGGGAAAGAAGAGGTAGAAGGTTAGCAGTGGAAGTACTTGTAAAAAGCAGGAATTATTAACCTTCGTACTGTGTCAACAGTGTGTTCAGTTGCTACTGAGAAGAACCAAATGCTTAGGAAGGACTTCAGTCCTCCTCCTGTGAGTCTCTGCAAACCTGAGGTCCTTCTGGCTGATCCTTCTGCTGCTCACAGGTCAGGTCCTCACAACGTGAGCACCTCAGCAGGGTGATCCCAGAATTCCTTCAAATATTGGTTCATTGTGCAGGGAGGGGGCAGAGGCTGGAGCAGGCTCTGCTGGGGGGGCCCAGCAATGGCACAGGAGGAACGGGCAGGAACTGATGCCCAGGAAGTTCCCCCTGGACAGGAGGAAGAACTTCTTTGCTGGGCAGTGACCCAGCCCTGAACAGGCTGCCCAGGGAGGGGCTGGAGTCTCCTCCCTGGGGATATTCCAGACCCCTCTGGACACAATCCTGTGCCCTGTGCTCTGGGCTGGCCCTGCTGGAGCAGGGAGGTGGGACCAGATGAGCCACTGTGGTCCCTCCCAGCCTGATCCAATCTGGGATTCCGGGATTCTGTCAAACTAGCCATCATTTTTCTCTTACACTTTAAAGGAAATAGAGTAAAGACCAGTCTTCCTAAATGTTGTTTCCTATTTAAGCTGGAATTCATAATGTATAGAATAGCATATTTATAGTTTAACATTCTTTAAGTTGGAGTTGAGCTAACTCTATTTTCAGTCTTAATGTTCTTCTTCTACTTTGCTTTCCTGCATGTTCCCCATTAATCCTTAACTTTTTCTGTTACTGATCAGCTTTGATTTAACATAGTTAATTCCAGCATAGTCCAGGATCTAGAGAACTCTCTGCTGTGCTATGACTGCTGAGGTCTTAAACATGTCTGATGATGCCTTAAGCCCCTAATGGTTTTTTATTTTTCTAATATTGGTAAGCCTTATAAGTTTTATAAGTAGATTTTAAAAGCAGCAACCCTCCCTCCTTTGTCCCTTCCCCCCTTATCCCTTTCCTCCGTAGCACCCTTGTTTACACATTCCTTAACCCTCTTACCCCATTCTATGCTCCCTATATCAATCCTACTCCTGAAACCAGTAGAAATGTTTAGTCTTTTGTCAAGGCAAGGCCTAGATTGTTGGCAGAACAGCATATCAGGGCCTAAACCACAGAACACGGTCAAAAATTGGGTAACTATGTACCCTTTGTGCTCTGAGGGAGAGGAAGATGGGATGAACAGAGGGTCCCGAAATGTACCCCAGACCCATTTTCAGGGGTGGACCCGGGGCAGACCAGAGTAAAGGCCACAGGGTGGACACATCTGGGACTGGATGGATGGTATTATAAAATGTGATATCTCAGGCACGGCCTGCGCACGTCTTGTAACATCTTAGCCTTGGCAAAATAAACCCTTTGTTATCTCACCCCTAATTAACTACTCCGGGAGATTTTTTCAGCACTTAAATTCCACGGCAACACTGACCTACACAAAATCTCCATCTCTCCTCTGGGACATGCCATGTAAATTTGGATGACTACAGAACACTTCAGATGAAGTTGTTTACAGGTAATTTTAGTCCTATTTTCCACAACACTCCATTCTGTTTAATTTTTTTTAGCACTAGAAAGAAGTGGTGCTAAAGTTTTCCATGCTTTGCTTGTTGCTTTGGACCACGGTCCTCCTAGAATTGAAGTTTGTAGATACTTGTGTCTTTTTTTCTGTTTGGGGTTATTTTGTGGGAGGGGAGGTTGTGGGGGTTTTTTTGTTTGTTTGCTTGGGGGTTTTTTGTTTTGTTTTGTTTGTTTTGTTTTGTTTTGTTTTTCCTATTCTTCATAGGAACAAGGAAAAGGCTTCATCTGGAGACTTGCCCTGGGGAAAAACTGGAGGGCTGTTGATGGAAGAGCTGTGGATGGAACCTCAGGTTCCCCCAGGAAGCTGCAGAGGAAATTTTTTAGGAAAAGGTTTTCCTCAGACCCAAAAATCATGGAAGTGGATGTACTTTTATAAAGAGAGGAGGGGGTTCAGGTGGGTTTAAGCTGTGAAGCTGATGCGTTTTACTGACTCAGGAAAGGTGCAGGGCAATGTAAAACTTTCTAAAGTTAAAGCTTTCTGCTGCTTTGTTAATTCCTACACATTCCTGATACCACCATTTATCACAGCAAATGGCTTCCTTCCAACATTGACTTTCCAGGTCTTGACAAATATATTCACATTTAGAGAGTTCATTATGTACATTATACATTAATATACCTCATATTCTTTTCTCCTTTGGGAACAGAGCAGGAAAGCATCCTGCCTTGCCTTTCTTGGCTTGGGACCACAAAAAGGCTGTGAAAGCTGATTGGAGAATTGCTCTTTTTTTTTTTTTCCAATTCACATAAATGAGTATACTTGGAGAAAACAGTTAAAGATAAATGTAGCATTCTCAAGAAAATTAATATGTTAAGCCTCTTTAAAAAATATATTAGTTTATTTGCTCTCATTTTAGATGAATATGAGAGCATATTAAAGATATTATTCATAACCAGTTTTCATCATACGCAGTTTTAGTGCATGTGAAACTTATGTCTCTCCATTACATGGCCTTTGGCTTAATATTTTTACCTCCAGAGTCTCTGCTATAAAGGTGGAGTTAATTTCTAACACTGGTAATTTCACTGGGTTTGATTATCTATTGCATTATATCATAAAATTTCTATGATCTCGGATACCCATTAAAGATAAACCTGGGTGAGTAAGAGAAAGCTCTCAGGTCATATCATTATCAAGGTATATTCCAGCTGTATTGATATAAAATATAACATATTCCTTGTGGAAAATGTCAAACAAAGAGCTGTGGGCTGGAAAACATTTTCTTACTGTTTCTGATATTTATAAAGAAATATGACCAAATATTTGAAAAGCCATAATTCTTTATCGCTTTTTCCTCAGGTGACACATTGTAACACCAGGCCTATGTGGTGGTTCTTGCAGAAAATTAGAGCCTGATATCTTAAATTATAGCCCAAATTACATGTCAAATGAAATTCAAACAATACCATGTCTTTTTCTTTTAAAATTCCACTACCTGAAGCTGGAGACCTTTACAGATTTAAACTTTTAGAAGATTTTAGACATGTTTAAAAATCACTAAAGCTGTGCTTTACCACACTCCAAGCATTAGGAGTTGTTTCCATCTGAAGTTTAAATGTGCACCTACATTTTTATTTAGGTGCAGGTGGAATTAAAGCAGTTGGTCATTTATCTTCTTTGTCCCTCGCATGATTTCACTGCATACGTAATTCCCATGGTGAAGTCTGAAATCAGATTTAGTTGATTGCAAAAAAAATATACATACAAGGAAAACAATCCATCATGAAAAAGGAGATTGGCTAGGGGAGAACAATGTGGTTTCCATCATTCTGGTATTTCAGGGTATTTTGTTTCCTGGTCCAACTGTTGAATGCTCCTCATAAGTGTTGCAACTTCTGCCTTTGCCCCAGGGTACCATTTTACAGTCTAAGTGTACTTTCAAAAAGATATATTTCTTCTGTGAAGATTTTTCCCTGTGAAACATTTCCTAGTCTACTAAGAAACCCTTTTGAAAGTTGTCTTCAGGGAAGCTGATCAGAACACCTTTTTTACTGCCCATGCTTGTCAAAATAATACTTTACTAAGAATTTCCTGAAGAATCTCTAAATAATTACAGTAACAATTTAAGCAAGAAAACAATTTATAAAATGCTGACAGAAATAAAAAATTACTGAAAAATGTAACTTTGAAACATCTCATTTCAAAAAAGATTCATTGCTAAATACATATTTTGTTTTAATTTGAAATTCTTTTGTATTCACAATGTAAGTATAAAATTGTTTCATAGCAGCACAAATTTTGATATATAAAACTAGATTTAGGGAGTAAAAACTGCACTGATTTTTGTAAAACAATTAAAAATCCCTAATCTGTTGTGGCTATGATGGTATTGACATTTTGATATAAAATTTAGAACGAATGGATTTTCCTCATTGGTTGTATTTATAAAGATTGGTGCATATGTTGCGGTGGAGGAATTCTTTTTTTCTTTTTAAATATCAAAACTTCCTACAAAATGCAAAATTTTTACTTTGACTGATCTTTTTCTTCATTAGTCTCTCAAATGTGTAGTACTGTTTTGGTAGTCCTTTAAATTTCATTCAACATCTTCACATTATGGGTAGGATAATTTAGTGTTAAAGCTTTTGGGTGTGACCTGAATCCAGTTCTTGACTGAATTAAAGTCCGTCATCAGAAAAGTCTAATAAACAGAACCCTTATTCTATAACCAGCCAGGCTATTTACTGAATCAGTTGAGTGTATAAAGTGAGGATTAGAAGTTATTCAAATGGTGTCAGCAGTATAAATATCCTTCCAGATATAAACCTGAATGTACAAAATATAAATATGTGGAAATACATTGTGCTTAAACTTATATTTTCACTTGGGCCACCAGACTCTGGCTGTCAGAGTGATCTTGTTTTTAAGAGAATTGAGCTTGTTCAGCTCTTGGGGAAGTTTGAGATCTGTATGTGAATGGAAGTGCCCACATTTCAGGATGGAAACAGAGGATCTAGGAATCTGATGTGTGTTTAGTTTAGTATGTCAGGCTTAATCAATATTGCTGCTGGCAAACCCAGAACTTCTGCACAGGGAAATAGGAAGGGGAGAATGGAATTTGATTGCTTTTTGCCCACACCATCTGTGGTTTTTTTGCCATGTCCTCACTGCATGTTGGTTGAGGGTGCCACTGGGAGTCTCCAACCCAGCAGCCTCTCAGGCATGGACAGCCCGTTTCCCTCTGCAGTGGGGCCGTAGTGGTGCCTGGCAGGGCAGAAGGCTGAATCCATGGCCCTATGCATTTCTTTGCTGTCAAATTAACCTTCTTACCTTGTGTTGTCAGCTCTAGAAAAAAAGAATTGATCTGCATAAAAGGAAACATTTATTAAAATAGAAAAAAAAAAGGTGAAGAAGGGGGAAAAACTTCTTGAACAAGTGTACACATGTATTTATTGAAATGGCTTTCTTTGGAACTCATTCCAGAGGTAATGCTGTACAAATTTTTTCACTAGATGTTATTTGTTAAAAACATTCTGAGTTATGTGAAGATGGCAAAGGCTCTACTTGTTTCCAGAACAAAAATATCTCTCTGTTTATGCCACAGATCCCTCAGTGCTGCAGCCCAGGAACACCCTGCTGGGTCACGGGCTTTCTGTGCTCGACGACGTACAAACCCTGGGTGGAAAGGGAAAAAAGTAAATCATGTAGGTCGCTAAAGATTCACAAAAAAGATCCTGGAGCCAGGCACGCAGGGTCAGGAGGGCACAGAATCATTTTATAGCAGTGGCTTGCAGGGTAGATCAACTGGAATGAAGCTCCAGCCTCCTGCTCCCCAGGCTAGAGGGGCAGCTGCTGGACCTGCTCCCTCTGGAAGAGTTTCCCTCTGAACAGCTTTGGAAGTCAGAGCTCTGCACACATATATTAAAAATCAGACTGTACAAGGGGGCATGAGACAGGTCTGACTGTTGGTTTTTTTAATATCAGATTATAGAAACTGGAAATGTCAGGGAAAAGAATTTCAGTGAACGAAAATAGCAAGAGATCAAGAAGAGAAGCAGTTGGACAAGCAAGATACAGTGGAAGGAAATGAATACAGGCCTGGAAAGTATCTGTACGGTCAGCCCAGTTTCCAGTGCTCGTGGGGGAGTTGAGATTAAAATGTCTAAAACAGAAACAGAATTTTCAGTTTATGATACAGAAAAACACAGGCTGGAGCAATCAGACCGGAACGTATCCTTTGTAAGTTAAATTTAAGGCATAGCTCTGGAGCATTCCAGGGTAGCCTGTAGACTTCTATAACCGCTTTTTAATAGCTCTTTTGACAATGCATGAGGGATTGAAGGAATAGGGTTGCAACCTTTTTTTACATTACTTCTTTCTGAAAGATTCTTAGCAAACCAGGAATAGAGACCGAGAAGGTTTAACTCTTCGGTAGCACAGATGTTAGGAGTGATTACTACTGATATCACCGAGTATCAGGACATACAGAGTGTATGCTAAGAATATCTACCCTGAAATTCACCCAAATATGCTTTGGAGTATTAGAAAACTTCTGGAATTACAGACAGTGACAAACCTAAGGATTCACAGCTTCCAAAGGCTGTGTGTGGAAGGAGCTGCTCATCTCTGATGTTCAATTGCTCCGTGAGAAGGCTGAAAATTTTTATAAAACCTGACTAAAAATATTTAGATGTGTAAAATGATACATAATTCTGTACCTGAAACACATGCCAAAAATGAAACGTAGCAGCCCATATAACTATATCATAATTTAGGAGAGAGGGTAAAGATCTTCAAAAGGCAGAAAGGATTTTGAACATCTTTGTGTGTGTACCTGAGAGTATGTGTACCTGAGAGTATGTGTGAAAAATCTGAATTTTTAAGAGCTAAAAGTCCAACTGATGAGGTCTTTTTAGATGTCTCAAAATTAAACATATTAGACTGCCATTAAAGTAATCATAAATTACATACACCCCTATAGCCCCATCTTGGGCAAACTCTGATGATTTCTTTTTAATGATTCCTATTTTAAGTGATGCAGCCACTACTTGCCAGGTATTGTCGTGAGGCAATTTTTCTGTTGACATAATCAGGATTTATTTGAACTCCTGTCTCCAAAGGTATGATTAATGGATGTACACGTGGAGTCCTCAAAGAGATTGTTTTAAAAATAGAGGCAGGTGATGATTGGTCAAGTATTTTAAAAATCCAGATAAGTAATTTTGTTTAATGAAGGTGAAGGTGAGTAGGGCTTGGGCCTGTATTTTCACATGTCCTATACCCTGCACTGAGTGGTTTTCTTTTTTTATCCCTGAAATCCCTGTGTTTTTGGATGAATTAAACAATAAATGGATTCCATTTTTTTCCCTGTGTTTGAATTCAGTAGGGTCATACACAGGATAAAATTAGGGTGCTGGTACCTGTTTATCTTCATAATGCCTTTAAAAGTATATGTAAAAGGTAAAACTAACTCCTTTCTATGTACTGACAGCACATTTGGGTTAATATATTCACATATCAACTTGTAGCCAGATCTGCTGTTTTAAATGATTAAATGTTAGATTTGGTATTTACACTCGGACTGTGCAAAAGTCAAAGGGAACAATTTGTCAGCTCATTCATATTTTGCTTCCGAAGCCAGTTAACTAATCAGTCTAACAGAGAAAGAAGTAAGATAAATGGAAGCCATTCTCTTATGTAGAAAAGTGTACATGAAGATAAATTTTTCACATTTTGCTTCATTTCATCCACAGTTATCACTGTCGTAATTGCTTCTGAGCACTCAAGGTGCTCTTCAAGTTGCTTCTATGATCTGGATTGTTCAAGCTATTTTGGAAGGCTACTGGCTTGCAGAACTGAAATTCTCTGCATTCTTTTTTTTCTGTATTCCAATTTAGAAAAAAATCCTCTATGTTTTTATATACAGGGTATTTGCCAAATAAACAGTAAAGGATCAAGAGCCATGTAAGACACCAGTTTCTGCTAGAAACAAACTTGCTTATAGGAAATCTTGAGCAAATTAAATCTTGCTGCAATTGCTAGTAGTCCCACTAGTTTATACTAAAGCTATGCAATAATCTAGGCTCAAATAACTTGCAGTAAGTTCTTCTCCTGCCATGGCTTCTACTGATTGAAGGAGTAATGGGGTCATCACCCTTTGCCTCATCGAAAACCTGCAAGATGTCTATCATCATTTTCAGTTCATGATAGCAAGCAGGTATTTCTTGTTGCAACTCATGACCTAAATTATGATATGAAAAACCTAAAAAGTCTAATTATTTTGAAAAGGGAACAGAGAAGTCTGTTTGAAATGCAATCTCGATCATGTTTTCATTGCTGCATCATTGCAGCATTGCCCAGGTGGGCAGGAAGGCCAGTGGCACCTGGCCTGGATCAAAAAATAATGTGACCAGAAGGACCAGAACAGTGATTGTCCCTCTGTGTGAGGCACTGCTGAGGCCCCTCAAGGGCTGTGTCCTGTTTTGGGCCCCTCACAACAAATTGAAGGGTGTGAGTCCAGAGACGGGGAGTGAGTCCAGAGAAGGGAACAGAGCTGGGGAAGAGGCTGGAGCAGCAGGAGCAGCTGAGGGAGCTGGGGGGGCTCAGCCTGGAGAAAAGGAGGCTCAGGGGGGACCTTCTGGCTCTGCAAGTCCCTGACAGGAGGGGGGAGCCGGGGGGGGTCGGGCTCTGCTGCCAGGGAACAAGGGACAGGAGGAGAGGGAACGGCCTCCAGCTGTGCCAGGGGAGGGTCAGGTTGGACATCAGGAGGAATTTCTTGCTGGAAAGGGTGGTCAGGCCTTGGCTACCCAGGGAGGTTTGGAGTCCCCATCCCTGGAGGTGTCCAAGGAAGGCCTGGCCGTGGCACTGAGTGCTCTGGGCTGGGGGACAAGGGGGGGGATCAGGCACAAGATCGACTCCTTGGGCTGGGAAGTTTTTTCCAACCTTAATGATTCTGTGGTTCTGTGATCATATTGTGTTTTTTTTATTGAGAACTCTTTAAAGCCTAAAGGAAAATGCCAGGATTTCTAAAAAAGTCTTTCCCTCTGTTAACATAGAATCATTTTCTGACTAAATTAATTATAGTGGCATAGTTAGCCACATATGTAGCGTTCTCATTAGGGTTTGAATCTGATTCTGTGCAGTGTGATTTTATGATGGATAAGCATCTGAACAGATAAGTAGACCCAAGGTAGCTGTATTAAAATTGCTGTAAAAGGTACACTAGTTTTCTCAGCCAGATTTCTGTGGTGGTAGACTGAGAGATTCTTAAATAGGCACATTCCTTTTGGCACCCTGTGCACTTTAAAAAGAATTTCATTATAAAACTCCCTCAGCTTCGTGCCAAAGGAATTCAGGGGTGGGACTGGATTTCTTTCTTTTATGGTTTGTCAGAAATTTCTTGTAGTTTTACGGCATTACATGTTCAGCCACTCCAGCTGCTGTTGGAAATGTAAAGCTAAACAATAAGCTCAGAAAGGCAAATGCATGGTGTTCTTAAAATACTGATGCAAACTGGGCTTAGCTCAGAATTTCCAAACCCACATAATTTTTGAGTTTTAAGGCTCTGCAGGCCTTTTTAAAAACCCTTGCATGTTTAAATCAATACGTTCTGCTGGCAGTAGATTTCATGTTAGCCAAAAATATGTGGGTCATCACATACTTTTATAACCACAGAGTGAATTTAATTAATCATTTGTTATAAAAATAAGATTTTTTTTTCCTAAATAGAAAATTTAATTCAATTACCTGGAGTTTCATTCCTTCTTTCATACAATAACTTTGAGTAACTTTAAAGCTTGAATTTTTTCCCCCTGAGAAATCCAGCTTGGATTCTGCCATCTTGTTCTTTCTACTGCTGTAATTACAGTATTCAATCAAGTTAGAAAACTATTCTCCTGGAAAATTTGACAAGATAAGGAAAGAAGTTTTCATTTAAAATATTCTGTGATTTAAAGTTCTTACTCCTGGACATTCCCATGCTCCACTGCGTCAGTGTATCTCCACTGATGTCTAATAGAAGGTCAGAACTGACTAAATATTCCTGGATTCCCTTTTTTTCCCCCCAGTTTTTCAATATTTTGCTCAACATTTTTTGCTTGTTCATATTATAGGGAATAAAAGTCAGCTTTTTTTCTCCACAGCTGATTTTGTGGAAGTGTTGTGCTTTTCCCTTGCCTTGACGGCAAACAGAAATCAATGCTTCTCTAACATTAATTCTGAAATTAATACCCACTTCTGCTAGAGATTTTTAGAAGACTAAAAATAATGCATATGCATTAGCAATCAGAAGAATCTTTATAACTGATTGGACCCTATGAATGATATCAAACTGATCTTCTGTCTTTTGGATATTAAATATTCATAGAAAGTATATGGCATGCTTTCAAAAGCAGTTTGCTTTTTGGCCTGACAAAACACATCCCAGTGTCCCTAATACACTTGGATTCATCTTCCATCAGGATGTAGCTATTACCAGACCCCAAATTTCAGCAGCTGATCTAGTGAATTGTCATTTATTGCCAAGTTAAAACAAAATAGTTTGTGATTGCAGAGAAACTGGGCTAACTTTTCAGTTGCTCTGTCCTTGCAGAGCACTACTACATTAATTACAGTTTCTATGCATCACTTCTAGGAAAATGGAGAAAAAAAAGAAATTTAAATAGGGGAATTTGCTCTTCTTGGAGTTGAGAAATGCAGGCAAATGTGATCTGCTTTTCATTTCCCAAGAAATATGGTCCTTTTCAAATAAGTCACATTTCTCTTTTGTGTCCTTTAGCCTACCCCAAGTGGCTTGCAGTATTTATCAACTTTAATCAACGTGACTGACAGGAAACCTGATAATAGAGAATAGCTGTCTCCACTGGTGGGGCAAAATCTTTTGAAATGTCAGTAGTGAATACACTGTATTTACATTTCTTTGGGATTCTCACTTTTAAAAGATTTTCATCTTTTACACTGGGGGGATGAAAGTAAAGGTTATTTAACTATACATCAGAAATTGTATCTGATGACAGTATGACAAAATATTCCTGCTTTCAGAAGGGCAGGATGCTGCCTCTCATCTCTGGTGCTGTTCCAGTGGCGTAGCAAGCTCAGAGGTGCTATTTGTCCTCTAATATTGGAAGCTGTTCATCATCCAATTAATGAGAGTCCTGGAGCTTTCTTTTCAAAATCCACTTTGGGTTTGGCCGGTATATTAATTCTGTACAGAGATTTATATTGTGTTAAATAGAAACAATTAAAATTAGTAATCAATTACTTCTGGACTGTCCTGAGACACTTTGCTCTGGCCAAAGGCAGAGTATGGCCAAATCCTCTGAGAAGAGCTGAGTCCTCTGGTTGTGCTGGGTCAGAGGGTGTCGGCAAGATGTGCTCAAGAGCAAAAACATGTTACAGCCAAACTAATCCCTTTGGTTTCAGTTTGTGAGGCCCAAAAGTTTGGAGAAATTAGGCTTAGTGTTGTCTAAAGTGATCAATGAATTTTTTGGGGCTCTGGCCAGCAGTTCCTCTTCTTCATCTGTTTGGAGTGTGGGGCTGCTAAAGCTGGGACCTGTGTTAATGGCAGCAGATATGGTCCCTTCTGCACATCTTCTTTTTCTGAGCATTGCCCTGGGACAGGGCCTCTGGGTGCACCTGATTTTATGTTAGACACTATACAGCACAACTGCTCAGACTGGGAAAGCTGAACTCTGAATCACAAGACCTTCTCTTTTCATTCTGTTAAAGATTTGAGGAGAGCACCCAGTGAGCTTTCAAAATAGTCACAGGATCACAGAATAGTTCAGGCTGGAAGGGACCACAGTGGCTCATCTGGTCCCACCTCCCTGCTCCAACAGGGCCAGCCCAGAGCACATGGCACAGGATTGTGTCCAGAGGGGTCTGGAATATCCCCAGGGAGGAGACTCCAGCCCCTCCCTGGGCAACCTGTTCAGGGCTGGGTCACTGCCCAGCAAAGAAGTTCTTCCTCCTGTCCAGGGGGATCTTCCTGGGCATCAGTTCCTGCCCGTTCCTCCTGTGCCATTGCTGGGCCCCCCCAGCAGAGCCTGCTCCAGCCTCTGCCCCCTCCCAGATACTTATATAAGACTATATAAGATACTAGGTATATAAGAAAGTAAATCTATATAAGATGCTAATAGACTCTGCTTTCTGGCCTTTTATACCTCTGCACTTCTTTTTTATTTTACTTTATGTTTCCTTTGCATTAAACCTTCTTGATATTAAGAAATGTTGGATTCTCAGTTGTAACTCTGCAAACATCAGAAGGCTTTAGAAAAAGAAAAGTCTGCATAAGAAAAACTGGAATCATGAGGAACAGCTGGAAGTGTCTTGTTTCTCAGTGAGATGAGCTTTGCTGATCCCTGTGGGTCCCTTTTGATAACTCCATTATCCTACAGAGCTACTGACATCCTTATGGAAACATTTCTGCTAGCAGTTCAGAAACTCAAAATACAGACAGTTTTGCTTTTGGCTATAATTTTTAAGAGTATTGGTAAAGGTAATATTTTTAAATTATTCCGGAAAAAATCTGTAAAATATTTTTAAAAGTTTCAGGAAAAAATACGAATCAATTATTATTTATATTTTAATGTCAAAAATGCCTTTAAAAGATATGATAATTTATCACAATATTTTTCAAGGAGAAAGTTTGTATTCTCTGGCTTTTCTTTGAGCTTCAAACTTTGTAACTTATTTTTAATGAAGAAAGAACAAATAACTTTAACAGGAGAGTAATCAAGCTGTGGAGATCCCACCATGGCAAACACATTTTTACGAACATGGAACAACTAGAAACACCTACAGCTCACCAATAATGGTGTTTTCCCCCCACTTTTCCCCTCTGATCTCTCAGTTTCAGATGGATATGCTGTGCCCAGAAGCCAAGTTATCAAGGCTGGCACATTCCTCTGCTGCCATTCCCATCAGTGCCTGAAAAGACAGGAACAGGAGACTTAGAGTATCTTTCAACTGCTTCTGGGAATGTCCCACAGGCAGCACTGGGCATCTGGGGAAGGTTGAGGGGCACTGAGGGTCTGCAGGGATGGACCATCAATGACAACTCCCATGAGGGCTCAGGCTGAGGGGGAAACCAAGGTGGTGAATGTGCTTTCAGCACAAGCAGCTCCCGGGGTTTGTTGTGACAAAAGTCTTTGTGCTTTTTAAGCATTGGAAGTCCATTTCTTACTTCCTTCACTTTAAGATAAACTGTACCCAGCCATCTCCCAGCACTTGTGTGACAAGCTTCCCACATCCAGGATCTGCTCTGCCTCCTAAAATGTGCATGGATGCTTCTGGAGAGACACTGAGACATCATTTTTCAGGGAAAAGGAAAACATGATTTTGCAGCAGGTCAAGGAAGGACTGTGACTCCCCGCCCCCGCAGCTGCTCAGCAGAAAGCAGCGTGGGTGAGTTTGCAGTGGAGGGGAGTTGCTGCTCTGGTTGTGTAAACCAGCACCAAGGAGATTCAGCAACTTCTGAGTTGCTGCACAAACTCAGCTCTATTTTCCAGTTAATCTTCATCAATGCTTCTGTTTTCCACAGTATCTTCCAACACATTCAAATAAAAATACCCCTCAGCACATAAGCAACTAATCTTGAAGACTACTGAAAGCACTTGGAACTAGAGCATTCAGGTATGTTGGGATTATTGTATTTTCACACGTGCCACACACACCTGTGAAAGCTCTCACCATCTGAAAGTACCAGTAATCCACAAGAAGTACCTGGATGACCTTCACACAAGAAAAGGCAAAAAGGGAATATTGCTATAATTGAAAAGAATGGGACCAAGGAGGCAGGCTCTTGCTAACACCTCCATGAATGTGTAGCCTGTGCTGCTGCTGAATCGCATTTTGCTGAAACCCCAGGGATTAGACATGTAAATACAGTAAATGGGGAGCACTGCCAAGTTGCTCCAGGGAATTCTCTAGCTGTAGTTGCATGTCCTTTCTCACTGAGCAGTCAGATTTCCCTCTGTTTGCAACCCTGGTTTACATCTTGTTTTAATCCTGCTCCCTGTGTAAGGCCACCAAGCATGGGTTTGTCTGGAACAGCTTTCAATTAGCCTTTATTGAATTGTAATGGAGAGTTGGATATATGGAATTATTGGCAAGTAATGGACCTATTGAGGACCCATGTGGCAGAGGTCAAAGGGACCAGCCACTGCCTTGCTCCTGCCCAGGAATATGGGATGGTTCCAGCTGTCACTCTGTGCAGGAGAGAGTGATGACTTGCCATGCACCGAGCATGGCAGCCACCAGCATTTAATGCTTCCCTTTGGGAGGGCAAGACAAAGTGCCAGCCACGCTCCCTGGTGTGAACATTACCCCTCTGCAGTGCCAGTGAGGGACTCTGGAGGGACATGGAACTGTGGGAGCAAGTCCAGGGGAGACCACCAAGTTGATAAAGGGACTGGAGCATCTTCCCTATGGAGACAGGCTGGGAGAGCTGGGGCTGTTCAGCCTGGAGGGGAGAAGGTCGTGTGGAGACTTTACAGCATCTTCCAGGGTCTGCAGGGGCCTGCAGGGAAAGTGGAGAGGGACTGTTCATCAGGAACTGGAGCGACAGGACAAGGAGAAGTTTAGGTTAGATATCAGGAAGAAATTGTTCCCTGAGAGGATGGGGAGGCCCTGGCCCAGGTTGCCCAGAGAAGCTGTGGCTGCCCCTGGATCCCTGGAAGTGTCCAAGGCCAGGTTGGATGGGGCTTGGAGCAACCTGGGCTAGTGGAAGGTGTCCCTGCCCATGGCAGGGAGTCGGACTGGATGTATCTTACTGTCCCTCCCAATCCAAACCACTCTGTGATTCTGTGGCACAGCCAGGGCTGTCTGTGAGTAAGCCAAGTGTCACACTGTTACTCTCCAGGAGGTACAAATTAGGGGACAGTAGTCTTCCCTTAAGAACAAACTTTGGTAGCAAAAACAATCCTCAGTAGAGCATTCCTTCTGTCTTGCTTATCTGACATGCAGGCACACTGGAAAGCTCATAAATAAGCCAGCAACTATTGACTGGTTGAAAGTTTCTGTGCTAAAAAGCTCTGTGGCCCCACATATGATTCACTCTCAAAAATAGCCTCTACTGTCTGGAGGTTTCACACGATGAGCAGTACAAGGCTGTCTTACAAGGAGTCTGACACACAAAAAAAGAAAAAATGGTGCTAACTGGTGTTTGGGACTGTCCATACTCTCAGCACAGAGCACTGAAGGGAAGAAATGTCTTCCAAATTCTCTTTGGAAACTGCACCCCTGGTCCTCTGATGGGTGTTTGCTTACACGGAAAACTTCTTGCATTCAGTGCTAACTCCCATATTAGAAGGCAGAACTCAGAACGCTGGTATAGATAAAAATACTTTCTGAACTGAAAATAAAATTGGTGTAAAACCAGTATTTTGGTGTATTTTGAGAGTTACGCTGGAAATATGTTTGCATGAAATAATTTGAATCTTTGGAAGTGCCCAAGAGTTCCACAAAGAGTGTTCTGAAATGTGTCACAGCGAGCCAAGTGACAGCATCTCTCCACTGGCTCACTACCTATCACCTAGGGCAGAATGTTGTATTGAAGAAGGAACAAGCCAGGGGATATTGATGACCAAAAAATGGGAATGCATGGAGCCATCAGGAGCCAAAACAATGTGAACAAATGCATCTGAAGGCTGATGACTACAGAGACTGTGATTCTGCATGACACATTAACCATGTCTGCAGAGCCTTGCAAGTGCTTAGTGAAAAACAATCCCAGCATCGGGAATTCCTCTCCCAGGAGAGTGGCAAGGGAGGTGAAGTGATTTGCCCAGACCAAAAAGAGACCCCAGTTGGAGGTGGGCTTAGGATGCTGCACTTTGTGACTACTGGCTTTGTCTTCCTTCTGAAGAATATGGCAATACAGATGCAGCTGATGAAAAAGAGACAAACGTAGGGCTTATTTTAAAATAGATTTTAGAAGTGTTTGATCTACAAATAAGGCAAGCATTCTCCTACAGAAAGGCATATGAATTTTGAAGGAATTACTTTTGGTTGAAGGAGCAAATATTACAAATTAAAAAACAGTTCAGGAAGGAGTTAAAAGGAAATTCAGAAAGTGCATCATTAGGACCATTTTTGTTTATTTTATAAATTACTGACCTAAATTTGCTGATGACATAGAAAAGAGAAAGGAGGATAAAGTAAATACAGAGGAACAGAGCAAATAAATCCAAAATGATCTGGATAGATTCAGCTTAGAGTCTGGATAAGTAGCTTATTCAGCTCAGTTGTACAGAAGTGTGAAGTAATAAGATTAAGAACAAAAAATAATCAAAGAGGATAGAACCAGAAAGAAAATACAACAAATAACACAATCTCAGAAGAAAAACAGACTAAGTAGTTTTCCCTGTTTATGGGGGAGAAGATACAAGTTGCTGTGGACAGACACTTTGCCCCAAACTGGGTTTAATTGACGTAGTGTTTTTATTCTCATTTCAGTTCAGCTCTATGGTGTTGGTTTTTTTCCTCCCCACCAAATTTGGGTGCCTAAAACATGGTGATCAGTGGAAACAAACAAAAGTTTATGAGATATTTACCTACCAAAATTGTGGTAAGTTTCCATTTTGCCTTAAGGAATTTAAAAAAAAAAAAAGGTTTTATTGAACCTGAGACTTGAGGAAGACAATGTTTAGCCATTTATTTTTTTTAATCCAAACTTTATTTTGCCCTCATACTGTTACAAAACTGAACCCATATAACCACAAATATATTCTATTAAAAAATAACACAAAGCCTTTTCTCACAAATGATCCTCTACCAAATAATTACAGACACCATTAGCAGCTACTTTCTGTTCCAAATAAGGTTACTACTTCTTCTTTAAGAGGTACTTTTATTGTGTTGGAGAAATTATACTGGGTATTGTCTGTCTAAAGTAGCAAAACAACTCCATAATTGAATTCGTTCAGAGTAATGATAACAAGATTTAAAACACAGTTGCGACACAGGAAAACTTAGTGTAAAAAGACTATTCTATTTTTTCAGCTGTCAACTAAAAGTATATTGAATTTTGCAGAGCAAATTCAAATAAAAGTATCGAGATTAAAAGTGATAAAGCAGCAACAGTGAGATCAGAATCCCTCCAAAAATTAGATTAAATCTTCTTCAGGACCATAAAAACCTCATTATCTTGACATGACTAGATCAATCATTACAAGACAATTATCTTAACAAGTTAAAGTTGCTTTGATACAGGAATTAAGGACTGTATTTTTTTCCTTCTCCTTGGTGCGAAAATAGGCTGTGTATGGTCCAGGTATTCCTGGGCAGAAACTGAGACAGACACATTGAGACTCTCAGGGTGACAAATTAACCATAAAGTCTATCTGTAAACATCAATAAAGTCCTGCTTTGAGCAACAAACACTTCCATTACATTGAACTGTGGAACAGAACAACACTAACTCTTGTCATTCTGTGGTTTATTTGCTGTAGGATGAACTTAATGTTGGTTTGGTCTCTTCACTTCTTTAACTCCAGAGTTGTTCTTGCAGCAGAAATAGTGTTGCACTTCCACTGGGGCTGCTGCTGCCCAGCTCAGGGCCTTGTCCTGGGAGTTCGTGCTCATCCCACAGCTCTGAGGGTGAGCTGGGCTGTTATTGATAAATGAATAACTGAGAATGGTATGAGAACAGAACCAAAATAATCACAGGGAAGGAGGGAATCCTGACCTTTTTAGCCTCACTAATGACAGAAGCAGGACTTCAGCCTGGTCAGGAATATGATCCGTATTCCAAGAGAAAGCATGCAGTGTCTTTATTGTTTCTGCTGAAATATTCACAGTATGTTTTGTCCACTGTGCAATAGTTTTGTGGGCATTCTTGTTACTTTGGGGTGTCATTGACCTGGTGTTGGAGTGAAAACTTGCTCCCTGCCCACAGATTTCACATCGTCATGGCCAGTCATCGTGAGCCAAGATTTGGGAAAGGTCTTTACCCTTCGAGCCTGCGCAGTGGATTTTTTAGGTGAGACACAGTGTGCTCTGAACTGAGCCCACCCTTTAATCCTGAGGTTCATCTGCAGGGGCCGAGCGAGCTTGGACGGTGGCAGTGAGGTCCTCAGGACGTAGGTTTGTTTAGAGTGACCTTCTCTTAGATGGATGGCCTTACAGGGCTGACGAGCTCCATCTGCCCGGAGGAGTTCCCTGACCGGGAATCGAACCCGGGCCGCGGCAGTGAGAGCATCGCATCCTAACAACTAGACCACCAGAGGCCTACAGATTTAATTCTAAGACAAATCAATATGGTTTTGTGTCAAAGAATGAGGCAAACATGGGCTTTTATTTCAGGTCACAAAAGACCCTTGCTGTAATAATATAACGAGTGCTTTAAATTCTTTCTACATAAAAACAGACAGTTGTATTTTGCATCCTCTGAAAGGTGTATTAAATTAAGATTTACCTTTTGAAAGTTTTTTGGTTGCCAGTTTTAGAAATAATTTCCTACTGAATGCACTTCCAGTAGGAAGCATCTCTTAAAAATCATAGCATGGTATGGAACCAGTACAGAAAGTGGTTATAGATACTTACAGTGCACAAGCTAATTATGGTTCTAAAGGCTGAGAGAGTTGGGATTGTTCAGCCTGGAGAAGAGAAGCTTTGGGGTGACCTGATTGTGGTCTTGCAGGGCCTGAAGGGGCTACAGGAAAGATGGAGAGAGACTCTTGACAAGGGCTGGAGTGACAGGACAGGGGGAATGGCTTCCCACTGACAGAGAGGAGGGTTAGATGGGATATTGGGAAGGGATTCCTCCCTGTGAGGGTGGGGAGGCCCTGGCACAGGTTTCCCAGAGAAGCTGTGGCTGCCCCTGGATCCCTGGAAGTGTCTAAGGCCAGGTTGGAGGGGGCTTGGAGCAACCTGGGCTAGTGGAAGGTGTCCCTGCCCATGGCAGGGACTGGAATGAGATGGGCTTTAAGGTCCTTTCCAGCCCAAACCATTCCATTATTCTCTGAAACAAGTGATGTCATAGACCCACGAAGGACAGCTGGTATCAGAGAGCCTTACACAAGCAGTGGGTTTAACATTCCACACTGGTTTAATTCCCACATAGTTTTTCAAGTTTTATTAACCCAGACAACTCCCAATAATTATGATAAACAGACATTGTCATCAAAAATCAGCAGAAACTTGATAAGATTAAGTACAATGCAATACATCTTCCTTGCTCACAGAGCCTGTATAATAAATTATTTCGAGGCCCCAGAATGAGGCATCGTATAATTGAGCAAAACAGATCCATTTTTAAGCATGCTTATTTAAATGCAAACCAGACTTTTTGAGAATGGTAAACTTGATTAAAATCCCTCTTTAAGTGCAAATCACAAACAACAATATCTAATACTCACAGGCCATAACCATCCTATTAATAATACAATTTATTTTTCAGATATAATTGTAAGGTCTTAACGATGTGGCAGCTGTGATCTACTTTAAAAATTAGAAACTATGAACTCACAGTCTTCTAATGTGACTGAAATACACACCACAGCTGAGTGACCTGCATTTGGTAACTGCAATACATTGCCCCAGATTAAATGATCAGCATTTGGGTGTTTGCCACGTCATTTTCCCCATCTTTAGTGGTGTGCTCCATAAATTATGCTATTTCTGCTATTGTGTAGATATTAAAATCAGATCCAGAAGTGTCTGAATGGGAATTTAGCCATTTCAGTCCTGAATACTTTTAAAATTGGTTCAATCTTCGCATGCTGGCAATACTCAGTTATTTAATTTTATTTTTTTAAACTTTTTGGGTAGGTGCATTGTGCTTTTGCAGAGCAACAGCATTTCAAACTTGAGATGTCTGAACAGGCTATGATGATCTCGTACTGTAAGTAAAACTGAATTTAAAAAAACCCTGGTTTTCCAACTTATCTTTCAATAAGGGACAGATTTAAATAAGAATTTTTGGCAATCAGATGCCACAGTCCCATAAACCAGAGCTTTTCCCTGAAAGCAGTGACAACTTCCACTTTCTTTAAGGGTGTAAGTGGCGGTACAGGGCTATGGTTGCTTCTCCCTCACACTTTTACGAGGTGTCACCCCTTTTACCAGGGGATTACTGCTCACCTCCTAATTATGCATTAATGTCTTTTCCAAAGGCTTGCTCCCATGTGTGTGTTGCAACACACATTTCAGTTCCCTTAAGAAGGGGTTGAATCCAAGCCTCACCCATCCTGGGCACTCTAATGCTCCATTACTACATCTGTATTAAGGGATATCAGTGTGTTGTGTTCGGAAAGAAATGTTGTTATGCTCATGGTTGCCCTGTTTTCTAAAGTCCCTGATCAATTTTGGACAGGAAAAATTTCACTCAATGTACAACTGAAACTTGTGTGCTCTCCTTCTTTTTTAAATTTTATTTTCATAAATTCCCAGAATTAGACAAGTGAAGAAAAACTTCCCAAAGAGAAAGAGGGAAAGCTTTTTACTTTCAGCTACAGTTTTGCAGTCAGCATCTGTGAGCTGTTTTCCTTCATCATTGTATCAAACTCCAACAACAATAAAGTTTCTGCTTGAAGTGGAAACAGAACTTTCCACCAAAATCCCTCTGCTGAAAAAGCAGACTGAAGAATGAGACATCTGATCTTTGAAACAGCCTTAAACTTTGGTGAGACATAAGCATTGTAAATGGAATATTTATGACTTTAATAACATATATTACTGCAATGTTAACAGCCATTTTTTAAGACCAGTAAACTACTTATTAGCAGCAATATGACTGTGCAGTTGAATTATGAAAGAATGAGCTCTGAGTTAGGCATGTTAATGCCTGAGGAATGTTAGATTCCTGCACATGTAAACCAGGCTTGGGAGCTGAGGGGTTTTCACTCTAAATTCACTCAGTCTCCTCTGAAAGTCAGTCTGTCATTTATTACAGCCATTGCAGCACAAAATAGGACTCCCGGCGTGTTTGAAATGTTCTGTGGTGTTGCAGTCCTATATTTTGGGAAACAGGACCAAGTCTGATGGACTGGGAGCAGCGGTGGTTGCCAGGTCCCTGCTGCCCAGTGCTCATCCCGCTCTGCTCCAGGGCTGGCCCCGGGCTGGCTCACCCTGCTCGGCGAAGGAGCCGAACCCAGTGCCAGCAAAAATAGAAATTCAGCTGCTGGCTAGTGCAGGAGAAGTGGATTGACGAATTCAGTAGGGAAGGGGGTTGACAAATTCCGTTTTGCAGCTCTATTTGAGGGTTGGTGACCTTTTCCAGGCAACTGTACACTGCGGGGGAGAAGGGTGATGGTTTAGCAATTATTAGTAACTATTTAACCTTATGGTAAAATGATTGTATACTGATTCCCTTGAGAAGGCAAAGGCTTTTCTGGAAGCATGACCTTTTACTTGCATCCCCATTTTCGTCCCTGTCTGTCGTCTCCCCTTTCCACATACCTGGTTTTACATCATTGGACAGTGATGGCAATGGTGAATATGATTTATCAGCTCACCTAAGGGAAGTTAACATGAACACAAACTGTGTATCAAACACTGCTGAAGGAACAAGAGGCTGATTTTGGAACAGTGGTCATTCAGGCTTCTGCTTCAGATTTTGTTTCCACAGACCATGTATTTTCCTACATCAAAATTGATCACTGCTAGGAAATATCAGCCAGCTCAGCTATCAACAGGGAAATCTATTCTATCTGCATCACAGTGTTGCTTCCTCCCCAGTAATCTTGTTGGGCTGGGAATGCATGTCCCTGAAAATGCTCAGAATGGCCAGGTGATTCCTGTCTTGGAGAAACGTGGATCAGACTGTTATCCCTGTCACGTAGCAGCATTCCTTGGAAGCCTGTCATATGAGGATAATCAGTTGTCTGGGCTTTTCTAGGTGTGAACTGTCTGTGTGCACATGCACAGGCAATATACAGTATTTTGGTTGGTTTTCAATGCTTTTCTTAGTCCTTGTTCACCCGGGGGGGGGGGGGGGGGGGGGGAGAACCGAGGGCACTGGGTGTGTTCAGTGGGAGGAGACAGAGGGCAGAGCTCACGGGGGCTGCAGCTCCTCACGAGGGGACCAGCTGGAGCTGTGTCAGGGCAGGCTCAGGTTGGATCTCAGCCAAAGGTTCTTCCCCCAGAGGCTGGTTGGGCACTGACCAGGCTCCCCAGGGCAGTGGGCACAGCCCCAAGGCTGCCAGAGCTCCAGGAGGACAATGCTCTCAGGGACAGAGTTGGATTGTTGGGGTGTCTGTGCAGGGCCAGGGGTTGGACTGGATGGTCCCTATGGATCCCTTCCAACTGAGGATATTCTGTGATTCTGTGGTTTGAAAATGTTGCATGAAGTCATTTTGCTGAATCAATTAATCATTTTGTTTTACAGTAGCATCTAAAATGTGTCTGGCAACATGCAATAAATCCTGATATTTTCAGTCTAGATATGAAAGAAGAGGAGTAGAATAAAATGTCCCCTATATTTCAATGGTTTTATATTAGCTATATCAGAGAGAAACTTAGAGGAACAGAATTAACCAATTTCATGGAGCTGACTCCATGTACCAAGAAAATATACAAAAGAAAAAATTACATGAGAGGAGCTGAAGCTGGAGGCAGATCTGATTTTGAAATTAGAAGAAGCAGAAAACGTAAGTAGCAAAGTGCAGATTTATGAGGATTGCTGAGGGAAGAACTGTAATTTTGACTTGCATAAGGCAGAAAGGAGGTACCCAACATCTCAGGTGATACAGGTCAGACAATGAGCAGTTTAGCAAATGTGTTTTTGCTATGAGATGAAGAGAAATGTTGGAGTAGATAGAGAAATGCAAGTGTCTGAGATCCCTGATGAAGTATTTTGGTTAAAATTTCATTAAAAAATAAATTTAATTTCATGCAGATCAGAGGATTGCTTTCTAATTTAGGAAGTCACAGCATTGCATGCTGGAGTGTATAGTCCACTGCTCTGAGCCTGTAAGCTGCTATTAACAGAGCAAGTAATTAAAAGATTTAGATTAATGTCAGACAGGGATTACAATAGGAAACTTTAAACTAGGACCAACTTTGACAGTTAGTTGAAGGTTTATTAAATTTTTTTATGAGCTTGAGGCTGATTTCAGTTTCCAGTATGGTTTGTCCCATTAATGTTCAAGGTGGAAATCAAAATAAGTAATGTTATCACGCACAGTATTAATATATAATGAATGTTTGGATCCAGACATGAAACCACAAAGAAAAGGAAAACCAGGAAACTCTTAATTGTAAGTTTACAATTAATTTCTAGTGTACAAGTGATTTTTGTAATACTTTATGCTGAATCTGGCTAAACCTGACTGTCTGTCATAGCCTTGGTTAAACTAAATACTTGTCAGGACACTTTTGACCTTGGCTGTCTGGCATGTTCCATTTGTGATTTCAACCCATTTTCTCTAAAATATTCTTTATGCTGCTCATCATATGCAAAGCACCAATATTGAAACATAATCCCAGCAATATTATTCTTTCTATTTTACCTCTGAAATCAAGAACACTTCTATTTTTTTTCACTATTTTAATGAGAAATACTCAGTTCAGGGTTTTGTTCTTAAAATACTTCCGAAAAAATATATATATTTGTACACTGTTTGATGAATCACAGTTTGAAGGAGATGTCACATCAAAAGCTACACTTAGGTAATATGCCTCATTAAGTTTCTTCTAAAAAGAGACATGAATATTAAAAAAGAGACATGAATATTAAAAATTAATGTTGAAAATCCATATTAGAAAAGAATGACTTGTCAGATTTATTATAGATTTTTAGGCCGTTCTTTGAATTAGAACTTTAATGTAATGTAATATCTTGCATATGAATGTATGGCTTGTATTTCATACCATTTGTAATTTACATTAAAGTATGTAATTAATTCCATTTTAAAAATTCTCTGTGGGTTGTGTTATGGGATTGGTGAAACATATACTGAGGATTCCTGGGTTTACAAATTACAGGTTTAGATGCAAGTTGGTATGGGAATGATATGTATTTGCTATTTCTCCTTATGATATATGAGCAAAACACTAAACAGGATGTTTTCCTTGTACACAGTGCATTAAATAACAAGTTATGTAAAGCAAATGCTTATGTTTATTAATTTGAAGCAGTGTGGTTTCACTATATATTTGTTATTCTGAAAGAACTGTTATGATTAGAAGGATTGTGTACTTATTCTCACAGTTTAATAGTTCATGAGTAGTAAATCAAATATAATCATATATGAGAGATTGCAGATCTGTCTTTTATTGATTTAGCCTCAAAACATGTGTTGGATGAGTGTGACACAACAAAACATGTCAGTTCTCCTCAGTGTTGGCCTTTATGAGATGTTTTTCCAGCCAGGCAGCAAATGAAATGGAGCTACCTGTGGAAATATAACCTGTGCATGAGGTTGCTCAACCACACATTCCTGTTTATTCTCAATAAATATGTCATGAGACTTCTTTAGAGCAATACAAATGGGAATAAAATTCAGAGTAGCACACAGGAGAGAACTGCACATCTTCAAAATCCTCCCTGGATTTCATATCACACGTAAAAGAACTGAGGTTTCTGGTCAAAGTATCGACAAGTGGGAGGCCTGCTGTGGGTGATTAATTTCTAACACCTAATTTGGCTATAAAAGAAGGTGCTGCCTTGTTAAATCATATGGAATATTTAAAAGAAAACCTGAAAAGAGAAAAAAAAAAGGCCAGTGACATGGAAATGTGATATCCACAAAAAGTGCCTAATTACAAGCAGGTTATTCAGAGAAACATCCAAAGTAATCAACCCCGTGCATTGCTGGGGCTGTCTGAGGGCTCTGCTGGCAGCAGCTCTGGCTGAAGCAGGGCAGCATTAGGGGGCTGTCGGCATCCTCTGTTTTTTGTGGGATCAGCCATTTTTTCTGGGTTTGTCCCTACTTCGTTTTGGGCTGAACAGTATCTTATACATTTTTATTATACATTTCCCTTTCCATTTTCTGTAGGAAGTTAAGAAAAAAAGCCTGTGCGTGCTCCTGAAACCCTGAGGTTTCTAAAGGGTGACTTACTTTGGTATTTGGAGTGTGATATAAGAAACCTGCCCTTGATAGACAAGAAATGCTGGCAAGAAGCACCTAAATAAATAATGCAGATAAAAAACAGATTATGACACCAGTGAAGTGGCAAAGGGAAACCTAACTTCAGGCTTTTCAGTTGATGATCCCTGGCTGAACAGAGCATAGATGAGAATGGATACTCCAGCTTTTAGAATCATAGAATCCTAAGGATTGGAAAAGATCTGTAAGATCATCAAGTCCAACCATTTGGGCTGCAAAACCCACTAAAAGGCAGCTCCTGACTTGTGCTTGGCAGTTCACTCAGCACCAACTAGATGTTATTGATGGTTTGCGGTCAGACCTCACACAGAGAAGGATTATTAAGATTTTAGGTTAGACACTGATTTCATACTTATCATCTTCCTTCCACCTCGACAGGACAAGAGGAAGTGGCCTCAAGTTGCATCAGGGAGGTTTAGATTAGATATAAGGAAAAGTTCTTCACCAAAAATATTGTCGAGGATGGGAACAGGCTGCCCAGGGAGTGGTGGAACTGTGCAAGGAACATTCATGGCACTTGAGGACGTGGTTTAGTGGTGAACACGGTGGTGGTGCTGGGTTGACAGTTGGACTGGGTGATCTTAGAGATCTTTTCCAACATTGACCATCCTATGACTATGATTAAAAGCAAATACGGGGAATAAGAGCTTGTGAATTCTTACAGAAAACCAGGACCCTGCTCTGTACAAAATCCCTGCAGTAGCTCACTGCACAGATGTGACTCACTGTTATCTGCTCCATACCAGTGTCAGGGGATTTGCCTCTCATTTGTCTAGCAAAGTAAATGATGGTTTTCCGGTGTGTCTTTCTGTAGACTCTCACAAGAAAGGAGTCGACACCAGAACCAGAGGAAGAGCAAACTGACTCGTGCCCAGCAGCTCTCACTGGGAGAGGATCCCCAGCTCCAAACCATCCCGGCCTCCAAGCAGCCACTCTATTTCCTGTGTAGTTTTCACAGGTGGCACAGAAGTTGGGGCAATCTAATTGTTGCAATAAAGGAACCACAAAATTCAGTCTTGACTGAACTTCTAAGCTTCCATATTTTTCTCATAACTTATGGAATGTATCCATAAGAAATATCTACATTGGCCTCCCTCAAAGTCCTTCTGTTTTCTTTCCATAAAACACCATTGCAGTGTAGAGAGTACTGAAAATTCTCTTTTGTTGATCTTCTAGGATTTGTGGAGTTGGAGGAGTGTTCTCTCTTACAATAGTTATTCCGTACTATGTACTATATGCATGCAGCGGTAGCCCAGGTGTTAAATTCATACACTGCCTTGAATGGTTAATTATCCTGATTTCTTGGGGGTTTCTATAATAATGGCAAACTGCACAGTAACACTGCTCACACAGCACTTGATCCCACCTCAGCGTCTTCTGCTCACTTCAGTGTCCTCCAGTTTTTGCACTTTGCTGAAAGTATAAAAACACAATCCCTAAGCATCCCCATAGGACACAGAGTGGTAATTCCTAGTCTATATCTATCCATGTCCCAAATTATGAATTTGACATTCTGTAGTTTTCTGCATAATAATTTTTCAAATTATATGTTACAAATTAAAAATAAATCTGTGAAGGTGCTACTTGAAAGTGAGCAGGAGAGAAATCAGCTCCTCCTCCCTCATTTGCTGAAACCTCATGTCATCAGTATTTTGGAAACTCACTTTTGTTTCAGTTGTCGTGCACACCACAAGCAAACCACTGCTTCTGCCCCTTCAGTGAGGTAGTTGCCCAAATCTCATTTCATTTGGACTGTAGGAATTGTGGATGGTGTCAAAGTGTCTCTTTACTTATTTTTAAGGTCAGTGTTGATAATCCTGAAAACTTATTAGTATTGATAAAATAAGATGTTCACTTGCATATCCCATCATTGCTGTTAATTTTTTTTAGCTTTAGCAAGTGGTAAAAATGGCCTATGTGCTGGGGAGTGATAAGAACATTGACACAATCTTTATTAATTATCATTTTAATTGGTAATTATTCCCTTTTTCACATTACTTTTCTCCCATATCCTGGAAAAGCAGTGACTACTTGAAACAAGATTTTGTCTTGATGGCTGTAACCCATTCTTGTATATGAGCCATGCCATGCCCCTAACTTTGGAGATGACTACATATGCTAGTGGGTTCTAATTAGTTGGTATGATTTCCATGAAAAGCTATTAAAACTCAACTCTACACATAACTCTTGCCAGCCACCTTATTTTTCAAACAAGCCATTGGTAGTAAATCCTAGAATCCCTATTATAGGTGAGGTTTGCCTCCTATCGGATTCACAGATGCTCCAAGTGTTTTAGGAGGAAATAAAAAACCACTGATAAATCATTCAAAGATAGGACCTTGATCTTTTATCCTTTTATCTTATCTGAATACTAGTGAGCAAACCAAATGAGATTAAAGGAGGAATGTTCGTCTCTTATCCCTTAGACTTGGTGAAATCTGGGTTTATCCACTGAGTGTCAGCTATATTTGTGCTTCAAAATCCAAACATCTGTTTTCAAGCAGTGTTTTCCTTTTTTATTAACCTCTGTCTCAGCCCAGCATCTGCACAGGAATTCTGTGTCACAAATCTAAAGATCTTAAACATACAACATATGCCTAAGATCCATCTAAGGGGAAGGCTGTGTGGTCACCTCTGAGCGTGAAGGGGAAACCCAGGCACAGCAAGAACACTTTAGTGTAAAATTCAGTTCTATTCCCTATTATTTCCCTGCAGGCTCTTTCATTTCTAGTGGAAAGTTGTCTTTCTGACATGTCCATGAGAAGTTGTGGCTGCATCTTCATGGTACCATGGATATCCAAACTATTTTTATTGAGAGGCAGTAAGTCACAGTAATTCAGGTGAACATGAAATGATAAAGAGAGTCTTATACTACAGCCTCCCACAGGGGTAAATACTGACAGGAAAAACAAATTTAATTTTTGTGATTACGTAATACCTATTTTTGAAGGAGAAGACATAAATGCCCAGAACATAAACCAAAGTAGACAGTGTTGTTTACCTGAATTAGCTGGGTTTGAAATACAACTAGCATTGAAGCTGAACTAAAGTTTCTAAGTTTATCCTCTATGGCAGTAACAGACAGAATAAATCCTCACTTTGTTTAACTACCTTTTGTTTTACTCAAAAATTGTAGCTTTTCTTGTAGAACAATTATTAGCAATTTTAATTAAATTATTAATATTATAATTTTAATTAATATATTATTAATTTCAAATTTTAACATTTTATTTTTAAGGAAGTTTTCTATTTATTTCAGATTAGAATAATGAACATAATTAGGAGCTCTTCCTTCTTAATGGTTTAAAGCACTATTTTGAAAACCGTAATGGCAGTTTGTGTTATGGGTCAGTGGGCATTGTGATATTCAAAGGTTGGATGTGGTGATCTTGAAGGCCTTTTTCAACCTTAATGATTCCATAATATTACTCAGAAGTAGCCACTTTAATTGCTTGTCATGTTCAGGCTGCATTTTGTGTGTTTTCTACTGTTTACAATGTTAATAAATTTAAGCTCAGTATTTGGAATAGTGTTTATAAATGGTTTCCCAGTACGATTTTCAGAGTGGGTTTCCAGTTCAGAGGAAATAGAAGCATTTTTTCCAAACTTCAGGTGGTCATTAACCCTTGTGATGAGATCCATATTTAAGTAAACAGTGTAAATGGCCCAGGTTGCCCAGAGAAGCTGTGGCTGCCCCATCCCTGGAAGTGTCCAAGGCCAGATTGGACAGGGCTTGCAGCGACCTGGGTTAGTGGAAGGTGTCCCTGCCCATTGCAGAGGGTGGCACTGGAGGATCTTTAAGGTCCTTCCAACCAAAGCATTCTATGATTCCACGATTCTAAGCTCCAAATTTTAGAGTATTTAATGTAGCTGGGAAAAAGAAAACAAACCAGCAACTTTGAAACTGCTTTGTTGGGTTTAGTTTTGGGTGGTTTTTCTCCATTGAATTGTGTATGCTAGACCAGAAAATCTCCAGCTGATGTCCCTTGGTGACTCACAGCTATTTAACTTATTGAATACTACTGGCCAGTTTCCTTGTTTCAAGGTATTAAATCAAAGTAAGACTGTGGGGCATTTGTGTTCTTTTGCATTCTGCATAAGTAAATAAAAAGGACAAAAAGGTATTTCATACATACCTATATGATGCTGAATGCAAAACACCATCTATTCTATTGATGCATTTTGAAAAATGTAATTAAAGCAAAGAATCTTATTACACAAATTTTACATAAAAAGCATACAGTCCCCTTATAGACTGAAGAGACTTTTACCCAGGCTTATTTGCTTAATGTGTTTTAACAAAAAACCTGCAGATGTAATGAAATATGTTAGCAGCATCACTGTTATTTCTGGTCCATCGTTGGTAGCAGGACTTTGAAACAATCATGGTGGGACCAAAGTGATTTTCAGATTTTCAGTAAAGGACATCTCCAAATTCTTAACTGCTTTAAAGGATGCCCTGTATCTCTAAAAGTGCTTGAACCATGTAATCAGTGATGCTCTTGGGGTCACTGCAGCTCTGGGAAGCTTTATACTGCAGTTTACAAAATTATTGTTTGCTAATGAACACCTTGTCACAGAATATTCCTGAATGAAGGCACTATTTTGGTACAGTAGAATCATAGAATATGCTGAGCAGGAAGGGACTCACAAGAACCTTGAGCTCTGGCAGCCTTGGGGCTGTGCCCACTGCCCTGGGGAGCCTGGGCAGTGCCCAACCACCCTCTGGGGGAAGAACCTTTGGCTGAGATCCAACCTGAGCCTGCCCTGACACAGCTCCAGCCATTCCCTGGCTGCTGTCCCTGCTCACCCAGAGCAGAGATGGAGCTGCCCCTCGGGAGGAGCTGCAGCCCCTGCTGAGCTCTGACCTCAGTCTCCTCTGCTCCAGCTGGACAAGCCAGGCGACCTCAGTCACTCCTTGTGTGGCCCCTCTAGGTCCTTCACCATCCTCATGTCCTTCCTTTGGATGTTCTCCAACAGTTTTAGATCTTCCCTCCATTGTGTCCCCCCAAACTGCCCCAATGTTGAGGTGAGGCCGCCCCAGGGCAGAGCAGAGCGGGACAATCCCCTCCCTGGTGCCCCAGGACAGGGATGTCCCTCCTGGCTGCCAGGGCACTGCTGACTCAGGGACAACTGGCACCACCAGGACCCCCAGGGCCCTTTCCCGGCTCTGCTCTCCAGCCTTTCATTCCCAGTCTGTCCATCCGGGGTTGCCCCATCCCAGGGGCAGAATCCAGCATTTATCTTAGTTAAACTTCCTATGGTTAGGGATTCCTCAGCCCCCTCGTTTGTTGAGGTCTCTCTGTTTGACATGACTTGGTGAAGAGAGCAATTTTAAGACACAGAATTTTAAGAAACCTTTTTGTCCTAAGCCTCTCCTGTGCTCCGAGAGCTCTGGGAATCACTTGCTGGATGAGCAGATACTGTGTTTCCATTGCTCCGACAGCACCAGCCCAAACGAGCTGCCTATGATTCCCACAGGGAACCCAAACTTACTGCTTCGCTTGGAGGATGGACGAGCCAGCACTGCCTCTGCCGCTGCCAGTGATTCGGATGAGGATTTATTTTGGTCATTTGTGCCAGCGGGCTTGAAAACACCTCACTGCGAAGCAGCAGAGGATGATGTCTACAAAAGACGTGTGTGACTGCTCACGCAGCAGATCCAACACCTGTGTGCCACATCTCCACAGCTCTGGGCAACGTGCGCCATAGTCAGGGAGTTTATTAGAGCAGGGTCACAGTCAAGGAAAAGTGGATAAAACATCTGCTTTTTTTTCTTTACTTGTTGCATAATATTTTTCTACTTGCTTTTCATAATTTTACTCCATTACTCATAAAAACAGGTGAGATAATGAGCAATGTCACTCCACGTAGCACTTCAGTAAGATTTTTAGTCCACGAATAGCAAAATAAAGTTATCTTGTGCAGGAGTTAGCACAGTTATAACCTGCACCAGCCTGTGAAGTTTATGAGTGAAAGTCTCAGCTTGACTTCATTCACAAAAAATACTCAACATTATAATCTTGGCTTCTTTTGCTCAGAATCACCTCAGTGTCCATAAAATGACTCTTCACTGTGATGCATCCTGGTTTATGAGTCAAGGAGCACATCTATCCCACAGGATTATCCCAAAGGCACAATAGGTACTTTACCTTTAAAATTCAGACAATGTGTTTATTCAGTAGTGAGAGAGCGGAGTTGTGTGTTTTTCCTTTTCATGCCTGTTTAAATAAATATCTGAAAAAAAGCCAAACATTTCAATTGATGTATGTGTTTGGAAGTGTCTTGGAATGTTTTTGCTTGTTTAGATCATGAGTATGATTTAAGAGTAGTCCAATAGTTTCTGCAGTGTTTAACCAGGGGTGCTTCTGGCAAACTAATACCCATTACAGGCAGTACTTCAGCCTTCAGGTAGCAGCAAATAGTGGCGTTTTATGGGTAATTTCTTACTTCCTCCTGCTATTTTCAGAATGATCCACTTCTTTAAAGCTGGAGTCACATCAGATGGTGTTGTGTTCACACTCTGTTCTTTCACCATCACCCAGTGCAACGTGACAGCCCTGCTGCTGTGAGCAGAGCCCACGCTGCACTGCCAGCCACACGTGACACGGCACGGGGGTGATGCCTCTGCTGCCCTCGGGAAGAACAGAGAACAGGCCCCAGAAAGCACAGCACACTTGCCAAGCTGGAGCAGGTGGCACAGTAAGATTGTTGCATAACTGTAGCTGCAGAGGAAGAGTTTTCTGACATTTTTATGCCATATGAGACCTGAAGTCCACAGAACAACTTGCACTGTGTGTTAGTTCTTGTTATCTCAGGTTAGAAGGGTATTACCCTGAAAGCACTTTTTGCTGTCATCACACATAGGAGGAACTGCAGGTTGTTCCTGGAATGGGGAAACATCCCGGGGGAGCTGAAACCTACGGGACCTGTCAAACCAGCACTGTGGAACAGTGTCTGGGGAGCATGTGCAGCTTGGAAGAGTTTGAGGAACAACATCTTTATTTGCAGAGGTCCCAGGTAGAGTTCCAGTGGCAGCAAGTGCAGAGTTAAATAGTCCCTGGTAACCTGTGGAGTGTTGCTCCAGTCCTCCTACAGCACTGGGATCAGAGCAGCAGCTGATCTGCATGCTCAGGCCGTGGAGCAGCCAACTGCAGCTCAAACACAACATCATTTCACATGGGCGCTAAATTTTATCGCTTTTATTTCAGGGAAGCTGATGCCATTGGGGATGCAGATGAATGGTTTGACCACAAACCATTAATATCGACACCATTCCTGGCAAATGCCTCCCATCTCTCCCTTGTCCTCTGCCCCTCCAAGCAAACACACAGATGATTATTTTTTCAGCAGACATTATATGGTTTGCAAATTGAAGTCAAACCTCTGAAAGGTTGGGTGATAGCAAAAAACAACTTCAGACTGTTCAGCAGAAGGGAAATAAAACAATATTCCAAACTGGTCTTTGCATTGGCTTATTTGTGGTACATTTGCTTTTTAATGTCTCTTCAGAATAATAGCATTATTTATGAAAAGAGAGAAAGATCTGACCCTCAGTACTATAAAACTCTGATCCTCTGTATAAAAAAAGATAAAGTGATAAAGAAAATTGGACACTTTAAGAGAAGTTATGAAAGGAGTTTTTACATTTTAATATGAAAACTGTAGAGATCTACTCTGTTGAATACTGTCCACAGTAAATTTCATTATTGTTATCCAGCATCCAATTTGTCATCTCTAATCAGGCATCTCTATTTTATATTTTTGCATGCTCAATAAGCTTTCAAATTACTCTCACCAGATGAAGGACATTGTGCCCTTTAAGACTCTTTTCTTCTTGAGAAGAACAGTTCCTTAAGGAAGTTTTCCAAAATTGTGAAAGCCTCCTGATAGCAGTAATTTTAAAGAATGATGGTATAGGTGGAATATTTCTGTCTTTTTTCATTTCTTTTAACCATGTGCTACATAATGTCTTTTTATTATATTCTAATCTTTCATTTTTGAGACTAACTACACATGAAATCCTGGGCTTCTCAAGCTACTTTTGCCATTTGGACCCAAAGCAAAGCAATTTTTCCAGCATCATTTCTCCTTTGTTATCTTGTCTTTCCATCAGATTCTCCATTAGCTCAATTATAGGACTGCTACAATTTTTACTGCTACTGTTATGTGTGGACTATTAAATCATTTACTATTCTCCAAAATATATTTGTGTATAAAGGTCTAATTTTGAAAGGTTGAAAGCTCACCTCGATGTTATCACACTGGTAATCAAAGAAGTAATAGCATAAAATAATCCAGAATAAGATGCACAGTAATTCAGCTTTAGGGATGCAACCCATTCGTGCTTATAAAAGATAATATTTGTTTATATGGTTGGTTATTTTTCCCCTGTGATTATCTTGAGAGTTTCAATGTGGAAATAAAGAGAACTCGTAGCATAACGTGAGATACTGCTGTAAAATTCACGTCATATTGGACACCAGGTAATTTAATCGTCATGCTTTAATGAATTGAGTGGTGGCCAACTGACGAGGATTTGAGGTGTGCAAATGTGCTCAGTGCAGGCTGTCCCTGAGGCCACGGAGTAGTAACCAATGAGTACCTGCTGCAAAGGCTCCCTCAGCAGAGTGAGCAGGGTCTGGTGCACATTCAGCAGACACCTCCCTGCCACAGCAGCTTGCAGGTGTCCTCAAGGAATCGATGGAGACTGGAATTTCCTCAGCTTAACCTCTTCTCTCCCAGCTGTGGCAGTGCAGAGTGTTCCTGCTCCGAATGGTGCTGCTCCAGCCCGTCAGCTGTGGCAGCTTTGAGAAGGCTCTGTGCAAACAGCAGGGATGTCACTGGCACAGCAGCAGGAATTACTCGGGGGGGGACACAATCAGCACTCAGGAAGTTTTTGCTCTTCTAATGAAGACATGAAGCTGGTGAAATTAGCTGTTTGCAAGAAGAAGAGCTGCCAACGAGGTCAAAATTTCTTAAAGACCTGGAAAATTATGAAATTTGAGTCAAATGTATTCCAGCTATACTGGAAGTGAAGTACAGTAAATTTGTACAGTAGCAAAGCTGCAGAGCGTGTGAATCGTTACAAAATTGGGTATAAGCTGTTTGCGAGTATGCATGATTTAGGCAATATTAATTGCAAACAATATGTATGATTCTTTCCTGAATTGGCTAATTTTCTTCTTTTTCGGGTCATAAATCTGTTCCTGACAGAACATGGTGAAGTGCACAGGAAGGACATGGAGGTGTTGGATTGAGCCCAGAGGAGGCACCAAGATGATCAGAGGGATGGAGCAGCTCTGCTGGGAGGAAAGGCTGGGAGAACTGGGATTGTTCAGCCTGGAGAAGCTTTGGGGTGACCTGATTGTGGCCTTGCAGGGCCTGAAGGGGCTACAGGAAAGATGGAGAGAGACTACTGACAAGAGCTGGAGTGACAGGACAGGGGGAAGGGCTTCCCACGGACAGAGGGCAGGGTTGGATGGGATATTGGGAAGGAATTCTCGGCTGTGAGGGAATTGGCTGTGAGGCCCAGGTTTCCCAGAGAAGCTGTGGCTGCCCCTGGATCCCTGGAAGTGTCCAAGGCCAGGTTGGAGGGGGCTTGGAGCAACCTGGGCTAGTGGAAGGTGTCCCTGCCCATGGCAGGAGCTAGAATGATGTGAGTTTTAAGATCTCTTCCAATCCAGGCCATTCTATGACTCTATGAACGGGTAATTTGATGCTCAGATTTCATTAATTCATTTCAGATTAAAAAAAAACATGTTTACCCTGCATGGGCATATTTCTGTCTGCTCCAGGGACAGACAAAGAGTAGAAGTATTACGGTTCTGAAGCAACTTTGTAACTCTATGAAAATTAAAGAACAGACTTTAATGGAATATAAACATTGTCCGTAGGGGACGGTAAGATATAGCATATTGTTTTATATTTAGCTGTTCAGTGTAATTCAAGGTAATAAATCTTTAACTGTAGGATGTTGTTTAGACTTGCTATATTATAACAAATAAAACAAAGGAGTTCTGTCAACCAGTAACACTGAAATCATCAAGTAAGGGGAAAGTACACCTATTATGGCTTTTATACATGGAGAATAAAACACAACTCTTCAGAGAAATGCGCCCCAACTGCTGAATTTCACACTGTTTCTGAAATAATTGATCCCTGAATCTACAAAATACTTATTCTTTGAAATTGCATCATTTTTAAATTAGACAAATGTTAAAGAAATTCTTATACTTCAGTTGTAGAATCACATTCTGCGGTTTTGTTCTTGTGTTTATAAAAGGCACAGACAATTTTTTACATATGTAAAGACTGTGTAAAACATGGTCAAATTCTACTCTTGGATGTCTATGCATTTTTATTTTCTGTTGGAGAAAATTGTGTGGAAAGTGTATAAATGTCAGGACAGCCTTTAGGAAGTACACTGAAGTTATAGGAATAAGGGTCAGTCAAAAGTCCAAGAATCAGAGAATCATGGAATGGTTTGGGTTGGAAGAGACCTTAAATATCATCCCACCCCCTGCCATGGGCAGGGACACCTTCCACCAGCTCAGGTTGCTCCAAGCCCCGTCCAACCTGGCCTTGGGCACTTCTGGGGATGGGGCAGCCACAGCTGCTCTGGGCAACCTGTGCCAGGGTCTCCCCACCCTCACGGGGGCATGAATGACCAGAAATATCTGGTCAGATGTCAATGGATGTGTTGGGTAAAAACATAAATGTAGTTTCACTGCTTATAAACCTGCAGGTGTTGCAGCCCTGTATTGCATAATCCTCAATCCTGAATCCAGAGCTCAAGGATGAAATTCTGTCCTTTATGTCATTGATTTCCCTCAGCTTGCAGTTTCTCCAAAGATGAATAATGTTGGAAAAAAATGGTGGTTAAGCAGTAAAGTGTCATCACTAAGAGGGTTTGCTGATAAAGGTCGAATAAGAATATGTCACCCCTCTCTGATTAGCAGTCTGTGGTGTTAGTAGATATTGATTGCATTTAAGAGGCAATTTAAGTTATCAACAACTACACAAGAAATAAGGTTCATTTAGAAGCAGATACTAACAGGTGCCATTGCTGTGAATCCAGTTTGAGGAAGAGGAGACAGCAGGAGAGATTTGTCCATTTTGTTTGTGCACGCTGGCAGAGGTATCACAGAGACAACAGTCACCGCCTGCTCTGCTCTGCCTGTGGTGTCGCAGCAGTCACAGCACTGGGACTGTCCAGCATTTGTCCATTTTACCACTCCAATTCAAATTAGAGTGTGGTACTTAACTCTGGCATTTGAATGAATAATACTTTCTTAAAGTGTTATAGAAAACCCCAGAATATTCACACCACCCAAATGCTTTTTCAAAGTCTTCTAGGAAATTTATCACTCATTTACATTTCATTTATGAGAATAAATTTTACTGTTCTGAGGCTGATGTACAAGAGTGATCTGCACTCAGATTTTGTGTTACTCATTAAACTGTATCAGCTTCAAATTTAGAGGTTTCTTGTATAAGGTCTGCAGGTGTTAGTAAATACTTTGCAGCATAATCGAGTGAGGAGACACCACATCTTTGTTTACAGAAGGCAAAGCCATGCTGACAAATGAGTGGTGGAATATTTTCTCCCCATTCTAGCAACCTCTAGTTGCACTTCCACATTAGTAGGGACGTAACTCAAGGGAAAAGCTATTTTTGTCCAGGTTGTGTAGTGGGAAAGTCAAGCACTTTTAACACTCACTTCCCGTGCAGAGAAAAGTCTTCTGTCTTGTCAATATAGAGAGATTTGCTGGTTCTAAAGGGGTGCATAAAGGGTGCATCCAGCATCTTCAGCTTATAATTGTCTTTTAATGAAGATATGCATTTTACAGTGTTTCTTTCCACTGATAGTCAAACATGGTCACTACAGTTTTTGAAAGAAAGCTCTCCCAGTCTTTCTGTTTTATAATCCCATGGGATTTCACAGCTGATGCTGATGGGCATTTTTACACTGATGGGCATTGCTGGTTGGAAGATATTTTCAGACCAAACCAAGCTGTGTGGGGAGGAAATGGGGGTGCCTGAAGGGCAAGAGCAGTTTGTGAGCACGGGGGGTGTGGCTGTGTGGGCACACTCAGGAGATCCAAACCTGCCCAGACATGCCACATGCACGTGGCACTTCTCATCTGTTCCTGTCATTATGTGACAGCTTTGCTTTTTTACTATAAGATATGTTAAAAGTGCATCTTGCTACAATATTATGTTTTGTATCTCATGTAGAGTTCCCCACATGACCAAAATTGTGCCCTGTAAACTGATTTCACAGCAGTAAATTTAGTGCAAAGAGCACTATGAAAGCTATTCATTGCTGTATTTTTCCACAGGAACAGTTCAATTCCTACTCCGTTTTGTCAAATACATCAACCAGAGATTGTCCATAATCAAAAAGTCCTGCAGCAAAATTTAGGCAGAAGCTGGATACACTTCAGGATTTTATGAATGACATACAAATGTGTCCACATACCAGCTAATCAAAGGGATGTATATAAAGTAATACTGAGCTACTGATGTAGTATTACTTTTTTAAATTAAGAACAGGGCATTGGTTCGAAAAACAGCAACTTTTGGAAAGTGTTCATACTAATTCCACAAAACAAATGGCAGCACAGTTTGAAAATGCAGCCACATTCTCATGTCTTTATAAAAAGTACAAACTCATGAATTATTTTGTTATTTATCTCTTTTAATATTTCCTGGAGCCAGCTGAGAAAGACAGCAACTCTTAGTGATAATGTGATAAGACATTGACTTTCTATTAATTACTAAAACTGGTTTGTGTCTTTGTCTCCTGAATTAAGCATTTTTACTTAGATCCTGATTATTTTCTACCTTTCATTATTAATGTACTATCAAATCATTCTCAAAAAAAAGCAAGAATGATAAACATTTAAAATCAAGAAGGTGTATTTATGTATTTATGAATTTTTTGAGCACAGAGATAATGAGAGTACTGACAAATTTCATGTTTCATTGACAAGTTACTTTGAATTTCAGAATATACAAGTATTTAAAACAACAATTGACTCCAAAGTGTTTTGACATGGCAAAGAAAAATGAATCATGCATAAGTATTAATAATATTTCTGATCAGTCAGTTCTGCTTTATCTGCTGCTCTGGGGTTTTAAGTTGGGATAAATTGGATTTGGTTTAATTTTAAAGTATTTCCCTTGAAATAATGAGTCATGTCCACATGCACCAATATCTATTCACGTTTTGTGATCAAAGACTGAGCAACCTGGTCTCGTGGAAGGTGTCCCTGCCCATGGTGGGGGGTTGAACTGAATGACCTTTGGAGGTCTCTTCCAACTCAAAACATTCTATGACTCTCTAACACATCGCACAATAAAGTCTTGCAGCGACATTTACCTGAGGATTCCTAAATAGGGAATGGTAGATTTGAGGTTTATTTCATGATCAGGAGATGATGGTGCTAATTTGCTAATCAAAAGTAGTTTGTTCATTAAATACTATCCCATAATCACACTGGAAAAATATGTGCAAATGTCAACAAAATTATGAATTATTTGACTAATAGAGACCAGATGAATTCCATTGGGAATTTCTTTTTTTTACATATAAATCATTTAATAATTCAGAAATTTCTCACAAAGGATCACTGCAGTTAACATGCCACGGAATGAGCCAAAAGAATTGCACAGATTATACTGAAGGATAATTAGACATTTCACACAAGGAAATTAAAAAGCATAGACTAGGGCAGAAGATGGCAAGGGAACTGGAATTTTCTTGAGTCACTGGAGAGCTGCTTCTGGATGTCTTAGCTTACAGGATTTTGCAATATGCCACGAGTTTTATTGATTTACCCTCCACTGCTGTAGATATTAATCTTCAGAATTTTATTATTATTAATGTAAAACGTGAATTCTCCTCTGACTGTGAGTGGTGGTTGATTGACTGTTTCCTGGTGATCTTGTCTAAATATGACTATGGTATAAATATTACATTTGGAAAACTGCTCAGTTACATGGTGTGCTTTGGCAATGTGGGACGAGCTGTGCAGGGGAAAGGCTCATCAAGTGGCACAAGCAAGAGGGCAAGGAAATAGGAAATGATTGGATATTGAGTATAAGAATTTGGATAGCTCTGTCCCAGGTGGCAGGTCAGCTCGGTATTTCAACTCTTCACTTACACTCTGGGTAATAACAGAAAATAATGTGGAACATTTTGGAGAGTTCACAAGGAGGAAAAAGTCCTGAGTTCAGAAGAGTTTTAGATTTTCATTTTATTAATTAAATTATACCTTCTCTCTATCCACCCCCAATTGAAGTTACTGTACAAATCATTTGCCATGTGAGCAGTGTTGGGGTCGCACACCAGGCTCAGTTTCTCCAAAGAGGCAACAGATTATTTCCATTGCACGGAGTCACAGATGGTGTTCAATAACTGAGGTACTTTTGATTCGAATTTGAAAGTAGGAAGTTTTGTAGGGGAAAAAATTGTGATTTGTTCTCCACAGAGGAGGGCCCCCAAGTTCTCAGGAAGTCCCATGGGGCTATGAGGAGATGCTGCTGTGGGAGCTGTTTTAACTGCCTCTAGTCCATTGCTGGATTTCAAGAGAAACCCTTGTGACACACAAAAAAATCAGAATTAGCTAACGGTAAAGAGAATATTTTGCATCTCAAAGCACAAAGACTCAGCTCCTAAATAACAACCACAAACTTCTAAACCTGCAAAGCTGATACAAACTTAAGGGTGAGAGATTGAACTGAGTTTATTTTTCCTTGATATTTGTCTTAGCTTTGCTTTGAATTCTGCCTAAGGACAGCAGCTTGGGAGAAGAGGCCTCCCATCTGCAGCCAGATGCTGATACAACAATTGCAAATGTGTACAGAAGCACAACAGTGCATGTATGATGTTGTCAAATTTAGTTTGTTTCTAGCCATGTCATAATACTCTGATAAGTGTAAATTATCAGGCCCATTTCCAAACTTTTTTTCCAGAAGACTTTATTTCTTTGCTATTTTATACTACCCCTCAAACAGTGTAGAATTTTTCCAATTTCTAAATTCTAATTTTGTCTCCTTCTGATGTCACCTTCCAAAAAAAAATGTCTATTTATGTAAAGCACAAGGTTAACAGTAGCTTTGATGTGTGTATTCTAAGTCATCTTGCATAAGGACAGTCTGCCAGCAGTGTTTAAGGATGAGTGTTTCATTACAAGGCCTTTGAAGTTCCTGAGGTACCACAAATGACCATTATTGAAAATTTTCCTTGATTATTATTTTTACTGCCAGACTTTTAAGCCATACAATATCAGCTTTCTTTCCACTATGCTTCTTAGTTCCTTTTATGGTAAAGCTTAATACAATGACCATATGGAGCAGCTGAAAGGGTGCCAAACGTTTAAATGACAAGGTTATAAATATACAGACAGCATGGAGGTTATTTCCCCCCTTAATGCATAGTCCTGTTGGTTTGAGCCAAAGCAGACAATAAATCAGAATGTGTAATTTGTTTTCCACTAACTTCACAGATGTGTGTGATGTCGAGGATACCTTTGTCTAGTGGCAGGAAAGAACTGCAGAGTTTATGTAAGTGTGAGGGAATGCTCAGCTAATTCCACAGAGGACACCTATGATAGCTAAAGAAAAAGTTAGTCTTTAAGTTTTGTTTTACAAGTTCCTACCCAAACTCAGCGGTAGGGATAGCCCTTCCTCCCCAGCTTTGTGCTCAGCCACAGACTGTCCTCACTGCTGCCCTGCTTCTGTGGAGAGGAGCTGCCTTCTGCTCTGCCTTCTTTTGCTGCAAGTGAGAAAGACACTGTGTGCCTGACAGTAGAGCCTTCAGTACTGTGCCCTGTGTGTCCTGAGCAGCAGTCCCTCCGTGCTCTGGTCTTCTCCTGCAGCTGTTGTTGTTTTCCCAGAGCACATAAGGAGACACAGCTGGTACCTGTTACACTGCTCGGACGCTCAGGCGCTTTGGTTAGGTAGGAATTAAATTGGTGTTTGTGTGAGGGTCAGACAGAGCAAGGTACCTTGCGTGTGGAGAGAAAGGGATGCTGCTTATGAAAGCTGTTTTTCTTTTGCAGTAATTGCAGCAGGAGAGATTTAAAACTTAGAAAGCAAAAGCTTCGCATGCTAAGATCCTGTGTATGTCACCTGCACCTTTGCTCTCTTAATGCACTGTAATATTTTTTGTTATCCAGATCTTATGGCTATGTTTAATAAGAAACTTGTGAATGTAAAGCCCTTGGATTTTATCAGTAGGTTGAGTTAGAAGTTTATGAAGTTTTGTGTTTCAGTTTTCTCCCAGAAGCAAATACTTTTTCTCAGCCATCCACTACTAGAGGAGAGCTCCCCTACCCCAGAAATACAGCTATGGCAGAATCAGCACTCCTAAAAATAATAATAATAATTTGGGTTATTTGCCAACAGATGGCTAGAAACACAAACAGTTTCTCTTACAATCATCACTTATCCCTTTGGCTGCCAGTACTCCATTGCACATCTTTGTTTCTATATGCTGATAATATCAACTGAAAGCACTCAGAATGTCAGTCCTTACCTGCTGCACTCTGTAAGTGAAGTGCCAGCTGGGCTTTTTGAGGAAAAAAGAATGGCTTTGAGCTTAAAGCATTTGGTTTGGCCTCTGGGGACTTGTGTTCAAACCAGGGTTCTGCCATAGATTTCCTGTGTGACCTTGAGCAAATAACACTCTCACAATCTCATCTGCCCATCTGTTAACATAGGAATGGTAATTATGATAGTAATGAATTCTGCCTTGTAACAGTTCTTAAGCTGAAGGCCCTTCATCAGAAGTGCAGTTCCAACTGTAGCCCTGAAGACAGGTTCCATCTGAGACCTGGTGGTGGAGGACAAGGTGGTTTCCACGGTGTGATCCTTTCTCTTACACTGACGGCTGAAGAGTGACAAGAATATATGAGCTGAGCTCAAACAATTCAATTATTCGATTATTACTGACAGAAATCCCACACTACCCATCCCTGTCCCTTCTCTTGACATGGTCATTGTACCACTGCCTCCCTTTGGAGACACAATATTCCTTTTTTTTCAGTTAGCTCATCCCAGCTCTTACTGTCACTTTTTCCTCTGCCCTTTCCTTGCTTCTGGGTGACTGTGAAATTGCCTATTTCTATAGCTGCAGCTCTTTACATCACAAAATGAACTTTTTTTAGCTGTTTAATGCGTCTGAGTACTTCTGGGTGATGTGAAGCCTTTGTTAGAGGAGCTGCTGCTTCGGGGGACCAGCAGGACCATGGTGGCAGAGCAAAGGACACCAGGAGTCAGTGCTCAGAAGTGAATATTCTGTATGTGTGCAGCAAAGCAGAGCCTGTAAATGGTAAATCACACTGAACACTCACCTGGTACTTTGCCTGAATGGAACAGTCACTGGCCAGATGTTCTATCTAGTGTGAGACGGGTTCTTGACTGTCCTTTCCCTCTTCCCAATGGGAACCTGTCTTGTATAGTCCAGTACTGGGCTGCCCATGGTTAATTCTCATTAACTCTGCATGCCTGTGGTGAGAGCCCCCTCCTCTTACCTGCCATACAAGGCAATCGTCCTTGTCTCAAGTTCCCTCTTCCCAGTTTCCTATGAAAGGCTTCCATTATAAACATTATTTTTGTTCTCTAAGGAGACCTTTGGCAGTGTTGCAGCATTTTTGTCTCTGCTATTGCTGAGGTGTCACTGTGGAAGTCATGGGTCTGGCAGCCAAGAGCAGGAGGAAGATGGTCATCAAACCCTTCACCCAAAATTTCTTTCAAACTGAGTTATCTTGGAGAGGAACAAGGAAGGGAGGTGGACAGTGCAGTGGTTCTGGACATGTTCTTTTTTTCCCAAGCAGTGCACAGGTGAAGTCACAGCTCATACAGATGTTCAAGGAGCTGATGTGGCACCCTCTATCGAAATGTATTGTATGGAGCAGAGACTTTCTCATTGTCCTCTAAATATGCTCTTGTGTGGTTGGTGCTGTACTACCATCTTATCTGCCTTTTACGTATGTAAGGGAATAAAATGTTCTCCTTAGCCAAGTGTTTCCCTGCTGGATTTTAAATAGACTGGAGTTCAACTGGGTTTTGGTTCACCAGTCAGTTAGCACTTCAGGGGGAAACTGTCTGGATATGTTTGCATCTCCCGAGTTTTGCTTTGAGTTTCAGATTCAAACAAAACTGAAAGCTCAAAGGAGAACCCAGCCTGAACTGCCAGCATAGTCTAACTTGGGATTGGAACGATGTGAAATCTCTATATTTAGTTTGGTTTCAAATAGCTACCATAAATCCTCCTGCAGATCTCAGGAGGTGTTTTAAAGTTCACTCAGTACTTACCCCATATTCCCCTGAAATATTTGGTAATTTCAAAGTTCTCTATACCGTCTGCCAAAATTTTAGGTTTATGAGCAAACCTGATATAAGCATCTCTCTCTCTCCCTGCCCCCTCCAAATCATTCCACTCAAGCAACACACAAAGAGCTAAGAGAGAGTGTGAGTTGTATCTTTCTTTTAAAGACAGATATGGAATGAAACCCTGAGAGACTACTGCTACGGTCCCTCCTCCCAGTCCTACACCAGTTCTCACTGATTTCAACAATGTTTTCTTAAATAATAACTGGCTCTGACCTCAGCACATGGTCCTGTGGAAGCTTTTGTCTGGATCTCTTTACAGAAAAATATCACAAAATGGACTGTGATGTGAATAACCACGGAATGTTTTCCTTGAGCTGGGCTTACCACATGCAGAGCCATAGGAAGGCACATACATTACTAAAAATAATAGCCTAAAACTATTGCAGTGGCATTTGCTCATTAGGAAGTCTATTACCTCTGAAATGAGGCTGCAGTGCTCAGTCCTTTCTTGTTCTGCACAGAGCAGTTTATTAATGGTCCCTTTGTTTAAGAGGGATGACACAGGAGCTGGGTGGAAGACTCGAAGCAGCTCAGCAGCTATGAAACAGCTACTTGGTACTGTTTAATATCTTAAATGACTCCATGCCCATAAATCAGCCAGCTGTAAATTATGTTTAATGCTGAAAAATAACCACCAACCAAACAGATCTTTAACCTGTAAATGTTAATTCTGTTTGTTAATACTCAGTGGCTCCAGCAGTGCTTGGAGGCTGCACAAGCTATTATTCGTTTTGACTCCACTCCAGCCCTTTTAAGAGTAGCCTCTCCTAGGTCTTCCTGAAAATGGGAGCCACTGCAAGGTACCCACCACAGAGCAGGAGCAGATTTTACTCCCCCTGGGATGGATGTAGGAAAGGACTCTTGACTGCAGGATGGAGGCAAGGGCAGGGGGAGCAGGATATCCCTGGTTGGGAGTCTCTCCTTACTGTCAGCTGCACCTGAGTGGGACTGGATCCTACTCTGCTTTGGTGATGCACAAATTGTTTCACAAATCAAATCCTGTACACCTGATGCTCATTTAAATGCCTCATTTTGATTTAAATGCCTCATTTTTATTTAAACACTTCATTTTGGTTTAAATCAGAGAGTCAATGATTCAAAAAATTCAAGCACATATCATTAGGTGTCTATTTACCTTTAAGACTCTGCTATTGAAATCCTTATGTGATAAAATCACAGAATGGCTTGTGTTGGAAGAGACATTTAAAGTTCGTCAGGCTCCAACCCCTCTAGCATGGGATGCCAATTATATTGTCCATAATAGTTTCTGCATCCAACTCTAGGAATCATTCTCTCCTTGAGTAAAAGTAATTCTCTCTATGAATCCCTGCTTTTTATGTTCTTTTTAGTCAATATAAAAATAAATGAGATTGTAATGTGGAATAATATTATACATCAGAAATCCAACTGGACCTTAAATCTATTTTGCATTTGATTCTATTTTATTACTTTGTCCCTGCATTTCACTAAGTGTAAATGTTTGGAAATAAAGTTGGTTAAGAGATGATAAAAATCTGTATTAAACTTTGTAGTTAAATACTTTATCCACATTTGAAAAATGTAAAATGGTAACTAATGCTGCATGTGCGTATGTGTTTACTCTTACGTTGGTGAAGTACCACTGTCTGGGGAAAAGAGTTTTTTCCTATTTCTTCACTGATGTTTGGCAACAGGTCCAAACTGTGAAGCTGAGGTTTGTCCCTTGTTGAGCTGAAAACTATATTATTTGTATGCTCTCTTATTCAGCCCAATTTTTTTTTTTTTGTGACAAAAATCGACTATATACGAACTAAAGAAGGCATTTTAATTCTGAAAATTGAAGTAGTTACATCAAAAAAAAAGATTTATCAATACAGTTCCATTTAATTTCATAAGATAAAATAATGCTGAAATAAATATTGGCCTTGATCTCAGCTGCTGTCCGGCAACAAGAGAAACGCATTCAGATTTCTCTTTTCTAAAATATGGCAGTTCAAAAATTATCACAAAAAATGAAGAACAGAGAAACTGGGCAGACAATAAAGTGTAAGTGGGAAACAAATGTTAACATTCTACTTATCAAGCTCTTACAAGGAGAAGGAAGCTCATAGCATGGTAATTAACACCCACTCATCACATTCTTCTGGAAGATTAAAGAACAGGTCCTAGCCCCAGTACTTACCTTTGCAAATATAATCTCATCAATTAATCTAATTCAGAAGAGAATGAGGGTTTTATTTTAGCTTACTTAGCAAGGTTTTTTCCTCGTTAGGCTCTTTTTCCCTTTTACCACACAAGAATCCATATCTCACTTAGAGGTGAAAATTCCTTGACCTTTCAATGCACTCAGTTAAGTCTCAGCAAAAATAGAGGAGATATGGCAGATGTAGGAATTATGACAGCAGGATTTGTGATGTGGGATAAAGCTGAATTTGGCTCCTGCAGAAATGTGTTAGTGGCATATAAAAAATCCAACCTTGGAAGTAGCAGAGCTTTCCATTTCCGGCCCCAAATGCCACCTCTCTGCATTGCTCACAGTGCTGCTGTAGATCAAGAGCTGTTCGCATCCAGAGATCACAACTTCATCTTCCCCTTCTGATGGAAATAGCCTGCAAGGTTTTTTTATTCAGATTACTAAAATTATGGATTGTGTTAGTTTTTTTAAAGTGCACAAGTTACCTAATAACGAGTGCTTGGCTGCCTGATTTACAGGAAGTTACTTGCACCACCAGCTGATCAATATATAAGTGTTATCTGTGTGTGTATAAAAAAGATGATGTGTGTTTTAGACTTCAAGAATATAAAATTTTACCCAAAGCAAAGCTTTTTTTTTCTTTTTATTTTTTGTTTTCCAAGCATATTCCTTTAAGAGACTTCAGGTTTGGTGATTTCTTCTCTGGGACTTCACAACATAACTGGTTTTATTAGCAGGGGAATCACTTTCCTTCAATACACAGTTCACTTACATCTGGCAACATCACTCCCTGCAAACAACCTCTCAGTCATGAGTATTTTCTTGGTGTTATCATGCAAATATTTTCATAAACTATCTTCCTAAGACTTTAGCAGATATTGTGGTTTCATTTTGAATATTTTATGAATATAGCCAAAATATACCTGTCTGATAGTGAAAGCACTTAGTAAATCTACTTTTGCCTGGAATTGCTGGTTCTTGGTCAGGAGGTATTAGTTGAACACCAGTAGAAGCAGATGTAACAAAGCAATGAAGGTGATCATTAATGCTATTATATACCTTGGATTGAGCAAAAGTGAAACTCTCTATTTCCACACCATTAGGAGCCTGGAGAAGTATAAAAATGCAGTTTGCAATCTTCCTTCAGATAAATGATTGTTGCTCTCAAACCCTTGAACAGTTTTAACAAACGATCACTGGCTGGCTGCCACTATTGGACTGTGCCTTCTGAAAAACTGCACTATTTAAATACATAAACACAGACTCTTAATGAAACCATTTTCTATATCCCTTCCCTGTCCTGGTAGAAACATGTAGTTGAATATGACTGGAAAATTGAACTGGTACCAAGGTTCTCTAATCTGTCTCTTCTGCTGAATTTATAGATATGCTCCTGCTGATTTATTATTGAAATTTCTTTTCCTAAAAGCAGTGATATCAGGGAACTGGAATGACACATGAAATGTAGTTCAAGGTAAATTAAACTCCTTAAGCACAGCAGTTATCATCTGATTATAACTAAGTACATTAGACAGCTCAGGATCCTTGCAAACACTCAATATATTAAGATGATCAGTCATCAGCACAGTTCTTCTCGTCTTGCTGCTGGTATGAATCACTTTTATAAGAAAATGAGCTCTTGATTCGTATCTAGGAAGGGAGATTCAAAGAAAAAAGAACTAAGGAAATTGTTAGTGCAGTTATAGCTAAACACCCATTTCTGGATTTCTCCTCTGACTGGCTGGTTGCTGCACTAACAGGCATTAATGAGGCATTAATGAGGCATTAGTGTGACCTTTGTGAATTTGAATGTGTGACACAGCTATTGTAAAACATAGTAGGGAAATATGGAGTCTGCAGGTTGGAAATTACGTAACTGCAGCTGCACACACACACAAGTATTTTTTGTACTTACCAGGAGGAATGAAAATCTTGTTCACAATCAAGTGGTAAGACAGCAGGATGTATCCTATCTTAAAAGAGTAAAATCACATGGTTATGTCCATAGGCATTGGAACTCCATTCTAAGTGAGCATCTGGTGCCTAAAGACAGTAGAGAAACTCCTTAAAACCTTACCAGTTCCTGTCCCTTCCAATTTGTCCATTAATACAGCTATTTTGATTTTGTTTTCAAATATATAAATCCCAGCAAAGAGAAAGCAAAAAAATATTCCAATAACAACACACATCTTCAGAAACTCCAGAAACTGTAGTTTGAAGGGATCTAATGCCACTCAAATAGGTTTCATACTTATTGAATTATCCAGAAGACAGGAGAGCAGACTGGGAATTTCTAGCTTGTTGTTGAAGTTTCAAGGTTTATACCATTTGTTACAATAAAGTTGTAGATACTCTGGAATATAAGAAAAGATTGAGTCATCAGAGTTACTCTCTTTGCTCCACGGCAAAACAGAGCAACCATCATCAATGTTTAAAATAATGTTTTGAGCTGAAAAATTTGGAATGAAGGAGGAGAGATCTGAAGGGCATAAAATCAAACTTGGAGTCTGAAAAAGGATACTTAACATTATGCAAAGGCAGTATAAAATATATATAAGTATACTTCAGTATATATATATACATATGGTATAAAGTATTGTATTGCTGATACCTTGGCAGCAACAGAGAAAGGAAAAAATTGTCACTCAGCATATAAACAACCTTTTCAGATTTGTATTCTGGAATGACAATTCTAAGAAAGAAACAAGACTCTACCTCTCAGAAAATACCAGTTATAGGTGAAACACGTACAGAGAGGGGAGGACCAAAAACCTGTTGGTATCAGTCTTGTTTGCATGGCCAGTGCCATATTGTTGTATTACTTGCCTGAAAATTCAAGGTTGTTGGAAGGCACTTGCTGTGTGTGCTTCAGGGACCTCTCTTAATCTTCTGTGTTTTCTTAGGGGTTAAGTACAGGCTGGGGGCACAGGACAAAAAAGATTTCCGTTCTTCCACAGCACATTTTTGCAGTCTCAGTAAATTTGTTTGGGCTGTATTCAAGGTTACTAAAGCAGCACAATTATCACAGCACATGGAGTGTACCTGATGTGCCAAACTGACCCAGCACTTGCATTTTTGTTCAACATTAACCACACCAACAGCACCTTCTCTATTGATAAATAACCATTTTGAAGCAAAACCAAAACTGAATCACTCACAAATGAACATTGTTTGATGTTGGCTGTTTCTTGTCAGAGATCACAGAATCCCAGAATGGTTTGGGTTGGAAGGGACCTTTAAGATCATCCCATTCCACCCCCTGCCATGGGCAGGGACACCTTCCACTAGCCCAGGTTGCTCCAAGCCCTGTCCAGCCTGGCCTTACAGAGATGGGGCAGCCGCAGCTTCTCTGGGCAACCTGTGCCAGGGCCTCCCCACCCTCATAGGAAGGAATTTCTTGCTAATATCTAAATCTACATCTGCCTTCCTTCAGCTGCGATTAGTCACCTTGTGTTGGGCATTGAGGTGGTGTCCTGCCATAGTTTGTCACGCAGCAGAAAACCACGGGTGCTCTCTCTCAATGTGGTTGAATAATGTTTCTGTCCTGGGATGGATTTGTGTGGTGGATGGTTTTCTGAAAGGTACAAGGTAATGTTTTTAAATTAATTATTTGCACTGTGATTTGCATCTGTTTAATTTTAAGCTTTAGTTTTGCTGTTGGTTTTTCTGTTTAAAATGACGTTCTACAGAAAGTGTATTCCTTTTATTGAGTTAATTTATTGGCTTAGACTATGGGCAGGAGTGTCGGCTGTGAAGCAGCAAAGTCTGTGCATTGTGTGCCAGGAACAGAATTCCAGTTTTATAAAAACTTTTCTTTCCTTAGTGATAGTTCATCACAGATGAGCTGAACTGATATTACACTTTGATATTGCAAAAATATACATTACCTTCCTTCAGGTTCTGAGAAAAAAAGCTTCAATTACAGACCCATCAGAAAATCTCAAAAAGTAAGTCAGGTTTGCATGACATAGGAGTATGTTTACAAGTCTGTTATCAATAATTTAAGCTTGACTTGTCAGAATAGAAGATGGATATATAAGATGTTGTGCATTTTCCTTATATATTTGCTAATCCACTGCCAGGCTGCCAAACAGATTTAAAAGATATATCCATTTCTGAAGTAAAGTTGCTTCAAACTTTCAAGGTCCAAGGATTTTGTGGATATATCAGTGTTAACCTATGCTGAACAACACACTGATAGGGAGACTAGAATATTCATTGTTTTTCCACGGCTGCAGTGGGCTCCATTGTTGTTTTCCTGCTGGCTGGAAGCACCTGGAAACAGACAAAAGTGAATCTGTAGCAGCCAGAGCTCTCCCCATACTGTTTAATCTGTCTGACACTGGAGACTGCTTCCAGAAAAAGTTCTCTGCAGGCTGTTTTTGAATTCTGCATCTCTTTTGAGTGAATGCCACCAAAATCACTTTGTTAAGGAAAATTCAAGGGTTGTGTCATAGCTGTTCTGTACATAGGAATTATGAGCCAAGGGTAAATAAATGTCTGTCAAAGCCACGGGCAGAGCACATGGTGCTCAATCAGCTGTGCAGTCTGGATGGCCGTGAAAGGAATGGGGGGGGGAGTTTCAGGAGGCGTGTCTTCAGGTATTATTTTCAAGGAATAAAGAGTATGTGAATGAAATTCTGGCTCCCAGATGTGTATTGACATCTGATCCAAAGGGACTGCACAGCTGGAAACTGCCACAACTCTATTTGAATTTCTGCAGTGCCCACTACTATCCCCAGCAAACCTATTTCTGCTTTCAAGTCAATAAGAATTGATTTCAACTCTTTTTTCTCACCCCTTACATTATTACAGGAGAGAGAAATCATTCCAAGCTCAGCAGACGTCACCCTCCTTGCTAGTGAGGACATGGGGGTGTGGTACATTTTCTGTATCTCCTCCTTACTCACATCTTCAATGCAGCATCACCGACCGCCCTGTGAGGGTGGGGAGGCCCTGGCACAGATCGCCCAGAGAAGCTGTGGCTGCCCCATCCCTGGAAGTGTCCGAGGCCGGGTTGGATGGGGCTTGGAGCAACCTGGGCTAGTGGGAGGTGTCCCTGCCCATGGCAGGGGGTGGCACTGGATGAGCTTTAATGTCCCTTCCAACCCAAAACATTCTGGGATTCTATGGTTGTATATTAATTAGGTAAGGAAGGGTAAAGTAGACAAAGGCCACCATCTGACTTATGCACTTGAGCCGGTAATGACTGAGCAGAGGGAGCTTAGGCTCCTGAGCAGTAGCTACAAAAGCAATCTCAGCTTCTTTCGGTTTCTTACCCTCCAATTGTGCTCTGTGCATTTCCAGCCTATAGAAACCACTCTGGTTTATCATCAAACACACAAACAACACACACTGCAAGCTCTCTCTTTTTCTTTTTTTTTTTTTCTTTTTTCTTTTTTTCTTTTTTCTTTTTTTCTTTTTTCTTTTTTTCTTTTTTCTTTTTTCTTTTTTTCTTTTTTAAATTCTTTTTTCCCTTTTTAAATTCTTTTTTCCCAAAATGACTATTCTGCTTTTACTTCACAAGGCTCCCAAGTAAACCATGATGGGATGAGCAGTTGTTCCTTACTGAAAAGCAGCTACCCTTTATTCCAGTATCTCAGGGGCATAAGGATAAAAGAAGCAAGATGTGAAGGAGGCAGTGTGGTGCTGAGGGCAGAGCCAGGTGCACTCTCCTCCTCACAGCTGCTTTTCCCAGGGAGCAGCTCTGTGTCCGTGCCAGGCAGATCCCCAGTAATTTACAGATCACTCCCAGGTTTGACCCTTTCTTGGAGTGGTTGTAAAGATGAACATTAATTGCCCAAATGACTTCCAGCTCAGACTATCAGATGAATTTAAGCAGTCAAACAGATTTTCATCAATATTCCCAGTCTTTAGAGTACAACAGAGCAGATTTGCAATGTGACCCTGAACTTATTCTGGCAGAGATGAGCACACTCCCTTCGGAAGGGAGGACCCTTCAGCCGCACTTTCTGTCCCAGGGTAAGGACGCACACACTGATATACAGCCTAACCTTGGTAAGGGTGTAAACAACTCTCAGATATCATTCTCTGTGGGACAGGAAAAGACCATAATGCTGTTTGCTTACCTTTTTGAATGGAGATAAAATTTCAAGCCAAAGGGTTTCCAGTCCAGGTGGGGGACTGTCACTTTGAAGGAAAGTCTTTTTCATGTCTGAATTTGCTCAGTACATCAACATGTAAAAGAGAAGCATAAAACTAAGACAAAAGCCTTACTATTGTATAATTAGAATTGGAATTATTGTAGAATTAGAATTATTATATAATTAGAATCATAGATTGGCATGGGTTGGAAGAGACCTTTAAGGTCATCCCATTCCAACCCCTGCCATGGGCAGGGACACCTCCCACTAGCCCAGGTTGCTCCAAACCCCGTCCAACCTGGCCTTGGACACTTCCAGGGATGGGGCAGCCACAGCTTCTCTGGGCAACCTGGGCCAGGGCCTCCCCCCCTCTCAGGGAACAATTTCTTCCCAATATCCCATCTAACCCTCCTCTCTGTCAGTGGGAACCCATTCCCCTCTGTCCTGTCACAACGTGCTCTTGTAAAAAATCCCCTCTCCATCTTTCTTGTGTGTCTGCTTAACCCTTAGGCTATCAGAGGAGTCTACTTTCAAGAAGGTAATGATGAAGAAGGTGGTGTAAGAAGATACCAAATGGTTGGCTGACTATTGCAAATCAAATTACATGAACAAAAAAATGCAGTCAGTCTCCTTGTACCTGCCACAGACCAACACACCTCAATAAATCTCTCCTGCTTAGCAAGGCACCAGAAAAAACATGCAGGGAAGCATGGTTGGTAGAAGGATTTTCTTTCTTTTGCCCCATATTTTTAAACATTTACATTTCCCTTGCATTTGAATTGCTTTATGTTTGTTTGGACTCTGCAAAGTTGACATCATTTTTTTTGAGAATGAGGGAAGTTTTCCAGATGTTTAATGTTCCTTAGGTGGATTTCTCCAAGATGTAACAGTTATCAGTGCTCTCAAGTGAGCCTTCAGCAGATCTGAATCATTTAAGGGTTCACCCTCATCTACTTAAAAATCAGTGCTTGAATATCTATCAGTATGCAAAACATTCATTTGCTACTAGAGTTAGAGTTCCTTATTATACCAGGAAGAATTTAAGTTTTAATTAGCATTTCCTCTGGTGTACTAAACCCACCGAGACTACTACACTTACTAAAATTTAATTAACTTGACAAAAGATCCTAATTGTTTTCATGCCACTAGTCCTTAGTGGTACTAAAAATAATACTCTTCAAATTAAGTGTCTGCAACCCACCTTCCTTTTGGTTGTCCTATATACATAAAACTGGTTGGCCTACATATAATTATAGCTGGTAGGAAGCCTTGCCCACCATGGAATCCAGATTGTTTGCTCAAAGATGGAGATTTTTATGGCAAAGCATAACTTATTATTCAAAAGAGCTC